>NC_064670.1:116035331-116357831 GCF_943734685.1 Anopheles coluzzii
TTACATTTTTTCTAAAATGATATCATGATTTTTTGCCTGTTTATCAAGTATGTTTAAATCTATCCTCGGGTGTAATGACTACTTTACAGTTTAATTCGATATTTTTTTTTTAATATAAGGATAATATCAATGGTGGAACACGTTGAAACACAACAAAATAAATTTAAAATAAAAAGTGAACAAAAAATAAACATATTTTAAACAATTGTACATAAAGCTACCGTGAAAAGCATTGATTTAAGTATTTTGCATATTTCTATGTTGACCCTAAACAATGTTCTTCAATTATGAATGTCAAATGTCAAATGACCCACATGGAATTGTCGTTACATGATATGTTACAAATCAACTAATGGTAACACATTATGGTAACAGCTTTCATTGGTTCGTCGGTAACAGCTTACACAAAAACAATAACACATATTGCGTTCTTGATATTATCATATGCATGATAATTAGTAGCGCTACATGATGTTCTTTGTTTTGCATGGAGTATGCGCGATCCATTAGCTTATTAACATCCGGCAGATGCACCATATCAAGCATTTCTCTGGCTTGTCTCGGTCTAGCACCTCGAAGTGTACAGGTAACGCACAGAGCTTTCTTTTGTTGCAGATAGAATGAAAAAATCAACTACTAGAAAAGCAGAAAGCTTTGCCTACGCGGAAGCACAACACATTTTTTACAAGATTGTACGGACAAAAAAGACGATCATCATCATTACCGATTCTCCCATGCCTTCTCAAATCCTCAACATTCCCTCCCATTCATGGTAATGGAATGTTTAAAATTGTTTCCCTGGATCCAACAGGAACATTTTCATCCTCATCCACCAAAATCACTCCAAAAACCGGGGTGTGTGTATCAGGGAACGGGGTTCATAAATTTAAGTGACTATTATCTGCACTCGCAGCCTTCCGAACAGCCTTGTATGTGCGAACCCACGTAGGTACAACAATGCTGATCGTTGACCGGATTATCGCTTCACTGTTGGTTGTGATGTTTCTGGCCCTTTTCCACGCCCCGAAAGCGAAGGGATGAAAAGGTTAAAATCATATTAACGGGAGCAATTCAAAGTGCGAAGTGTGGGAAGGATATGGGCAGCGGGAGGTCCTGTCGAACGATTGGCTATAATCGTTCGCGGTGAATGGGTGACTTCCGAGAGGGTCGTGGCCATAATTACCGATTGAATGCTTTCCGGTCGAGCGGAAGCGGGCCGGAGCATGTGCATTAACGGTTGCGGTCCTGCGCTTAATGCAAGTGCAGCCATGGTCGTTGTTAAAGGCGGTACACGGATTGATCGAAAAGCGTGATTTACAGTGTAACGAGCCAACAAACGCTTTTCAATACTTTTGGCTTCGGGAATTATCTGTAATTAACAAAAAGCTCTCAGTTGAGTAAAGTTGAAGTAAACCGTTAGTTTGTTTTATGTGAAGTTTATACTCTTACACAAAGTGTTCCAGTATGAAATGAATATTCATATATTTGCTTTTGTTTAATATACTTACATAAATTAACAAACCATTCCAAACACGCACGCTGCACTGTAACAGTTGCGGCGCAACTGTTCATTCGCTGGAAGTAATAGAGTCGATTGATTTTATTGCATTGCAAGATATTCGCATCACACCCAGCATCCTCCATTAATGCAGCCCGGCACAATGGTGCCACCATTGCAAACGTAATATCCGGTACCGGTTGACGGGTTCGCGCTTTTATTGTTTGCTGAATCCGTGCAATCCCGGACCCTGGCTCGTAACGCGTAGTTGCTCATTACGCGAGCACTACTAGAAACTGGAGTGTAGCAGCTAGTGTGTGTGTGTGTGTGTGTTTGTTGCTACACTAATGTTTCCTGTTTTTATAAACAGAGCCAGAAGAAGGTGGAATTTAATTTTAAAAAGCAGCCTGTACGACGCTGCCTGCTTTGAAGAACTGCGGCTGCGATAAGAGAAGCTACACGTGGAGCTCTGTTGTTTAGCTGTTGCAGTTGGTGCAGCATTACAAAAGGCAGCAGCTGGTTGGGATTGAGTTTGCGTATAACGGAAGCATAAATATTAATTAAAGAATGCGATAAGCGTGAACCGGGGCGTGAAAATTGATTCTTTGCATTTGCAAGGCAATGCTTTCGCGCGGCAAATGCTGAGTGTGTGTATAATCGTGGAGAAAATGCACTTCAACACTGCCGTTGTTATTTATGGGGTAAATGTGCAATGCTTGGTGCGTGCGTTTGATATGCTATAGTTCTTTTAAAACATGCACAGAATAGTAAAACGGTAATGTGCATTTTAACGGCGAATGTAACATATACAATGCTGATGAAGGGAGTTGCTTTTTTCTATTCAATGACCCAGTGATGGAAGCAATTTATAACTGCTCTGATATTCTGTTTGAAGCTATGAATTTGTGTTGAATCTTTACGAACGGATACGTACAATCGAATCCGGTAAAAATATGATTCGTAATTCGATAAAGTGTAGGTTGATTGAGTTTAGATTTGTTTTATTATTTTACACTAAACAATCCTCAACTCTGGAAAGTAATAGTTTAAAATGAACATGTTTCGCCCATTTCTAGAACTATCCAACAATAACCTAATCCCCATTTAAAGCAATCCTGGTTGTACAGTTCAACGAAACTCGTTCGATTCCAGGGTTATTGTTGCCGTTGCAAACCCCCCCCCCCCCCATTTGCAATTCCATCGATATTTGATGCCATGGGCTTTGCTAAGCTGACAAAGAACGCATAGATTATGGAGATGAAGCCGAAACAATCGCCCATCGGAGCCACCGGAGGTGCAACCGTTTGTGATGCGAATTTCGCACACGCTGCGCATCGTCCGAATTGAGTTTGAATGTTGGATTTTGCATTCGATTGGCACCCGGGTTGCAAGCCTGCTGCCGCTTTCTTTTTTCATCGATACAATAATTCCTTCATGTTTCTCGTTTTGTCGATTGGAGAATGTTAAAGAATGTCCGATTCTGGCCGTTGGTTTGGCACAGTGCGTTTGTGCTGCACGATGGAGAGGGGGGGGGGGGGGGTGGAATTTCCTGTCAGACAGAAGGTTTTTGAAAACCTCTCTCCACCGGGACCGGATGCAGCATGCACAATCGGTGTTTTGTGTGTGTGTGCGCGTGTGTGCGTGGATTGACAATTTCCCTTTCGAAAGCAATTGCATTTGCCCATTGCATGCTTTGTGTGATTTTCCGCACCGGCAGGCATTTCCTCTGTCTGATTTGGTAGCTATTCCCAGTTATGGTATGAGGTTTGATGAAAAAAGCACTTCCTGCTACATCTCACGCCGGCTGTCGGCTGCCAACCGACGCCAAAATCTCGCACGGATACATTCCAATTCAGGAAATGTAATGCAACGCCTGCTTTGGCGATAACGTCGCCGTAAAAAAATCACCTCTTGCCCCGGCTGACGACCTCGATCATGCTCCCCTTTCTGAGACTGCCGGAAAATGATGATGTGTGCGATAATTGTTTTGAAGTGGTGCGGCTGCATGGACGGGTGGGAAAAGCGTTTTGTCGAGTCGAATTTTTCCCGAATCCACCAACTCAATCACCGGCACAACACATACCAAAAACTGCGGCCAACACCGGTCCACATCTGCAGCTGACATGAGCTCGTACCGTGCACAGTTTGATGTTTCGATTTGAGCGGCCATATTGTTGCGGTGATTACATCGGCTGCCGCGCGAGCCCACCACCTACTCCAGTTAATCACCGGAACCTTTGAGCGCTTTATGGTTGGAGATGGAGCCGACCATCATCATGCTGGAGCTGGGTCGGGTAGCGTCCGGCGGAAGATTGATGAGATTGATTACGTTGAATGAGCGCGTATGTAGGTGGGCGCACCTGCTCCTTTTGACAGCGCGTGTGCATTTGTGATTGAAAATTGACATGTGCTTGAAGCCGAAGTTTCCATGCGAGCTATGGGTTAGCGTTTAGCGAACTGGATTGCGCTTTTGAACGACCGGGGACGGATCGGAACGGACAATGGGATTTAGCTCTTTGATGGATGCATCTTCTTTTCTGTGAAGCTACCATCATTGTCCATCATAATAAAGGAAAGTGCATTTAAGATGCATTCGGTATGTGCTCAAGCAAGCCAGCAACACTATTGTTAGAAGTTACACATCGCAACATTATTCTGAGAAGGATACGTACGAACGCTTATTTTTTTCTTTCATGCCATCAGATTCCGCAACAGAGATCCATTTGAATGGCGTACTTTGCACAGTCGATTGATGTATCGTGTTCTTTACGCCGAGTACGTGTGTGTGTGTGTGTAAATATACGCTCTTTGATGTGGTTGTGAATGGAGTTTGGTGCACAAGGAATTGTCATCTCCAGGAATAGGGCAGTCGGCGGAAGCTTTCTGTGGTAAGAGGAAATTGATTCTATTATTAGGAAGCCTGTGTGTACATTCAATTCCATTTGATTTGATGTAGTGGCTCGGTACTACATGTGTCGATATATATATATATATATATTTTGATGTTGGGATGAAAGAGAGCAAAGAGGGTGCTGGATTTACGGAGAATGACCTGAATAAATATTGCTTTGTGAAGATCTGTCAAATATTTGTTAAGAGGTAAGAAGTAAGGCTGAGATTGTTAAGAACGCAAAGAGAGTGACTACATTATGAATTTTGCAAGAGCTTGCTTGAAGTGATTTGGGATGTTGATCCATAATAGAATAGTTTTGCTTACGGGAAGAAAGGTATAGCAAAATCCAGCATGATGTAATGTAGTTTCACGCTTTGCAATATTAAACTATGTACAACAAATTCAATTACATCTTACATCATTCAACAATTGCTTTACTTAGTTTGCAGAATTTTGTTCACAACGTTTCGAATGGCATAGTCTATGATACACCTAGAGGACCCTCGAACAACCTGTGTATTGTGAAGCATCATCTCCATTTAAGCATCAGCAATTAAACAGAGCCACGTGTCTCTCACGTTTATGACACCGTCCACCGGTTTCTCTGGGGCGTCCGGAAGGTATCAACCTCGCCTCACCAGCACAGCACCACCCCAGATGGCGTATGTTGAACTCCTCGCTTCTGTCGGGTGGAAAGCGCTCCCACCTCCCCTCAATTAGTGTCCAATATCTCGCGAATGTTGCACCCCAAGCAAGGAAGCGGGGAGGAAAAAGTTTTTAATTAAATTAAGCCCAAACTGAACACATTTTTCACGGGCTCGACCTCGCTCGCGTCTGAACATTATCAAGGTTCGGAGTGTTGGCTGTGTGTGCACTGCCGGAGCTTGGGATGGAAACAATACAACACCGCTTCTTCTCTCTGTCTACTTCTACTAGCAACGGTGATGGATAATTAAAAATGCATCTCATTCCAAAAGTCTTACGTATTTTTTTGTCGATCGTTGTTGTTATTGTTGGAAGTTTGACCCCTCAGAGCCTATGATTTGCTGTCACTTTCGCTTCTGCTGATTGGGTATTCGGGAATGGTTGAAGAATGTTTGCGCTACATTGATTGATGTAGCACGCCTCGACGGTGTGCGATTGATTTGATTGTGCTTCTTCTTTGGTGGGAAATTTAATTTAATACCCACTGCTCTGACGTTTATGAACAACACCTTCTCATAAGCCGCGGACAGATCGGGCTCGGTGGATGAGCTTGCGAGCGCTCTTGTGTTACAAATTGTTTCAACTCGACTTTTACGCAAGATCGTGAAAATTTGGTTGTTCTCGTGTCGCGTCTTCTCTCGGGGCGAGAGTAGATTTATGAAATCCTCTAACGGCGTAATAAATCCATCGAACTTTACGCTCGAGTGACGTACCCGGGCATGGGAGCATGGGAGAGATTGAGGCTGAGGGCATCTCAAACTTTCGCCAAAGGAATCGGTTGGCAGAATGGCAAGCAATAAGTTATTATGTTTTGGACCACCACCCCCCGTGCTGGCGAGAAATCGTTTTTCAAAGTTGATTTTACGTACTCCCTGCTTTTCCTCTTGCTGTCAAAGCGCTCTGAATGGGAAGGAGGAACGGGTGAAATGGAGTGAACACGAGTTTTTGCATACTTGCAACGTGCCAAGGCGTGCAGGGAAAAGTTTTCTAATCACTTCGGGTGACTCTCCCGCCTCTGCGGATGAAGTTCGGGACGATTTCCGTCACCATACCGGTCATTAAATGCTCGAGTGCGGATACGATGGGTGAAAAAGAAACAAAAGGCAAAGTAGAGAAAAGAATACATCAACCGAACCGAAGCGTCTGCTTTACTGGTAGCTCGCTCTGCGAAAGGGTTCGCTGGGTGGTTTAGATTATAATTGCGTAACTTGTGCCGTGTGCTTCGAAATATGACTCGATTCATGTTCACGTCTCCTATCTTGCTCGGGTTTTCGGAATGTGCGTGTTGGTTGCTAGTTGAAGGCAGGCAGTCGTGTGTACAAAATGTAAAAAAGAAGCTTCCACGGGCCCAACGGATGTAAAATGTGTTGATTTGAAGCACGACGTTGATGATGGTGAAAAGTATTAATTCAATCTTAAATGCACTGAAGCACACCGACCCTTTGCTATGGAGTCAGTGTTCTATTTGAGTGAGTTTAACCTTGTTAGTTACCATTTTGATGGCAAGGATTGATTCGATTAAATTTAATCAATTTTACATTAAATCTTGTGTTGATTGATTTATTGTACTAAAACCCGATCGTTTATTTCTTAATGATTGTTAAATGCTTTACTGTAACTATCTTCTGTTGATAATCATTTCTAATCCAAAATATGCCAGATGGACTGTTTTTAATGTGCGCAGCTAGAATCAGCAAGTCGTGATAAAAAAACGGTCCATAAAAAATGCACGCAGCAGTAGTCGTTTCGTTTCCCATAAACTGAACCGTTAGCCCACGAGCAAGTGTGTTTGAAGCGGGTTTTTTCCTTCTCTCCAGCTTTGTTTCGGTCACAAATATGCCTTTAAGCTAACTATCAAAGCACATAAGAAGCACGTGCCCCGTGCGGTCGATGCTCGTAAAGCGAAGTTCCTCCGTAGGCCGACCGCTTGGCATCTTGAAGAAACGCAGGAGCAAAAATGCTTGAAATGCAGAGGAATGGTAGAACGCGGACGCGGAGAAGAGGATGAGGAGGAGCAAAACAAAAATATAAGCACTTAGGCCACCAAATGCTTAAACAAAAATATCGCCATCCATCGACAAAGCACAAGGGTAGCAGGCTGCTAGGCTGCTAGCCACTATCGCTGCTGCTGCTGCTGTTTCTGGCGGTTATGGTCGGCTGTTTGGCACTAGCGGTACTGAAAGTTATTGCTGCTTCGTGTGCTTGGCATGCTGGCTGTTTTTTTTTCCTCCTGTTACTTGCTGCGTTCCAACTGTTTGTTATGCCCACCCATCATCAGTGTGAAGAGTATTGCTTGCGCTCGTTTTGGTGCAATTTTCAAACGCTTGCGTTGCCGTTTTTACTCGGCTGGGTTCGCCTTACGAACATCAAACGAAACAAACACGTCTCTATGGGGGCAGTTTTTGTTTTGGCACTGCAGTAACAGTGCGGGTACGGTCGGGTGAGTTCACGATGTAAGCGGAATCCGAACCACCACGCATTGTAGCCTGCAAATTATTGTCGTAAAAGCTTGAAGACTCTTTCTTTGGTTGGTAAATCGCAAGAAAAAGTTAAATCGGAAGCTTGCATTTGGAGCGGTCGTAAATTATGAACAAGTGCTAGCCAGAGGTTGTTGCGAGACGATAGGAAGCAGAGGGCAATTCCGCGGCAAGCGGGAAAATGATGATGATTATTGCGAAATAACGATAAGCAATAAAAAGGACAATCGTTGAGATAATAATGGTATTCATTTCCGATTATCATTTCAGTGCCCTTTGATTTCACGTGAATTCCAACAGAGAAAGCAATCATAAAGATCACGTGCGAAGGAAATCCAGTCTGGGCTAATGCTGCGTTGATGTGTTCCGTCAAAGGTAGCACACCTTTTTGCTGTTGCGTGCTGGCGTGAAATACCAGGCGCTTCCATCGATCCCCCGGTGGCGGCAACTCTTCCATTGCCTGAATATGGTCAGTGATTGCGAGGCAAAGCGCCGGCGGGGCTTTTTTTGCCTCATCAGCCCTTAGTTTAGATGGCAAAGTCGGCATCTACAGCAGTGGCCGTGTCAATCATGGTGAAATTTCATGCATTCTCCCTTTTGCCCTGAGGGGGGACCGCCCCGGAGACCGTTCGTGACCGGTTTTTCGGTGCCGTTTTCCACCCGGACAAAGCACGATTGCACGATGCCAGTTATGAATGTCGATGAAAAGAACAGGTAGACCAACTAACACCCGAAAACTCCAATCAACTGCCAGCAGTGAAACAATAAAGCAGCTAGAACAAAGCAGCAGCCAAAACAAAACAAAAAAAAATGGTACAAAAATCATTCCAAACCAAGGTGAAACAATCGCATAAACAATGCGGGAAGGAATTGATATGAGCGGGGAAAAAAGAAAACCAAACAAATGGGTAGAAGTGGTTCATTTCGGGTGTGCGAGAGTTAGAACAAAACAAGCGGACAAAATATTCAGTATTCAAAAGACTAGCCAAACAAAAAAAAAATCGGCCATTTCAGCTGTATAGAAGCTTTTATTCGTTTGGCCGGTGGGGCCATGCAAAGAAGGCATCTTCTGTGCGGACTGCCTGATGAGTGTCCGGAGTGATATTCGCTGGCTGGCTTCATAATTATTGGTATCATTTGTGCACCTCTATTTTGCGCTGACACGCAGCTCAAATTTAACTGGAACTGCTTTTGGGTTGTGTTTTTTGAAAAAACAGTTTTACAGTCCAACAGAGAGTTTTGTTTTGGCTTGGCATTGCATTGTGTGTTCCATTTAGTATGGCGTGACTTAGCGTTGTTCGCTTGGTACATTGGTGCCAGTTTTACATCCGTCCAAACACGCCGTGAAGAGTTTGATGGCACACGATAGTAAAGTTTATAATTTTGTTTTATTGTTTTCATGTTTTGCTGACTCTACGTACGTCGTACTGTATGTAAGCTGAGTGCGTGCATCGACACAAAACTGGTTCCAAAAGGAGCAGAGCAAAAGCAGAGATTTATTTTGCCACAATCTGCATGTCCAGCTCCATGATGGACAATAGTGAACAATCATAAATCAGCAAGTATTACAATTTTTTGGTCACCACTAAATGGTTCAGTGGGCTGCATGGTGATATGTTTCTCCTCCCCACGATCAAGCATGCGTCTGGGAGCCGTTGGGCTGTAAAGGTATGGTTAGATATAAATTTGAGCTGTAGAAGAATTACGGTGCATCAGGCTTGTTTCCGCACTGCTGCTGGAACAGATGTCCATGATTCGTGTTGTATCGTAAATCAGACTGCTGATGATGCGGCATAAATTTTAATTTCCGAAAGAATGTTGCAAAGTGCATTCTTTTTACTGTGATTTATTAGATGTGACATTTTCTAGCTAAAATGAAAATATTTAGTAGGAAAAAGGAAGCAATTCAATATTCTGGTAAATCTTACACAAAGCTAGACATCAATGTCTATGAAATCTATTTTTACGTCTAAATTGAATCACCTTGATGGATAAAATATCCATAACTATTATCAAGCGATGAAGCCATTTCAAATCTATGCTGCCAAGATTGAAATACACCCTGCCGTTGGCGTTTCTATTCCAAAGGATTCGATTGTGAATTGAAAATGGCTTATTTAGTGTCAAAAAGCAATTCTGATTTGTGATCAAAATAAATATTCAATTTACAATTACTGGTGATGTAACATGCGATGCTATTCTTGAAATTAACTAATGTATACAAGTCCATTGTGAAGTTTGTTTAGTTATTTTTTTATATGTGTTTGGTTATAGATACAGCTCTGATTTGTCGCCTTCTTATCTCGATAATAGTAAAAGCTGCAAGAAACGAACAAAACCAACCTCCCTGTGAGAAGTCACTGTATCTACCTTTGCTCTCTGTACCATTTACACCCTCAGGGGGGTTGTGCGAATTGAGTTTCTGGAGAAGTGACCGTACCGCCGACCTTCCGAGGACCACGGTCTGTCAGTCTGTCTGCCCCGCATCATGAAAAATGAACGAGGCAATTTGAAAATTCATCCCAGTGACCCCGCTGGGAGGCTAACCGTTACACACTCTTGGGGCCTTTTTCGGTGCTTTCGCCTTTGCGAAGCGTCGGTTTGGCTGGCGGCCAAACACTAGCCTTGCAAAACGAACGCCCGGTGCCCCGTGCCGGTACGCCGGGTTTTGGAGCGATGGGTATTGTTTTATAAATGCATGAAAAGTGTAAATCGTTTACGAAGCCATGCTAGGCACCGGTACGGGTAAGTTCAATTTGTTCGACAGACGAACGCTTTGTACATTCAATTTTCCGGTCAACCTTTTTGACATGTGCTCCGGAAAGAATGGATGAATGTTTTTGCTACCTGTGTCTAGTATGTGTGTGTGGTGTTTGTGTCTCTCTTCCACCAAAAAGGCAGCTCTTTTTTAGGGCTGAACTTAATCCATTTACAACGGCATCTTTATGCTTTTCGCATACATCCTATTCGAATAGTTTAGGCGTATTGGCGGAAAAAGGTGTGCATGGCATTTTGCAACACAGGGTGACACGAGGGTGAACACATAAATCGCTGCGAAGAGGCCCGAAAATGTTTGGCGCTGATGAAATATTCAGCAGCAAACGGCTTGGCAGCGTGTAGACTACCGTTTTGAGTAATTGGGTGAACCAATTTGTGTGCAAATTTATGGCAAATTATACACTTCACAAGGTATGGGTGGACACGACACGATACACAACATGCAGGTCTGGTGGGCGTGTGTGTGTATGTGTGCTGTTTGTGATTGGGAAGTAAACTGTCAACTGGTCATTTAATCATGCAGTCAGTGACATTGCTTTAATGCAGGGTAGTGAATTTAGCAAATGTGACATATTTTAAGGATACACAGACGATTCAAATTTGATCGTTAGCAATCACAGCAGACTTGGAAATAGTACTATTTTATTGTTAAAATGGTTTTCAATTTCAGTAAGTTTATACACTACAAAACATATACCATTTTTATGTGTGTCTCGATATCATACGATATACGGACTAACATAACTTTAAGCTCTTGCCTTGCAGTAGAAATAAAATAAAAAAAGAAACCCTTTGGCGAGTGACAGTTATTGTAGAAAACGTACACCAATGTAACTCAATCCCGATCATGACGCTTTTCGATTTCCTCTCTATATCTCTGTGTCTCCATGCAGTGGCAAATCAGGAAGGAAGTACGGTGACCTGAGAGTGAAATACATCGATGCACGTTCGCCACAAAACTGGTTGGATGTGGTAGAAGTTGGATATTCTGTCAATTCCTTGTAATGGTCGGTGTGTTGAAAGGATACTATCACGTCGTTAGTTTAGCTATTGGGAGTAGGAACACAAACACGCAAACCACCAGAACTTTGTCCCGCTACTTTATCAACCCGACAAAAACGGATACGAAGCGGAAACACACACTGATCATCGTTCGAGGATGGTGTGGTGTATTACAATACACTCATTGTACAAAGAAATTGTATACTTTTTTTGTGGGTTTAAAAATGTGGGATTCACTATAAAGAGAACAAACGTAGCCCACGTATTGCCGTGCCCGGTTGGTTCTCCTAGGAATGGTTGGGTCGGTTGTGTGTTATTTTTCCACTTCGCAATATGGATTAATAAAACGAACAAGCAGGAAAAGCGACACAGAACCATTCCACCGGTATCAATCAAAGAAATGATTGGCGTTTTTCCTCTCGCTCGTCTCATCACCATCAACAATTTTCAAACATAATAAAGCAAGGGATTAAGGGATTTGATAAAGCAGGGCGCGTATCGCAAGCTTTTCAAAACGCAACCGAAATGATCGAATGGATTGAGCTTAATTTACATAAACGATCGGTTTGCCTTTTTTTTTGCAACAAAGGAACAGGAAAAAAGCTCACGGTGTAACAAGCGAAATTGGTCTGCGGTGGAGAATTTTCGCGGCTCTTTACCTTCGCGTGCATGCAAACGGTACAGATTGCGTTGGGATGGGAAGGATGGGAAAGGAAAGGAAAAAATGCCACAAAGAAAGCAACATCCCGTTTAGCTTGGACTTTATCTGTAAGAGGATTATATACCTGATTGAGCGCGGGAGCGAGCGATTGACCGCGAGGGAATGAAGTTGCCGCGTGCCTTAAGTGAACTTATATCGTGCAGGAATGTGTATCGCATTTTCCTTCTTTGTGCGTTGTGGTCGCACTGAGTGAAACATTGCCTCGGCGCTATATTTGTTATTTTCTGCTCGTACTTTACCGGCAACGGAAGCAAAAAGGTGCTGTGGTTAGGTGGGTCATTTTACTTAGCGGTTTCGCCTGCCTGGTTGATATTGCTTCCCGTCCAAAGGGAGATTAGAAGGTGCGGTATGCGTCCCCTTTTCACCAAGGGAGTTGGGCAAGGGAATCATGATAAGTTTCTTTTTATGATTGAATGCGATCAGCAATTCGCATTGGGTATTATTTATTTTGATGAGTAGGTAAGATTCACGTTTAGCAGATTTAAGGCCTGTTTGTGCTTTAAATGTTAGTTTGGAGCTGACAGGGAGACCTCATAAGGAAAAATTGATCAATAATAAATAAGTATTTAATTAAATACCTGTTGTTTTCTCGTATGGTATGGTTGGTTGGGTTGTTTGAGAACCGACTGTGTGTAACCACTTTATTGCCTTCAATTTAGGCTGTTCACTGGCTTTTTTGCGTATCGTGAAAAGGGATTTCAATGTTGGCTAAAGCTCGAACCAATTAACTCTCGCCGTGAAGGGTTCAAATTCATTGCCAACCCCTACCCATTACTGTGAACGGTTTGTTGTGTTACCGGAATTACCATACCCTCGTGTGTGAAAGGTTTATTGTGTTCCCGAAGTTGACGACACAACGGTCGGATCGAAAATGACAGTTGCAGTTTCAACGATGTACTGTACTGATTGTGTTTTGGATTAAAAAAGTTTCACTCCCGTTGAAAGGGTTGGATCGATCCCGTAGCACATGGCTTGCGCACGCCAAGCGCTACATGATACATGAAGTTAATCGGAAAACAAGGTGACGTAATTAAAATCGCCACACGAGGCGAAAGGATAATGGAGCACATTCGGTAGCTGGTTTGGTAGAATAATCCGAGTGAAAGGCACTTGACCGATTGATGGTAGGGAAAATGTTTGTTTTCCATTATTTTTGCGCTATAAAGTGAATGCTTTATACTTTAAATGTTCTTTTTTTCAATAAGCATAAGCAAGTGTTCCCAAACGAGGAAAAACCGGTTAAGCAGAACATAGGAAAGAAAGCTTATTGAATTGAATTCACCCGTTAGTATCGAGAATTTGGGTTTTGGCAACCTAGTGAACTAAAGGAATTGCGTGTAAAATGTTTATTTTATAAAAAAGTAGGAATTTCATTACGATTCTATGTTGCAAAAAGTTTGTCAAAATTTGCGAAAATAATATGAAAATAGAAGACGTATTTTAACACTATGAAAATAGATTGATTTTGCTCTCACATCACAAATATAATGTCTATGATTAAAATGGTAAAAAAGTCATTTGCTTTAGAAACAAACCAATCGTTGCGAGACAAAGCAAAAGCACAATAGCAATGAGCACAATTTTCTTCTCGCACTGGTACAATCATCCAAGAGTACTAAGTATGTTTGAATAGGAACAAAATGCGTGGCAACTTAATTTGATTCCACCGTCAGCTTGTTTTTACACTACTTAACAATCATCACGTTTCTTTTCCACCTTTACAGCTCACCGAACATTACCAATCGTCGGTTCCGGGTACCGCGGTCTACTCCGACACTCACACACAAACGCACGGACACCGCTCTCAACCCGTTCCGTTGAGCGCTGTGCAATCGTGGTGCAAAGGAAACCAAAGTAAGGTGTGCAGTGACAGCGAGCGACGACGGCAACCAAAGGCAGCTGCACAGGGATGCCGTAATGAAGTGCATACTCAACGGAAGCAGCATTAGCAGCGCTGGCAATGATGATGAAGCGAGCAGTTGACATGCAGCAAGTGCAACGAAGTGAAAGAAGGCATTCAATCGTGGTGATCGGTTCGAAGCTGTCAGAAATTCAATCGAACCCGAACAACGTTGCCCTGGAAGCTGGTGTGGTGTAAGGCAGCAAAAAAGCACCCAAACCTAGTCCTTTGCTGTGTGTGTGTTTGTGCTTGAAGCTGTGACAGTGTAACGGTGGATTTTCGCTTTTGGGTGAGCTTTTTGTTTTTCCCGTGGTGGTTGTGCAAATTGAAACCAAGAAAAAAGGGGTATTAATTCTGTGCTGATTGGTGGAAAATATAAATCAGTGAAGTTAGGTTTCACCTCCCGGTTAAAGGAAAGTTGATCGATAAAATGGGAGGTAACATTGGAATAATGTCGACGGTAGCGGCTTTACCGGTAGTTATCGTGCTGCTACTAGTGACAAGGATGTCATTGTGTGGTAAGTTTATTTCCTCACTGAGCTGCTTATATTTTCAAACTGATTTTTAGGAACACGAACTTTCTCACGAAAATGAAGCCAAATGATTCTCCTAAATATTCAAGTTGTTACCATCGTTACTGTTGTTGTAGTAGATCTGGCAGCGAGACAATCCAATTCCATGGAAAATGATTTGCTTTTTAAATGCAAAATTGCTTCTGTCACCCAAGAGACTGTATAACTTTGGATTAGAAAATGGAAAAGATTATCATACCGATTTCAATTCCTTACTGAGCGCTAAAATTAAATATTCTCAGAAATACACATTCACCAAGTCCATTTGACCAAATAATGTACAAATAAATTAAAGGGCATCGCTAGTGAAGAAAGTATCAACAAAGAAAAAAACCCCGATCGATCCAAGGCTTATCAGATGGTGGAAAATACTTAAAGGGCGATGAACAGATTAACCTACCAGGAACGGGTCACCCGAAAATGGGGAAGCGGTTGTGGCGAATAATTATTCCTGAATGCTTCATGCGCCGCTTCCGTTCATACCGTTTGAAGCGGTCGGAAATGCAACCAAGCAAACGGAATCGCAACTGGAGGCACCAAAAGTCTGCACTCATTGCTGCCCATTTCGCCCAAATTCCTGGCCTATCTGAAATGACTGAGCGTTTTGGAATTGCTCCAGGTCTAATGAGCCTAGATGCTATAACGGCTCAGGCTTTTCCATCCGACTGTGTGTGTGTGTGTGTGTGTGTGTGTGTGTGTGTGGGTGCTTTGAACAGTGCCGTTCACTCATTTGTGATGCATAAAAGGGCGGCTCATCCATTCCCGGTAGCGTCCAGAAAAGCATCACCTCCCTTAATGAGATCGTTGACAAGTGCGAGGAAGCGGAAAGGAAATGAGCATTTAAATTGTCCATCCGGTCCCGGGGAAGGGGTTTTTTGTGGGCCACGGCACACACACACATACACACACTCGCACAAAGGAAACAAAAAATAATGGCTGAAAGTACTGACTCTAGCAAAGACGAACTGCTAGAGATAGGGAGAGCGAGAGAAAGCAAGCAATCGTTTGCTGTCGGAAGCTTTAACGTCCCTCAGGAACGCTACCCGACGTCATGGCAGCTCGTTGCCAGGCGTTCATGTGCTTGGGGAATTCGATTATTGCTCGTGCCTTTTCCCTTACACCGGCACTGTGATGAGTTACTAATGAGAGCTGAAGTGTGATGGAAGCGAAGGTAATGCGACGCCTGTGACGGGGACTGATGATGTGCTGTGACGGTTGTTGCGGGGTCTGTTCCATTTTGATGCGGGCTATCTGTTTTGCATTCCTTACTCTGATGTAGTGTAAAAATTAAGTGTCTAACTGTAGCTGGAGACGGCTGGAGAGGGAGAAAGTTGATGTGAGGTTAAGCAAAAATTGTGTTCAAAAATAGAAGAAAGGCAAAAAAACAGCAACTGCGTATTTGATATCTACTTTGTTTGGAAGTCAGCCGGGGCTTCTAGCTGCGTCTCTTCCCAACAATGAAGTCTGCTTTTGATAAGGAGCTAAAAACTCTTAAGCTTCTTAACAGTACGATGAGCTCGCAAGCTTTCAACGTTTCAGTAGAAACACATTTGAAGAAGAAATGATATTTGAATAGTATTATTTTCGATTGACTTGGTGTAGATATTTTGTGCATGGAATTGAGAAGGCAATGGTTGACCTAAATATAATAATTACCATTATTATTATTTACAGCTACAACTTTTGCATATATTGCTACTAACGCACCGTTGAAAAGCATCAAACTAGGATAATAATAAATGTCAGTTTGTCGGTAGTTTGACACTGCTTTGCCACAACAAAGAGCCACTTTGAAATCACAATACAGCAGCTAAACGCTACCAAACTGCTTCGGTAAAGGTTTAGCTAAAGCGGTTGCAATTTAGCGGAAAAAGTTATCGCAAAGCGCTTCCCAGCCTGGACGATAACCATGCTGCTCGGAACCATTTTGCAGAGACACACGATTAGGGAGGGATAGCGCGAGCGGGTAAGAATGGGTACAAACTTTACCGAACTCGATGGCCATTGTAAAAACTGCTGGCAAAGGTGCAGGCTTGATTAACGACACTTTTATTGCTTTGTGTGCTCCGCCGCTCGGCTTGCATTTGGTTGTTGCAGCTTAAGGCACACACACACAGTGTGCAGTGTGTGACAGTGGCTGGGAGACTGCATGGTTGGGACTAACCCAACCGGAGATGATGAAAGGGATTACCAGTGGGCATTGTTTGTGAGGATTCCATTCCCTTCTTCACGTAACACGTACGATAGCTCGTGTTTGGATGTGGCAACTTTTCCTATAAATATTGCCACCAGCTCGGTGCATTTCAGCTCCAGATGTTCGGTCTGGATCGTGGAGAAGGATTTACAGGATTTGAGAGCAAAACTGTGGTGCGTGTTTCTATGAAAGGAATCGGAAAGGGCTTATATTAGTGTGTTTTGGATTCCAATTGGAAAAGAATACAGCAATGGTCATATATTTTTTATGTTCTAGGATTGTAGTTTGTTTAGTTTATCATCAACAGCAACATCAAGTAAAGCTGTTAATGTAACAGTGATATTTTACGCACTTTTTAAAAGTTAAGTGATAGAGTACATACGTAAAAAAAGTATAATTCGGATAGATTGAACAACATCGACGCGTCTCTTTTCTTTGTTGATCGGCAACATAAAATATACGCGGATTTGGGCTTGAATGGGAAGCCGCAGAAACTTCTTCATTTTTGAACTGACACGAGGATCATCCGACGGAATCCCCTTCGTGACGTGTATGAGATTATTATTGCATCACTCAAAGCAAGGTTTGTGCACGTGATAGATTGCGGAAGAAAATGTTATTTCCTTTCCCTGGGTAGACTTTACCACAACCCTACTCCTGTCCGTCTGTACGCGTACGCTTTCTTCTGTGAGGGATAGAATTTACAAATCCAACGGTACGGAGAGAGAGAGAAAGCTCCGGTGTTCGTGGAAATGGTATCAAATCATCCTATTTACTCGTAATATCTAACCCCAGCGTATGAATACGAGATGAGACCGGGAACCTTTGCTTAACGCTGGACAAGAAAATCGATTGTTTAGCCCTGGAAAAAGATAGACAAAGGCGGACAGGAGGGCAATGGGGCAAGATTCGGATTCGTTTCCGAGAAAACCCGGTACATACGTGCTTGCATGCAGTGCGGTGTTGCAGTTGTTGCAGTTCCGTGTGCACAAATCCAGGCACTTCCTCGACAAGATGATTCCTCAGGAAATGTCTTCCAATTGCACACGGCGACCCGGTTGTAACCGGTTGTTATCACTACTGACACTAGGTTGTAGTGTAATCCCGTTGCACAATCGCCATTCACATGCACCATAGTGTAGCTGTAGTGTTTGGAGTGGCCGACCCGGGATGGTGGTGAAGGACATCGATTCCTGGCAGGCACTGAGTTCACCGAGATATGACATGCAAACAAACGGTACCGTGTGGTGACGACATTCAGTGCGCCCCGGCAACCCAGTTCGTACAGCTGCCGGCCACAGTCCCGCTTTGACAAGTGGTTGGCCGCGGTCGGAAGGAACACATGGAAAACACATACGGAGCAGCATGGGGATTTCGAATCAGAACTCTCAAATCTGCCGTCCGTTGGCAAGGGCATAGGGAATGGGTTTTGAAATTGGCTTAGTTTCTTGCGGTTGAGATGTTCAAAAGGGAAGTCTGCGGTGCAGCGTGGTGCATGGGACGCGGACGGATGGAACTTACGAGAGCTTGATTTGGTCGGCAACTGTCGGTCTATTCTCTGCGATGTGGTAGTTATGCGATGGGTTGCTAGCGTAAGGCTTACCCGAATTTATATCGGTATTATAAAGTGTGTGTGCTTCGCTGCTCGCTAGGGCACGGTGTTTTAGGTCACCGAATCGTTGGTCCGGAAAGCGGAAATCGAATATCGACCAGCGAGTCTGCTTCTACTATTTACCATCATATGCTTCACCGGTGCGTGATGTTGAACGTGGACGTACGGTTGGCCTCCGATGGTCGACAAAAATCACGGCCGCACGTTTGGGAATAACAATTGGGAATGGAAAGCATCGAGGCATAACAAAAAAAAACTGCTACACAGCAGAGTGAAACAAAACCGGCGTCAGACAAGGTGAGACGTGACGTGTATTAGGTACCCTGCAGGTCGGCCTTGTTAGTGGACGAATTTCTATTTCGATCGCAAAAACCAGGTGCTTTAAGAATGTGCGGGGAAAGATTAATCGGCCGACGATTGGAGGAAATGTGACCGCTCAAGTGGAGCCTGTAGGGTTATGGTTAGGTAGACTGTCAAGGACGAACGGTGTTTGCTCGTGTATACGCTTGGGAAATGGAGAGCTTCGGTACGACGGAAGAATAGTTATTAGAAACACTTTACCTTATTTCATGCTCTGTGGAGTTGATGGAAAAAGGAAAACAATTGTTTTTGGATTTTTGGCCAGTGCAACAACAGAGCAGTAAGATAATTTTACCTTAGTGAATGTGGTACTTTGAGTTATTGCCTAATATTATCTAGAAAAAGCATGATCAATAAAATGCCCGCTATTGTCAGCATCATGTACAACACATAAAAATGTATCGAAATCATTGCGTTAAAAATGAGAAAAATCAAAGCCCCAAATTAGGATCAAAACGTAGCATAATGTACCGAAAAACCGTATGTACTAAAACACGTTGCCTTGCTTGTCCGTTTCCTTTCCATTGCTTTTTCATCCTTATTGTTATGCCTCGTGTCGATAAACTTCACACGCGAACGAAGCCAAACTTTCCTCCCGGTCCGGTTTTGGTTTATTATTTTAATGAGCCTTACTTTGACGGCCGCAGATCTCGCTAGCGGCAGTTGGCAAAACAGTCGCACGATGGATTTCTGCTGACTTGGATGGATAATACAAGTTCACCATCTTGAGGCAGTTTTGGAAAAAAAACTGCGAAAGCATGGATCCCCCCTTCTTCCTGCGGTACGAATAAACTTTCCACTGCTGGTGCCCACTCGCGAGTAAGCGGTAAAGAGAGAAAGCGAGATTGGGAGTCACTTTGCTTTTTCTTCCAAAGCAGAAGTTTTCTCCCGCCCCCCAAAGTCCCTCGTCGACCTCGTAGTGTCTGGGTGGATTGTTTTTGGAAGGCGAAGTTAGGCAGCGACGTTTCCTGCTGCCCACCCGCGGGACACGGTGCTGTGAAATTTAGGCTCCCGTGGATCCGCTAAGACGGCAGCAGCTGATCCCAACATTGGCCCGCCGTGGCTCACCCGGACGGTGGCCCGGGTTTTGACACTTGCATTGGGTGGGCGCTGTGCCACGAGCAAAGGAAAGCTCTTAATTCAATCAGCCGGAAAGCTATGATTTTCAATCCTCGCGAGAAAATTGGCGAGTTAGCGCGTGGAAAACTCGCGACGCGCGTGGGCAACGGGAGAAAATGCGACTGGAAAAACGAAATAAAACTGATCTCGAGTTCGGTTTCGTTGGCTCAACGGTTCAGCTGCACTTTGCAGCAGCAGCAGCAGCGGTGGGAGAAAAATTAAGCGCCGGGCATTCAGTAAAGAAACCATCGGTTACGCCGACACAGTCCCCATGTGGCCATGTGGAAGGCAAAGTTTTCATAAATATTAAAACTTCCTCTCGCGAGCACGACATTCACCCGGCCTAGTGGGGTTCCTTTCCAAGCCAAGCCAAGATGGATTAGAAGGTCAATAGTGTTAGGTCGGAAGGACGGTAGGTGGTGGTAGTTGTGCGAGGAAATTTGTTGGGAAAGTTTAATTGCATCTTATCAGCGCAGCTGATTAGGCTCTCACAAAGGTTTTTGTCGGCGCTGTCGGCACAGGGGACGGATTATTCGCGCTTGGATTATTTCGTAGGACGGACGCTCTTCCGCGATCGGACAGCTCTGATAGTGAAGTGTTATTAAGATTTATGCGCAGGCTAGGAAAAGTTGGTAACAAACATAGTTTATGATAAGCATGTGATTGCGCAAAGTTGGTAAAATATATTGTCGAAAACGAATTTCGTTGGAAATTGGAGGAATCTCAATCGAATTCGGTAAAAAAGATAGATTAAATCGTTTTTTTATAATGGCATGAAAATGTACTGAATAAAGTAGTTTATGCTGGAATAATTCAGTTTATAAAAAATATCCTGTTTTAATAGGGTGTTTGACTCTACAAGTTAAAATCTAAAATGTTAAAATGCCACCAAACTTGCTGTCCAAAGTGAAATTGGCAGTAAAAACTGATGAGCAATGAGCCGAGTATTGTATGAAAACTGGCCAATTGCAATCATCAGCAACCGAAACCACTTACCGTCGGTTTCGCAGCAGGCACTTTGGAAAATTTCTATCTCTGAAACTTGTGCCGTCAACTTTTCCGTTTACCTGGTTGAATTCCTGCAGCACACCTGCGGGGGAGGTTTGAATTCTTCCTGCAAACTTAAACTGCTCCCGCTCCGAGTTTCCCTCCTTTTATGCCACGCTCTTCTTCATTCTGCTTCTTGCAGACATTTCTAACCACAGTCTGAAAGAGTTAGCTAATATGCTAACATGTTGTGCGAATGTTGTAAAACTCCCTCGCTGGCAAAGAATGTCTTTTTTGCACAGATTTGCTAACAAAACCAACGTGCACAACAGCACGGGAGACAGGGTAGCCGCTTGCCCGGATGGGCTAGCTGCAGTGGAAGGATAAACTTTGGCCAGCGGCTTTTGCAATCACGTACCAGTTAGTATGGCTAGCTGAAGAAAGTTTCATAAGTTTTCTTTTGAGCTGGTTGTTAATAGAAAAGTGCAAAGTGGCCCTGGCCGCATCCCAGGTGGCAATACTTTCATCGGTTGGCTGAGACACTTTCCGCGAAATGGTCTGTTCCGACTGGTGGGTGAATATGAAACGCTCCCTACTGGGGATTCCTTTGGAAAAAAAATGAGGTGGAAGATGAGAATAAAATTATAAAACTCGTCAACATTCCTGTGAGTGGAAACACAGATTTTTTCGTCGCTCTTTCTGCAAACACTAGGTTGACAAGTTGATGCGGCTTTCGAATGTTACTGCTTTTCTAGTGCGAAAGTCATATTTATGTATGAGAAGCAACGAACGCGGAACAAGTACTAAAAGCATTGAGGTGTGTTAAAGCGAGAGATATTATTCAATCATGTAAAGGTTATACAAACAAATTAAATCCAATGATAAAGCTATCCAAACGCGTGCTCATTCCCTATGAAAATGAAGTACCCTTGTATAATGACAACATAAGCATCCCTATTGACGACGATCGGTGATCTTGAGCATCCGGTTTTACAACTCAATTTTTGCACGTTATGCTCAAATTACGCTGAAAACCTCGACAAGGGGGGAAAGAAAACATTTGCTATAAAAATAACCGTAAAGTCCGCCCGATTTCGTTTACTCTGCGAGCCCTTGGAACGGGCAGGACATCCTCCCGGGGCGAGTTGAAACTTTCCAATCAGTTCAGCTATTGCCACCGGGGGATGATGGGGGCGGAGAGTGTGAGTGCGAGCAGCAGCCAAGAGCAAACTCTGCTCCCGACTACTGGGAACGAAAGACAATCGCTACAAGACAAATCCAGTAAGGAGGGGGAGGGGGGGTTTGTTGAAGAAAGTTCTGTCCAAAGTTACCACCCAAAGCCTCCTACCGGAACCCAGCTCCCCAGTGGTTGGTGGTCAAATCTGCTTTGCCCGGTTCGGCCCGTTGTGCCCCATTGTATTGAGATATTCTTCTTCTTAGACTCGGCTCGAAGAAAAACGACCAGCGTCGTGGACGGAGCATACGGAAGGAAAATCTTGTGCGAATGGTTCGGTGGAGCTTTTTATCGCCCCATGTGAAAACATTGGGAACCATTATTTTCCTTTACTCCACGGAGCGTTGTGGTGGGTTTGGTTGAGCGGGTAAAGGAGGAAAGTGAAGGACATGGGTGTATGAATGTTTATGATATTTAAAGAAGAATGAAGACAACCATAACGCGCGCATAAAGAATCGAGCGTTGTAGCTTTACCGGGGAGTTTTCGGGTCGGCGGGGTTTTCCAGAAGCGTTCGTATGGTTTTGTCAGTTTCCAACACTCCGGATGCATTCTCGGCTCGGCAAGTGGATGGTTTTTATCCATACCGTTAGCTGTACACGCCTTATTTCCGTACCAGAGCACATTCAATAGGTCATTTCGCTGTGCAGGGTTGGTTGATGTATGACAAACAGATCAGTTTATTTTATCAGTTTATCCGTACAAACACAATGTTTGATATTATATTTATTTAAGTAAACAAATATATTGTTGTCGATGGTTGGTTCGCTGCATGTTTTTGTTCAAGGTAGTTTACAAAAATAGTACAAAGTAAAGGGTAGCATTTATACGATTATCTAAGAGGAAAGTAAACCCTGTCTTATTGTTGTTCCTAAAAGCATTGCAACCTCCGTTGCACTTTCTTATTTGTTTTCGTGGACATGAAGAAGACAAGTAGACGAAACAGCTTTCAGGCGCACACACACACACACACACACACACACACACATCCTTTCAAAAGGGAAAGAGAGTTCAAGTACGCGCAAGCATGAATTGTGCAACGACCAAGTGCAAGCTGTGAATACTTTAACGCTCTGTCGCCGTTTTTGCCGGTCCGGCTGTCGTCAACCGGCTTCCCAATCGTTCCACAAGCTCTCCACAAACATCGTCTATCATTTTGGGTAAACTTGTAAGCAACGGTTGACGCTTTCGGTTCCCGCCTTCTTCTATTCCCCCCCTCCCCCCCCATACCGTACCTCCTGGACGAGACAAGCAAAACTTGGAACAATTGTACGAACACTTGGCATACGATACGAGCGGAACGAAAGAAAGAGAATTTATGGAAAAAAAACATCGTCAAACGAAAGTCGGTGAAAAATTGGATCCTGTTCCTTCAGAGCAGGGCAGGCGGGAAGCGCTTGGAAAGAGTCCCTTTTTTGTGTGCGATCGATTTTTCACAGCACAGGCGAAGATGGCGGGAATAAAAAAGATCGTACAACTGCACTTTGTGGCTTTGATGGCAACCGATGGCGGCGAGGACAGGCTATCGGTTCGAGCATCCTTTTCTTGCGCTGCTCTCGAGTGGACAGACACACACAGAACAAGAAGAAGAAGAAGAAGAAGAAGTGCTCTATCCATCGCGCTCGAGGCGAACACGGGCGAACAGTTGCGCAAGCATTGTAATGTGCATGTCCACAAGAAAACACGAATGCAACTGTATGGCGACGATAAGAAGAGTTGAACTTTTTCCTGCTCGTAGTTTAATTTTACCCGACTCCCCTACAGGGGGTGGAGTTTCCTTCTCTCATTTTCTCTTCCCATGTGGATGGTTCTGTGTGAAAGATGCATTATCTGCCGGGCATTTTGTTGTACTGAATTGAAGCGGAAATAATAACGATAAGCAAGTTGCGGCTCACCGAGTCGAGTCGTTTTGTGGTGAAAACTTAAATGGGCCGACGGTTGTTTATCATTTCAAGCAGCCGAGTTGCTGAATTGAATCCTTGCGCCATTTTTTTTGTCTTAGAGCGTTCTTCTAATGGGAGGAGCAGCAAAATGAACATCCAACGGCCCGTTGTTTTTGTTCCCAAAAATTCTACCAAGTGGTTCCCGCTCTTTGTATTGTTAATTCGTTTGCAGACGTGCTCCTTGATGAATGCTGTGTGTGTGTTAGTGTTTGGAGTGGATTACAAAGCTGTTCGCAATGGTGTGGCTCTGCTTTCGGGGTCGGATGAAAAATCACTCCCCGTGAAAAGTTTGCTCGTCCAATCTCGCCACCCCCCGGTGGTGGCGGAGATTGTTTCACCCCGAGATCGATTAATTAATGGAGGGATGCTTATGGTTTTTTGTTTCATCTTTTTCTTCTCTTTCCCAGTGCCGACACATTTCATGGAGATGGAGCAACACTTTCGCAACAGCATCGATCTGGACGCGGAGCAGACGGAAGCCCGGTACGATCAGGAGATGCTTTCCGACATCATTAACGATAACGATCGCGGTGAGCTGCAGAAGGCGGAATCTTGTTTGGTCGATGACTACAAGTACGACCACGGCCAGAAGGTAGGTGTTTGGAGAACGAGACAGGCTTTTCTTGCTGTGTTTTGCAACGGTAGAATTATAATATTTTTCTCCCTCCTTTTGTCGACAGATACAACGACTGGATCCGTGTGAAATTTGTCTCTGCATTGACGGGGAAATATTCTGCTGGTGGAAACAGTGCGGTAAGTGATGTACCGGGGACAAAGGACAGGGAAAATGATTGGATTCATTGAATGGAAAATCCGTTTTCATGTGGTTTTTATATTTTCTTTCACATGAAGCTCATGTAAGTGTTTTTAATACGGCTAAACCATGGTAAAGTACATAGAATCGATGAAATATGCTACAGGAAGACTATTTTCGATGAATATCTGATAAAGTTAATATCTTTCTAACCAAGTAATCTTGCATCATTTGTTGTATGTCAAACGTGGTGCTTACTATTTTCCTCCACAATCTTTCACCTATAAAGCAATGCTTCTATATATCTTGTATCGTTCGTACCGTTCTGCCGTTTATAGCTATAATTTAACTATTCCAAAACAAAAACGGATCCTCATGAACCTAACAATACAGGGTCCTCTTACACTAAACCCCTTTTCGGTCCGCAATCATACGTCACCTGCAGCGGAGGAGAATCTTTTATCTATCCGTCGTAAATTAATGCTGCCATCGGTTTACCATACTGGCACTGGTGCCGATCGATTTTTGCTACAGTCCAAAGACCAAACGAGCCTATCTCGTATGCTTTTTGGCAGCATTCAGGTCAACCAGCTACTAATCAGATGAACATTTTTCATCCACAAGCATGTGCTGCGGTGTACCAGGGCTCGTTCGGGCCTGTCGGAGTTTGAGTCTACTGTACCGGGCACTGTTGTGGGCTATCGTGATTTATCCTTTTTGCGGGAAACGGATCGGCACATCCCTTAAATTCATAATGCAATTTATGGGCATACTCTTGGTACGATAAGAGGGTGACCGTGGCCGGGATGGGCTGGAGATAGAATGCTGGCAAATTGAGAGTGTCACTTAAGGTAATGCAATTTTTCAACAGCTTTTTGTTACCGACCAGTAGGCAAAGGACGCTTTGGTACCGGTCCAAGTTGTGTATGGTGGTTTGGATGCGAAAAAGAATGCACATTATTATGGAGTTGGAAAAATAGTACGAAGGACATCAGCACATGATTCAAATTTGATTGTAAACGGGAAGGATTTGGATCTTAAAAGAGGGAATATTTGGGACATGAATATCTTAACAAAGCAAAAGTCCAAACTATGATGATTAATCCTTTTTAACTCAAATTATATTTCTGGTTGATATTTGAATGTAAATTCTTGGCTTTATTGCAGATTCTTTGGCGAAAACAGTAGATGACGCGGATCCACAAATCAGTTCACCTCAGCAAGCACCCAAGAGTGATCAAACGTCAACGGAATTGATCTCCGAAGCGTCAACTGTCATGAGCACAGCGTATGAAGCAAAATCAAAATCATCCTTTGACGCCGTGGCCACAGAAGACAATAGGAACGGAGCTACACGGCTCGTGCTTGCAGATTCGCTTAGCGACGGTGGAACAACAGTCATAAGCAGCACCTTACCGATTTCAACACCCGCATCGAAAGCGCCAGACAGCGATCATAGCTCCTCGGAGACGGTAACGCATCACGGATCGGTGCACACTACGGATGTGCTGGATGGAATACCAAAGAACATTTTAAGCTTTCCACAGACACCACCAATCATGATGTATCGCCCGGTATCGATGGGTCCTATCACGGCCACCACGTCGAGGGAGGGAAAGTATGTAGACGGTGGTCGCAAGGTCACCAAGGTCGGGTCGGTGGCAACGGGAGTTCGAAAGGGGAAAACCGGTACGTTGGGACACAAAAAGTTGAAAGAACACAAAAAGAATCTCCTGAAGGGGAAGTACGAAGGGGAATTTTCGTACGAATTTGATCGCAAACCGACAGTTTCGATTGCGAGTGACGCACTGCCGAAGATGTCCGAGATCGACTCTAGCAGAGAAGGTGACAAGTTCCGTGATCAGTCAGTGGAAGTAACCGAGAGAAACAACAATGCACCAGATGGCAAGAATGGGCCAGAACAGGAGCAGCAACAGTTCGGCGGGTACGGTTATGGGATGATCCACGAGTCGGAGTCCGAGCACCGACAGGCAACGGTTCCGATGCGGTCGCATGATCGGGATGTTCCACAGCACTACATAATCACCTCGTCCGGGCATGTGGAGATGTTTGACGATAGTGGAGCGATGGCAGGACCTGAGCTTGGGACCGAAAACCATGGCGACGGACTTGAGAAGCAACCGTATCGGGATGTGCTCAGCTTCGATGGACGAGTATCGTCCCGTGTGACTCAGGATCAAGCGACAAACGGTGATGAAGATTCCGACGTTACGGATAGTGACGAAGGGGACGATGAGGATGAGCGGCTGGATGACGTTGGTGCTGTTGCACCAGCGATCATGCTTACTACAAACGTCACCCAGGGCAAGTACAGTCTCGGCGAGGGACTGCATTCGACGCAGCTGCCTCCGTCACCGTCGTCGGTAATTGATATCCTCAACTCAACAACGCTCGAAACGACGGACTATGTCGATGGGACGAATCACTCCGAGCTGATCTACCCGGAAGTCCCGTCCATGAGCAGTAGTGGTGGTAGCAGTAGTATCAGTAGTAGCACTATCACACCACCGACCACCAGACAGGATCAAAGTGAACAGCACTGCGTTGTTATGGGTAGGTTTGTGGAATTTATTTGCGGTTAAATGTGATTTAATATAAATTGAATTTCTCGTACGAACAGGCGTTACCTATCCGGTGGGGGCAGTGCTGAAACAGGAAACGGGCAACTGTCTGCAGTGTGTGTGTGTCGCCGGTCCCGAGAATGATCCCGCTCCAAGGGTTACCTGTACGCCCCTGAACTGTCCACCCTTGATACTGCCGGATATTCTGGATGGGGCAGGATTTTAAGTGGAGATGGGAGCAATCATACACAAAATAGGAACAAGATGCAAAATGTAATGGTAAGTGAAAGAACGTTGTTTAGATACGGTTTTATTAAGCTTTTGGTTGTTTACTGTATGATTTTGTGAGCCTTAAGTTCGACCAAACCAAGACTCTTCCAAAGACGATCGATATGCTTCGATTGTAGGACATGTACAACCTTTCAAAATTACCATACATTAGGTTATGTTGACATGACTACGCTTACTGCGGCCCACTTTCCGGTTCAATGAAATCGATATCTAACTCCAGTGTCATGCCAAAGCATTTACTTTTCCCGGTGAAAAGATGTTCAACCATAATTACAGTAATTGAATAGCAACCAGCCAGCTAACGACGACAAAATTTGCATTGAGAATTCAGATGGATTTCCCCCTGCCGATAGGTGTCTGCGGCTCTGTTCTAATGCACTGAGCTGGATGTAATGTGAGCGCAAAATTTCCATAACGTGCGAAGGGATTTCCCTGCCATGAAGAAGCAGTGAAATAAAAATCCCTCATCGTAATGTCAAATAATCAAGTATAAATTTGCATCACTTCGTTTCCGTGCAGTTCCCACGCGCGGCTCCGGCAGGGATGAGCTGAAATCGATCACAATTCGTCGCACACGATGCGAACGGCAATTATGATGCGCAGTTTCGCATAACAATGTTTGCAATGGTACCGGTGTTTCGGTTGCTCTTTTACGGTGAGCTTTATTGTGCTTTTAGTAAGAAGAACACACATACACACATGCGCGCACACGACCAGCTCGGATCGATGTACATTTTTCCATCAAAATTTTCTCACCAGCACCAGCTTCGGTGGCTTTCCAGTGGTGACAACTAAATCAATAAAATTTCAATTTCCTCTTACACCTCGAAAAAAAATCCCAATGCGATGGGCTTTTCCGCTGAAAAGGAGGATTGAAAAGGGACGTTGTAAGCCAAAGCTAAAGCGCTTTTTAGGCCGATCATATTTTTTCTCCAGTATTGACTGTTTGCTGGAACGGCGAATGTATCCGACAACCTGCACGAATGGACGCCATTTTTCATCCGTGGGGAGATTTATTTAGTGGTCAAAGTGTGTGCCGAATAGGGAAGACATGGGATGGAGATGTTTTGTGCGTGTGTGTGTATGGTTTCGATTTTGATAAGCCAGAAGTAGGTCTTCGGCCGCTCCGGATCATGGTCGTTTATGAGTCTTGCAGTTTTTTGTCCAATCGTTTTGCTACGAAGGGTAGGATTTTCCGTTTTGTTCAACATTTCATAGCTGAGAAAGCTAGCGTTAACGATTTACCAGATTGACCCACGTGCGACTGAGGGTGGCGTGAGCTCGATAGTAGGCATGGGATGGAAAGGAAGAGAGCCTGGAATAGGTTTTTGGTACAGAAGTGACATCTCAATTTTCCGCCACTTGAGATTTAGGAGTACTTTTACATACAGCGTGATGCTGCCGGGGAATGGAGCGGATTTTTTTTTTTTTGCGGGAAATGTGATCTTCCCTTTTGCATCAGTGCGAGAATACATTTGCGTAGCTGTTTGTATTTGCTGATACAAATCCTTTTGTTTTTTCTTTTGTTTCGGATTTTAAATTGGGAAGACATGCATATTGAATTGTTTGTATTTTAATTTGTGTCAGTTTGTCAACGTTTCCACAGTCATAAATTTGCTGTTGAGTTTTATTTCATTGTATAGAATGAAATTATTCTCATAAATATCACGAGCAGCAGTAATATCTTTCCAGAAATTAGACCTATCAATAAACCTGTAACTTCATCGCAAATTCTGAATTCTCTGTTTCCAAATTATAATAAATTGCTTACCGCTTACATATCTAAGCATGGAGCAGGGGACAAATTTTATTAGGAGTTAGAGACGAACGTTCAAATTAACTGAACGAACGGAAAAAAAGAAACCATGAAACGAAGTTGCGTTACACAGTTTATTGACACGATTAAGCTAGCCTGAGGCGTAATACGTCGTTCGGATCGATGAAAAAACATAAGCTTCATAAACAAGAAGCTTCCATCTGTCTTGATGTCTTGATAATGATTGGTTCCCGCAGCGATCCAACTTCCGGTCACTAAGGTAATCGTCGTCCGTGGGACATTATGGATTCTTTGATGTAGCATATCGTAAGATTCCATTTTGACCATGTTTGATGGTTTGATGTCACTTTTGCTAGATGGACATGTAATTTCCTCTCAGTCACGTTGCAAAAATGTTTTACAATCTTTCTTGATTGGTTAGTAATTGAATGAAATATACAAGATTGTATGTAGTATGTTTGCTGTAGTTTTTTTATTCATTACTTTGGATTTCAATTTATTGAATTGGATTCAAACTACTTTGTTAATATGATTGGTTGATACATGTTTTGCCACATAGTTTATGATGTTGTACAAACTGTGGCGGCATTTTTGCTTGTAATAATTTATTTATCATTATGTTTGCACCCGATGTTTTATGTTTATCTATTCTTGTTATGCCGTTCAAATTAAATATTGACTGAAGAACCGTATTTGTTGACAACAATGAACAATGAAACAAACTGCATTCCACGTGCGTATTGTTGTACATGCCATGGGGTAAATTTTAATCTGCTTCATAAATTTGCATAATAGAGTAAACTACTTCATCATTGATAAATCAAACAAAAAGAGTGCATAATGTGATTGGAAATCCCTCCCTCCCATCCCTTTCTATTGCAATCGAACGATTCCGTTTCTGCCTAGACACACGATACACTTATTTAGCGCCGGTAGAGACTATGCTAGCCCGAGTTATTAATTTCCTCTTCGCTGGCTGACAGTTGTAGCAATCGATTTGATGCGGGATGGCAGCCGAATTAAGCTGTCAGTTGCATATGTGAGCGGAGGGATGGCGTACACAGCTGCGCATCCATCTGATCAGCAGCAGCAGACATCCAGCAGCGTTTGAACCAGCTGTGCATACGATCGAATGGTTTAACTACACGAATTTTGGTCCCAAATGACTGACGGGCAGGATTTGATCTGAACCAGAGCACGGAGCGCGAAAGACAAGGGAACGCTTGCTTTTCGCTATGGTTTGGGTGGTGGGTTTTGCGCTATTGTTCCATCCGCAACATGGACCGCAACAAGCGGATACAAGCCCTGAACGGTGGAATACTGACGACGAGATGTTGCACACTGGGCCGTGCTTTGGTGCAAGGGTAGAAAGCTGGCTCATTCGACGAGGAGAGCTTGCGAGCGCAGAGCGTAGCTGGCAATTGGATAATTGATGCAGAAACTCATTTAGCTGGCGCCTGTCGTTTGCCTAATTGTATTGTCCATTTAAGCGACTGGAAAATGGCGTCCATTACGATGCTCCATGATGCACGACGCGGAATGGCATAATTGATGAAGGAGTAAGCGGGAATCGTAGTTGCAAAGCGAGATGTGGAATGAAATGAAATATTAAAAAAATCGCTTCATAAAACGGTACAGCATTTGAATTTTAGTGCTTGATTAATATAAATTGATACTTTCTCCATACGTGACTTTTTTGTCGCAAAAAAGTCTGAAAATAGACCGACAAATTGTTCTTGCAAATGCAGAATAGCCTTAACATTTAAATTAATTGCAAACGGTAAAATGCATCCCTTAGCGTTTGGGAACAATCAAGCACACAAAAACCAAAACCAAAAGAGCCGTGTTTTGAGCACGGCACGTAATTACAAACCCCCATCATCAGACACGATGTTGTAGCCTGTCGGATGAATTATAAAGCGGTACCGCCACTTAATTCGATCAGCACGATTAATAGCACGGAGCCTTTCGACCCCGTTTAGGCGCTGTGTGCATGGTACGGTCACCCCGGCTAAGCGATGGTTTGACATCCGTCCATCGTGGTGCCCTCGTGGGGCAGGACGATAATGACCAAACCGGGTGTCCAAAAATGCGTGATCGTGCCGGTGAATACGGGGTCAGCATGTTTGTGTATGGTAATTTCATTCAATCACGGGCGGGTAATCCTGCACCATAATCCTCGGAAAGGATAAATGAAGATGGTATGGGTATCCGGTGGTTGTCCAGTGTTTCCACGTCCTACGTGTAGGTTTTTGTTTGCTTTCTTCACATTTTCGGTGGGTGTGAAAATGGGTTGGTTCGCAAATTTAATGTCAATTAAAAGGCCCGATAAGGTGACAGGCGACAAGGCGATGCTTAAAACTGTGATTTGCCTGCCTTGCGTGTTAGTTTGTGCTTGGTTAATTAACATTCAAATTGTAATTGGAATCAATGAAACCATAATGCTACAATGTTGTATGGTTTGGTATGTTTTGTTCTTCTTTTCTGATCTACACTATGAAAGAAAAGGTGAAAAGAAACATGTCTCAACGTATTTTCTTTCTGATCAGATTATAATTGTAGGTTACAATTAGCAACGAACGATGGCGATAATTAAATGCCCCGGTAACGATGGTTCCTATCATATGCTTGAAATCCAAAGAATCAATTTCCTGCTAGAGCATTCACAAAACATCGCCATGAGCAGCGTTCGTTTTAAATGCTGTGCCTGGTTTAGCTGCTGGGCAATCCATTACTGTAAAACGGAACCCCTCGATTCATCCCCTCGATGTGAGGCGCCTAGTGTTATGCAATTTGCAGCACACACATCCCATTAGCATATGGGCAACCCGGTTCTCGAGTTCGGTTACAAGTTTTAGAAGAGTTATTAATTTTCCATTTTTGCTCGCCGTCGTGGGTGATACGGGGTCTACCGGTCCGGTTTGTATGCACGTTCTAACCTACCTGATTGATAGCCGTTGCCTTCTGATCGGAAGCTGAGGCATCGTTCCGTAAGGATGCTTTCGGTCCGAGCGGAAATGACCTCCACTTTGTGGTTGAACCCGGCGGTGTAGAGCGTACTAGTTCACGGTGCTCTCGGTGGATGGAACGTTTCGAAAGGGTGTAAATTAAATTATCTTTTAACAATAAATCAGTTCATTAGCAAACCAACGGGATGCGGTGCTTAACCAGTCGGTGTAGTTTGACGGTGGGTAAAATGAGCGGGTGGTGGAGAGGATACTTAATGAAGTGGTGGAAAAAATCATCCCATAATAGACCAGAGCATCCATAAATAATGCATTGATTTTCATAGGCAAACTTTTGCCATTTTAATTAATTAAAAGAGATTTTGCTAAAACAAATCAATTAAAAGTGCTGCTTCGTCGCGATTGCCGTGCATCAAAAGGTTCAAATTGGAATGTGACGTGTTGCGGATGCTACCTGGAACGTTTTGTATCTTTCATGCTTAAAAGTCTTAAGTTATGCACAAACACATAATTCCTTGCAAATACCTGCTCGACGTAAGAGAACTGACAAAAATTAGCATTCTTGATGATAGGGGAAAATGTTTTATGAGAAAATTCCATCACTCAACAAGGCATAGTTGATCTTTGTTCAGTAATTGGTATTTCAACTCGTATCACGTAACTCCGTTCTGCAAGTGGAATGGCAGCAAACTGTTTTGCCCCAGGAGGTCTCGTTCACTGCGGCGGTGCTGGAAAGCCTGCCGGGGATTTTCCATTTTATTCTCAATTTGATGTATGCGCCGGGTGGTTTGTGGTTTTGCTCGGTAGTACCATAAATGTGTAGCAATTAAAAGCTAATGCGTAGGGAAAGGTGATTGAATAGTGATGTTTAATTTGTATGCTGTGGGTTGGTGAAGCATAAAAGAGGTTCTGCTCGTGCCAGAGCATCATGCGTTTTCCTCTGAAATGGTTATGGTTTGGGTCGGTTTAAATGGGGTACAAATCGTTAATGTGAGGTGCTTGCTACAAATAAACAACAAAGAGCTGCTCTATTAGCTTCGTGTTAGTGGTGTTAGCTAGGGTGGGCATCCAATGCAACAACTTTTAATGTTTTGGGGCAGAGTGCTATACGTTGAATAGCTCATTTGAATAAAATACCTCAACGGTTCTAAAATGGATTATGTGTCTGAGTTTTGCATAGTCGGAGAGCATAGTTTCTGCCATTTTGAACTGTTTGAAGAGCTTTTGAAACTTTGTTCGTCACCTTTTGATAAACACAATTGAATTAGGGGAGAGGAAATATCCGATTATGTGTGTGGAAATTTCATGCTCCTTTCACCCAAAACTGGGAACCTCTCGATACATTGATAGAAAAGCCAATCCACCGAATGGCAGCAACCGAACATTCCCTAACCTCTGGCAATGTTGGCTTAAGTGTTTGTCTGTCGCGAACCACGCATTCCCGTAATGGAACCGACTTAAACCAAAACCTCCATCTGTCGTGTTACATCAATCTCGCGCTTCCTGTGGAGCGAGGATGGTCGCCCCGAATTGAACTGGATTTGGCATGCCCGCATTCCGTCGGCCATGAGCCGACGTCGAGAATATTTTTCCGCCACACACCACGGTATGTATCGAACCCACGGGCACGGGTTCTCCGGCTGCCGGCATTATTTCCAGCTAGGAATTTGGGCTAGGAATCGATCGAGCGCTCTGAAGATGCGGGTACGGTCGTCCATATTTGGGGTTGCTGGATGCTGAGGGACTACTGTGTAAAGCGAACGGCTTGAGCGACGTTAGACGGGTTCAAGTGTGTATGTTATCAGTGCGGTTCGATAAAATTGCGTAAATTGGAAAACAAAATTGTTCCACCTTTTGCGGTAGGGCGGAAAGTTGCACGAGTCTTATCTCGACGCGCTGGGCGTGTAAATATGGATGAAGTTGGCGTAGCTTTTGCGGAAACGATATGGGAAAAGTTGTTTCTTATCTCTCAAGCTTCCACGACGCAAATGGTTATCGTTGTTCATTGTCGCGAGTGTAGAGGCAAGGCTGACTGGTGGTTTAATGGATTTGGGAGGGGGTGTGATGAAGTCTTAAGGCCACATTGGTGAAAATAAGTTAGCTGAAGCGTGCACTACAACAAGTTTGTAAAATGGGCGGGTTAAATCTGTAGAAAATTTAGAGCAAAAAATGACGATAATGACATTGGACTTTATTATTTGTTTCAAACCTACTATTATTATTTTAATTCATTATGATTTGGTAAAAGTTTGCCGCGTTTCACAAAGAATTGTTTCCGTTTAATTCTAATATCGTAAAAAGCAATTGCAGTATTTTTTTCATAAACTTTCTCACAGGCAAAGTAAATCTTGATGATTCATCGCAGCTAATATCTTCGCGACTGATCACTCATGACACACTCCAACAAGGGGAAAGAGGAAAGGGTCTTGGCAAAAAGTATATCTAAACGTCACCATCTAGCCGCAACACAGTGAGGTAAAACTGTTGGAATGAGTTAGACAAAAAAAAACAGGGGATAATTACATACATAGCGGATCAAACTTTTTAGCGTAGTGTTGAGAAGAATGGAAAACAGAAGAATAGAGCAAAAACAACAACAACAACATCAACCAAAACAATAAGCTAGTCTGCAACAAACGGACACACAATATCGAAGAAAAAATATCACACCGATAAGGGCTCAAACTGGGCTGCCCGGAAGGAAATATATCAAATGGTAGTGTAGAGCAAAAAACAAAACAAAACTTTCCAAACGCTAGCACTAGTGATACTATTAGACGAAGGTGCAGTTTAGTGTAGCGATAAGCCGGAGTGTTTTACGTTAAGCAAACATTTCCGTTTCCGTTCGTCGGGACGGCAGATCGAGCCGTTCTCGATTAGATCAGTAGCAAATCTGTCAGATTGTTCGTTGTGAATATATAAAACTTGTTCTTACTTGCCGAACGGTGACAGCACTTTGGCACACAGCCATTCGACACAGCTCAACACGATAGGAAGCGTATTATGAAAAGCTGCAACAAAATAGACTTAAAATGTACACTCACCAATAACACAACGTGGCTCAAGCAAACTGAAGGTAAACTTTTCGTTTCAACCAATCTGCAAAGTATTAATTACAGATGGGCAGGAAATATAAACCGAAAACCGTAGCTTTTTGGGTGAGATTTGTTTTATTAAGAGTCTAAGGCAAAAAAAAACAGAACACTCCCTCAAGCATATTCTCCCATAGCAAAAACAAAAAAAAAGTTTCACGAAGGACTATTAAAATGAGATTACCGGTGCAAAAGCTCGGCTAAAACCTCATCTACACGATGGCTTCAGTGGTGTTTTCGCTTGGACGTAGGATTAAACGACAGAATATTGCGGATGAACCCATTTCCTTCTTCCTTTCCGTTTCTATCGGTTGGTCAGCCTCTCATTTGGAAACGGTCACGTACGTCACGATTTGTTTGAATGGCGACAAAACGGTGGTTAGTATGGAATGGGAAGCGTTTTGAAAGATAAGAGTGTAGGTGTGTGTTGGAAAGGAACATAAAAGTTTAATGGAACATTTAAATGTATCCTTTTCCGATGATTTATGTGACGAAACGAGATATTCTCCTTACGAATTGTTGGCTTATACACAGCTTTGAGGTTGTATAATTTCAAAATGAATTACACATATGTTGTGTTCATTAAAAACGTTTTCAAACTGGAAAGTAATATTATGAAGAAACAAACGAATTTTAGTCTTCCAATACATTTGTAAACCGAAAACCCTGAAATGGTTAGCTTGATTGGCACTTATCCAGCAATTAGTTATCAAATGAAAAGCTTACATGATTTTCATTCATTGAACAATGGTTTCTTATCTATTACTGCCCACTCACACACATTCTCCATACTACAGTGAGCTACAACAGTAAGCTTAGAGCTGGTGAGGACAAAATGGAAAAGCCGAGTTTATTGAATCAAACATTTGATGTAAAACAAGTATAACTAAGGACCTATACTCTTTATAACCTACCACGTATATACATACTTAGAATAGTTCAACAAAGAAGGGTAAGGAACTAAGGACATTAAGAAGCGATCGGGAGTTCTCTGTAGACACTAACCCATCCCGTAACCCGTGTGTTATTCAGGTCGAATGTTTCTGCCCTGTTGGCATCGGACTCTCTACAGACAGCTTGAGTGAAGGCAGCTCATAAAAAAAAATAAAACAAAAACAAATAGTTTGACAACCCCTTACATTCCCCGAAACACGTAGATCGCAGATGGCAAGATGAATTTGTTCTTAACTGTACTGTGCGCCCGTGTTGGGTGTTCTAGCGCGTTCGAGTTCAATCACTCGTGTTAGTAGTGTAATTTTCTTGCAGTTTAGTGCATTTTTCCCCGTCGAGCAGTGTACAAGACTCGATAGTGGAAAGAGTAGGGATGAAAGGCGTGGTGAAATGTGGCAGCCAGAAGTATCGACAGGAAGACAACAACAACATAAAGAAACACATCACGTACGGATCAAAGGATCGACTATTTATCCAATGAATGATAATTAGGGATGAAGAAAATTGTACTCGATATATTATATATATACACGCATACATACATACATGCATACATTCATACAATACGGTGGTTATGATATGAAACACTTAGTACAGTGGGTGTGGGTTATGGGCTGAATCCCGATACATTCTTGATGGTAGTTTCGGTGCATTGTATTGCAGCCTAACGATTGCAGATCGCTCCCCGGATGTGTGAGTGTGTATGGACAATGGAGCTGGAGCAAATGGGGGTTCCGGTGCAGTCGGGGTGAAGCAAAGTGAAAGTGTTACGTTATTTACGAAAAATAAATCGAAGATTTCTGAGAAAACTTACCGAGGACCGTGATGACGATGGATGATGGCGTTTTTAATTGTTTTTGGTTTATTGCTGCGGATGTAAAAAATCATCAGCGGTAAGTAATCGAAAGTTTTAACTTGTAAGGTAAGTGCTTCTTTTTAAGATGCGTTATTAAATGGCTCGTAATTCATTTATCATTTCATTCCTTCATCTAAATGCTTGTTCATCTCGGTACTGTAAATTAAAGGTATAAATACTTCTTGAAATATGATTTGACAATCGAAGTATTATAACCTAAATTGTATCCTACACTGTCAGAAAAAAACATTGGTTAGATGAAATAAGGGATACATCTTTGAAATCACTGACTTTAAAGTACATTTTTACATACTTTCATACCCGTAACATTATCGGAATTTCATCAAAAGTCGGCCGTATCCGTAACGAATGCACCACACCATGTAATCGAACGTTAATTATTATTATCATGATTATAAGAAATAGTTTTAAGTTGTTATCTTATGATTTGGCGCAATAGCCGCAGTCAGTCTAGGCCAGCCTTCTTCTTTTTCTATTTGGTGTAACGTCCTACGCGGACATGCCGGCATGTACAGGCTTTCGAGATCTATTCACTACCACCTAGCAGAATAGGCAGTACTTGCTACGAGGGAACGGTCTAGGGTCTTGACTTGAACCCACTACGAGCATGTTGTTAATTCGTGCATAAGTGTCGTGCAAGCTGACGACTGTACCATGGGATCGCTTCCTAAGCTTGCTATTGTCACTACTAATGGGCTTGGCTATACAATAACAGTCAGTCCTGCTAATATGAAACATGATCCATACGGGGTTTGAACCCATGATAGACATGTTGTTAGGTTGTATGACGTGACGCTAAGTGTTTAGTTCACCTTACTTAAAGTGGAAATGGCTAAACAGCAACAATGTATCATTTCAAACAAAACAACAACCAAACATACAACACTAATCCATGTTTATTTCTGCATAATTTGCCCTCCTGTATGGTAACCACCTGGTACGACCTTGTTTATTCAGCTAGCCTTTTGGCATTGGCAAGCACCGTTTGTCTACCTTGAATGCCACATTCCTGTACGATGCTAATCACGCTACGAAAGAGAGAACAAAAAAACTTGCATACATTACCCGCTGTCATACGGCAATATCAAAAAAAGCTTTTAAAATATTTGAAGAAGGGTGTGTGGCTGCTGCCACATTCCACCGCTGTACGAAACCTGCTGACCCGGTGACGCAGTAACGGTCCGGGGCGACTGATTGAGGTGAGCCGAGACAGATTGACGGTATTTGAGGTTTGATTGCCGGCATGAGGTCAAACAGCAGAACGAGGTGGGCCGTTTGATTTCTACTTTTATTTGAAAACAAAAAAACAATCACACATTATCTTATCGAAATAATTAGTATAAAAAATATACAAAAGAAAATGAATAGAAAAAAAAACTGAGAAACAAACTCCACTATCCAGTATCGCCACCAACTCGTCGTGCACTGTAGATGCTTAAACGGTAGAATTAGTGTAGGTATCATAGCAACCGGCCATGCTCTGCCCCTGCCAGACAGCGCGAAGGTGGTACGAACGTTGCTCAGACTTAAAGCAGCGAATGTGAATGAAAGATCACCGAATTAAAGTATGAGCAGATCTTGGTGAGAGATTTAAGCGGGCGCAGGCAAGCCAAGACCTCAAAGATGATAAAGATGCAGAAAAGAGAGAAGGGGCTACAGAATGAAGGAGTGGGTAAAAATAAGAAACAGTGCTGCTGGCAGACACGGGCCTAAGAGGCAAGACGGAAACCAGGGGGCAGGTGGAGTAATAGAGAAGGTGAAGGAATTTGGAAAACATAAAACCTATCGTCGTGTGGTGGGATTTTTGTTTTCTTGCCTTCTTTTGCCTCATAAAATCATCCAGAGCATCCAAACATTGTGGGAATTAACATTCAAATCCACCTAGAGGGTTTTCTGTTTCGGTGAGTTTGCTAACAGCTGAGTGTTGAGTAAATTTCAAATATTTTGATTTTATTGTTCCTACGTCAGTGTTCAAAGATCGGCTTCGACGCCGTTTACATTCTGATAGTTTAAAAGTATAAGTATTAGTTGAGCTGTTTGTGTAGACCTGCGGAGGTCCGACAATTTATCATAAAAAATAAATCAAATAATAAAAAAACAATCTACCATTCGAGATTTTTTTAACATTATACAAATTAGAATGACTTGTCAATGATTGGGTAAACGTGTAAGAAGATTTTCCTCTTCAATCTTGCTCGACGGTGACAATTACAGCATGTTTTGAAACTATTTAACAGTCTTTAGGGACAAACGCACCAAGCAAGGGAAAATAGGGAGTCGCTGTGTAAAGTGAAGGGTCTGCACACATAACCACGTACTGTTTCATTTTCGAGGCGTAGGTTAGTTTCGGTGAAGCAAGGAAAAAAAAAGGCCACCGATGCAAAACTATGCAAAGATGGGGATGAAACCAACCCGCTCCAACCAACCAGCAGGCAGCAAAGGGGCAAGAATGACACAAGAATTCCCCCATTTTTTCCGAAACGGAACGGAAAGGAAAACGAATGCTGGAAGAACGGAAGAGACGAGAAAACGGATCTCCACCATACCCCGCCGGAGGGGGAGTTGAGGTCTCCACACGCCACACAGAGCACACAGCACCCGGCGGCCGGTGGACCAGGGATGGGAGTGGGAAGGGAAGGGTGGAAGAAAATGACTCGTCAAGGTGAAACGAGTTCAGGTGAAATGGGGCTTCCTTTTTGGCTGGGGGTGAATGAGCGGAAATCGCTCCAGAACAGTGTGTGTGTGTGTGTGGAGAGAGAGAGAGAAGCTTGAGAAAATGGGAAAGAGCACCACAGGCACCACGGGGCCCGAGCAACATGACCGTAAGCGGGGTAGCACTCAGCACACGGGCTGTGTGCTCCGGGAACGGGTTAAAGAGCAACGGATGATGATGAAAATTTAAAACAGAATGAGAGAGAAAGGAAACATGAAAACGGGCCCTAAACACTGCACAACACAGCAGGGCCGAACGAGGCCTTTTGCTGCACGGTCCCCTATGGGCCATGGTCGGTTGATGTAGTTGTAAAGGGTGTACTCGATCAGGACGGTTGCACACTGGGCACTCTGGTCGAGTTCTATGGCAGAGCTCATGAGAGCATTACTGATGTGGATTTTAAGCTGTTTTAGTTTGCTTTCATGTTTAATATAATTTCATGAACTATACATTATGGCTTTCTTTTTTAAAAATCTTTAATAATAACTACTGGGAATGGTTTTGGTGATAGTTTTTGAAGTTTAATTGCAGAGCCGAACAAGCAGTTCAATTAAATTGCAATCTCATCATGAATGAAATTAATGCCTAAAACAACTATTCAAGACTTTTGCATGAAATGTTTTATACTTAATTAAAATTATTTATTTGTTATAATCTCTCAAAAGTTATATTTCACACATTTTATGTTCTTCGTTTTCAAAGCGTTCGCCATGGGCGGCACAATCGTTCTGCACTCTTCGCGCTCATTTCGCTTGACGCTCGAGCGATGCACGGTGTCCGATTGAAGCGGACCGGTCTGCAGACCTGCTCAGCGGGGGCAACCGGACCCGGCATCTGGACGCGTTTAAATGCGGCATTATTTGACGGAAAGCTCTCACGCGGAACGGTAACGTTGGCTGGCAGCGCGTGTCTCTTGAGCGGATCGACCGGTTTGTTGTGGATGCGCGCGCGCGTCCGCTTTCGTCGTCCACGGTTACCGTGGTGGAAATTGTTTATGGTACCAGTGTGATGTTACATTCTTAACGCTGCACGCTTCGTGTTACCCCTGTGCTGTTGTGTGATAATTGTGCGCTTAATTGTTGGTGTGTGTGAGAGTGTTTGTATGAGAAGGAAAAGAATCTATACTTCCATCAGGTGAAATAATTAAAGCAGATAAAAGTGAAGTGATCATACGAAATCACAGGGAAAGATTGCAAGTGACTTGCTGTTGAGTATTAATTAACAAAAAAAGATTGCACAGAAATGATTAGAGGGCCCGTCAATGTAACGCCATGTGCGCGATCTTTCATCCCAATGATCAGGTGTTGTTGATTGCTCACTGAGTTGAGTTTATTAGATGAGAGAGAGAAAGAGAGCGAGAGCGCAAGGAGCGACGAGCAAGCGCTTGTCTTGATTCAAACGCACAAGGAGTGATTGCGATAAAACGTGCGTGAGTAATGTTTGATCAAACGATCGTGAAACTGATCTTGCCATGAATCATACCACCATCTACGATTGATTGCTGATTGGCAATGCTTTATCGCTTGAGGTGGTGTTCTAGTTTAGGTTTTCTTGCACTGTAGTAGAATTATTTCTTTCCAGTTGCTCGTTTGTTGGTACGATTAATGCAATTAGTTAAGGGAACGGGCCATGTTTGTTTGCTTGTTTGGAACATCCAGCTCATGTGTCGTGAACCGTTGCAGACTTCCCGTCTAGCAGTGAAAGACACGGAATGACGTTTCTTGGCCATCGGTCTTGGTGTCATGTCACAATGCTCCAAATCCTTGCACGGGGTTAGACGAAGGTCAGGGCAATAGGATCCTTATGGCGGCACTAGCTAAAGGCACTGGCAGCGGTTGTCTAGGTTGAGTGAACTCTCGAGCAGAGTGACAGGGAGACCTGGTAGGAGCTGCCATAAAACCAAACAAGTGAAGCTAGAATTATATTAATGCTGGAATAGTCATTTTGCAGCAAACGTAACTCCAATGTTGTCTTGTTGCTGGAATAAATCATTTAATGCAGTCAATATTTTCGGCTGGAATGCATCGTTGCGGAAATAATTTTCAATTCCAATGCAGTTTTCATATTTTTACGAGCCATAATCGCCATTTCCGAGCACCGATCGCTCGTTCTTCCGCTGCATTTGTGTTTACGGCAGGTTTCGGGCTGTTAGAGCTTCATTGAAAGCTCTCAAATCTGCTGGTCCGAAATGGTCGGTTTTAATGGGATGATTATGACAAAACGGGTCTATAAAACGTTGCCTCCCAGCCCGCGATGATATACGGCGTAATTAAACATGCACCACGGTGTAATTGTTGGCCCGGTTGAAGCAGTTAAACTGGCAAATAAATCTGCTTCGATACCTAATTAATGCCCGCGGTAGGGAATATGTCTCCCTGCCTCTCTTGGCAGAAGGCAGAGAAGCTACAGATAACCGTGGTGTGTGTGTGAATGTGTGTGCTTTTTAATGTTGCCTTCGCAAAAATGGCCGCCTGGCAGGCAAATCAGCTATACGGCTAAAGCATTCCCCAATTGCCATTCGGCATTCCCTTGCCGCTATATCACCGAAACCTGTTTGTGACAGATTTTATGTTTTTCGTCGTTTTCAAGCTCGTTTCTCTGACTGTGTGTGTGTGTGTGTGTGTGTTAGTTTTTATTTTCTTTTTTTCTTCCTTGTTGTGCGTACAAGTATATCGATTTCAATATCGCACTGGAGCGTGGCAAAGGAACAGGGGACCCGGAATCCGGTAAGAGCGGGTGCTGGAAGGTGTCGCAAATCTCACGAGAATAAAAATCATCCCGTGAGGATTGGAAATGTGAACCGTTATAGCCCGTGCCCACGCACGCATAATCGCTTTCGCATGCAAATCGGATGGGGTGAGGATGGGGGGGGGGGGAGACGGGGAGAAAATAAATATGTTAGCCGTAAGAAATTGGCAACCGATGCGTTCGTTACAGGCAGCGTAAAGGGGCGAGAGCTTACCAAAAACCGTTGGGACGCAAAAGGCCCACGCAGATTGTGATTATATTTGTTTTATCAATTTTAAACCAATTAATAATGTGAGGGAATAGGCTAAAATGGAAGTCGATTGGAATAGATGAATGCTTTATTTTTTATGAAATTAAGAAGACAGCTCAACAGATCAGTTTACTTCACACAGAAATGAAAAAAAGTATTTTGCATTGATTTTCAGTAATAAAATGGAACAATTTTGGCTAGAAAAGTAAATATAGCTTGTTGAAAAACACACAACTAGAGAGATAGACTTGTGCACACAGCAGGGACTCGATCTTGTTGAGATTTGATCTCACACCCACAGTGACTAGCGCTACATGTGAATCACCCCATGCAGTCTGAAGATGAGCAATCACTTCCCTTCTTTAATGTAGTTTCCAAACTAAAGTTTTTTGCTTAGGAAAGACCCTTAAAGGTAAATAAAGATGGCAAAACACTAAAAATGTTTATTACAAGATGCTTCTCTTATTGCAAGCTTTGCCAAGCTTTTCATTGAATAAAGCAAGATTGTTTTTATTTTCTTATTTATTCAATACCGTTGCCTTGTGCCAAAAGTCCGTCCGTTACTGTTGCTTCGGGTGGGAATAATGATTAAATAGAAAAATAAATGGCAAGGAATTAAAATAAAAAACAAACCAACAGCCATTCCCACCCGAATCGAGCCAGCCCGAACAGTCCGGAGCAGTTAAGGAACCGGTATCGGAAGCGGTCGAAGTACATAAATAACCACCTCCGGCCTTTCCTTTCCTCGCACGCGTTCGCGCGGAACTTTGTCATCCCTTCTTACCCCTATTCGGTTGAGGGAGGTACTGCTGGTACTGTGTCCGGACCGATCCGCTTGCGTGCATCTGCGTGCGACAAATATTCGCGCAACGGCATTCGTTGTGAGTTGCCCTTGCATTGCCGAAGGTTGCGCCAATCGGGTTGAACGAAAATCCCCCCCCCCCCCCCCAGAATCGTTTGCCGTGTTCACTCGCTCACTCGCCGCGCTCATGTTCCGTTTCTCCTGCCTTCTCTATTAAATTATTTCTCCATTCTTCAAATGCGACAGACAACGATCGGACGGATCAGTTCGATCCCAGTGCGGTGTGTGTGTGTGTTTGTGTGTGTGTGCGTTCGATCCTCGGCCCTTGCATGGTGCAAGCACGCTGATGTCAGCGCCTTGAAAGTAATGTTCTTGTGTGTTTTCTTTCCATTTTTGTGTGTGTGTGCCCCGTCCCATTGGCCCCACGCTAGCAGCAGGTTCCAGACCGGGGATCCAGGTTTTGTGCAACCTCTAGTGCAACGGCTTAGTGTTCGTGCTGTGGTGCGCGCAATCCTAGTGTTTTCGATCGCCAAAGGTGAACCAGTGCCAGAGCTGGCAAAAAGTGTGTTGCGGCAGTGTGTGGGATTCGTTCGCGCCGTAGCGTTTGGCCGGTCGTTGGCCTGCCGGATGATAAGTGTTGTTTGTGTGCGATGTTGTGGTAGGTTTATGGAGTGTGCGTCTGTGGCTGTGTGTGTGTGAGTTGTGGCTTGTTGTTATAAATTTTACTTCAGTGTTGGCAAGGTTTTTCTCTAAGAAAAAGTGGAAGTGACGCAAAGGTTTAAGGAAAAGTACACCTGGAATTGCAAAGAAATAATGATTTGAAATTACCTGCCAGTGAGAGAGTTACAAAGTTACAGAGAAAATCGAGAAAACAAGAAATTGATATAACTATGTTTATCATATAAGCAGAGGAATCGAGCGACATTGAACTGCAAAGTAAGTATAAATTATATACTATTTATCTCTGATTATACAGGAGCTTTCATTAAGAGATGTATCCTGTGAATCTTCTGTGTTGTGTTATAATGTGTTATAAGTTATAAAAGTCTACGATCTGTTGTGCCGCATATTTGCATTGATTGCAATTTATTATCCAACTTTGTGTGGTGTCACTTGATATAATGTAATATGAAGTAAAAGTAATGTAAGGCAAAAAAACATATATAAAAACAAAGTTTTGAATAATTTAATGGATTTGGTGGAATATTACAAGCATTCTCTATAGTTTTTCAATCGTATAATGGAATCAGTCAACCGAATAGTGGAATTTTGTAAGTTGTCAGGGGATCTTTGTATTTACTGGTGCAAGCAGCCTGATACATTTTAGTTAATTTTACTGCTTTATCAAGTTGATTCAGAAAACCATGTCAAGCATATAATTCAGTTTTTAATTTATGCAGCGATACGAGGCAAAAACTTTTAAAATTTATGAGTTTTTCAATTGGTTTCGTCGATTTGTGCAAGCAAATATTTACACTGTGCTTGCAATTTTCCACTTAGGGCTTGAACTGTTCCAATATATGATTCAAACTTTTGTAAGTTCCATATATTCTCAATTACCTTAGATTACAAATTTAATAAATAAACCATACATTAGATACTGATGGTGTTGGTGATAATTTCAAAAAAACATAAAATATCAAAATATCTATTTAAATTAGCTTTTGCTCGCATTTTGTCATGATTGCATTACAATTCAAAACAATTATGCTTAACAATAGTGCCTCATTTTCTCTCCCGCCCTACTCGAAAAGGCATTACCAAATATAGGCCGAAAATAAATAGTTGCAAGCTCCACTGCCCAAGTGCTTACCATATTTGATTATTGGCATTTTTATGGCAAGCATTTGTGCTTCCTTTACGTAAACCTTTGCCCAACCGCGCAACTCCAGACTGCGGGGTGGAAACGAAAATCGACGATATTGTATTTCCCAACACGACGCAAAAACTGTAACAACGATTTGCCTCCGCGCTGGCACGATGTAATTATGTTCTGCAAAATATTGCCACCCAAAATCACGATCGGTTCGTGCATTTGCAAAACTACACGATTATGTCACGCTATCCCTCCTTTCAACCGGTGCAACCATTTAAGAGGCACTGCCATGCGGTAAGTACCGGTAATTACTGTTTAGAAAATTGAATTCACAGCCAATTGCTTGCGCTCTCTGCGAAAGCGGGGATGGGATTTTTCGTTTCTTTCTTCACTGGTTAGGGACCTCCCCAAAATCCTCAAGCCATTGCACTGCACGCATCATCATCATCCTCAGCAACAGCAGCAAACAACATGAAAGCGTATGCGGTGGGATGGAGAGGAGCAATTGGCTCCCCCAATAGACACAGCAAGCTTTTATTTGGATTTATTTCTTTCACGTTAGTTGCAGCACCATTTTGCCCCCGCGAATTCTACTAATTACACAACATGGTCGTGCACTGTTTGGCGATCGTCTTGAGACGGTATAATGCCCCCTCTTCCCTCGGCGTATGCTTCCTTTTGCACTACAAATATGACATTCACGATTCTCGATGCGCTCGACGCGAAAGCTTAGATACTGCTGCCACCGGAGAACATGTTAACCGCCACTGATTTCTACCCTTTGCTGCGGTGCATAAACCACACGGTGCATCAATGTGACGCCAATCAGGGAGGACGGGTGAAGCTTTTAGTCCCGATCGGGTTCAGATCGCTTCGGTGCACGCTGGCAATTGGCCAAATCGAAACTGATGATGAAAAATGGGCTCGCTAAATGCATTTACTTGGGGGTTTTAATTCTTCTGCTCCATGTTCGTCATTGGCCTGTTTGGGTGTGTTAGTTGAAAGGTTTTGTGGAGTGTTTAAATACAGTATTTTGTAGAGATTTTTGGTAATTTAAGTTAATTTCTGTTTTTTCCGTTTTCTATGTGTTATGTTGTGCGTTCCTCTTACAGTTGTTTATTTTATTAAAATTGAAACTCATAAAGTAAATACCTTCTTCAAAGCTAAGAATTTGGATAAAACGAAATCTATTTTCTACATTTTCTACATTTAATAGAACTTCTACAAACTTATCAATCCATAATGTCGTACTACTTCTTGGAGAACCATTTTCAACCCAGGATCTTCTTTTATTTACTGTCGAGATTGTTTTCCTGCACTTTTTTGGTGGGCGCACAGCTTCACAAGTCACCTAGGAGAAGTAGTACAGAATCTCCTGCTTGTCGTGCCCGGCACCCGACGTCATGAGCAAAGCTCATTCCGGCCTCGTAAGCCGACCATAAATCGCTAATACTTCAACAGCGAGAACAACGTGCAGCAGCACCAGCAGCAGCAGCGATTCGATGCGATTCCACTCTGCTTTTCCTCGCCGCTGTTCGAAACCGATCGATGGATCGATCGATTCAAATCGGCGGCCTGCCGCGGCTGCGTGTTGCCATCCGTTCGCGGCTCGTTTCGGGCGGTACCTTTCTTTTAATGTTGACTTCCAATGCCGGACGGGGCTATTAAGAGATTTGCTTCATTTTTCTTCATCATTCGCGTCAGCTTAAGAGGCCCCTCTGCCTAGGTCATCGTGGTTTAAGGCTGAATCGAAAGGAAAAATCTTCTCGATTCAATCTCGACTGGCACTGTTGGCACTGAGTTGGAAGGTGTAGAATATGAGTAAGGGAAGCTTCTGTTTTCTGTTGCAAGAGTACTGTGAGGGTTGAGTGTGTTTGTATAGTGTAGCGAGATCGATCTTTCGATTACGTTGATCGGAAGGGGCATGACATGATCGTGAATAAGAATCTTGACGTAGTGGCTACTTAGGTTTCTGCCTACACCATTTTTCAACAACAAAATCATTTATTTCATAAAATTTGAAGCTATTTCGGAATCAAAATGTACTTTATTACTACACTCTTACTTAAGAGTGTCGGTTAAAGACTCAATTCTACCACGCGCCATGCTTTCAGCTTTCCACAACTGCAGCACAACCCATACACAGCGCGGATAAAGATGCTTCATTTCGCCATGGGCTGGCAGACGTCGTAAAGCGTGTTGAAGAGATCTCCTTAATAAAGTGCAAACCTCGAGTGTACCGCCACCGTACAGGGCGTGTAGCGGCTCAGCCACATACACACCAAAAGCCAGACTTGATGAGATTTGAGAGGATGGAAAATCAATTTTACAACCAACCAACGCCACGGGCACACTGGGCGGCTGGGCCTGGCTGAGCAGCTAACCGTGCTGACGGAAGCGTGTCGAAATATCGGCAAAGAGGCGGCTCCTATAATCGAAGCGCCCGAAGTAATCGCCTGCTATCTTGGAGAGGAAAAACCGGAGCATCATCATCGTACCGCGCGCCATTGCGGTGGAGGGTTTGCGGGAACGCTTCCCGAGGCATGGGAAAAAGAAATTGCCCCCGTCTGGATTGGGAAGGAATGGGCTCTCAATATTCGTACGTGTGTGTGTGTGTGAGTGTGTGTTTCGTTTCTTACACACAGAGTTAGGCAGAGTTTTTTGTCGGAGCAGCGGGCAGAATTTTTCTTCACAAACCAGGGTGTAAAGGGCAGGTGCACACAGCATCTGCAGCTACACAGAAGCTTTTGCAACAGCCAATAGTTGATGGAGCAGCAACACAACAACAAAAAAGCCTACACCCAACGCAGAGCTGCAAGTCAGTTCGTTCTGCTAAGTTGCGAGTTGTTTCACCTTTTTTTCGCTGCTGCTGCTGCTGCTGCCTGGAGCGCTGGACGTTTTTGAAGATCTTTTCGAAGAGTTTACTTCGTTTCTTTTTTTATTACAAAGGTTTGGTAGATGGTGGTGATGATGGTTCTGGAATGGTGCTCGCAGTTTTTTTTTCGCCAGTCTTCTGCTTCGTTACCACGGTGACCGTGTCTCGGTAAATGAGCTGCAATTTTTCTCCTCCGTAGGTCGGTGCCTACAGAGGCATTTTTGGCATTTTCGGTGTTCTGTGTGTGTGAGCGCGTATTTTCTTTTCTTTCTTTTCACCCTCCCTGCTGGCGGGGTGAAGTTTGAGTGATTAATCATCGCTCGGGTGGACGATGATCTTATTAATGTGCGCAAAGTATAGGGTGTTGGCGAGATAAGACTTTTGATTCGCCGGATGACATGAGATCATTCACAGTTAGGGTCGATGTGTGCGAGCAGGTCGTTTTTTTAGAGCAGTTGCGAACTTTGATCTTTTAGGTGCAGAGAAAGCGCCTGATAAGGACGAATGCCATCAGGAAATTAGGTGCGATGGTAACAAATGTTCGTCTTGCTTTTTTGATGATTTTATTTTGCCAGTATCATTATTCCCGAAATGCTTGAGTTTCACATAAAGTTATCAAAATATCATCATTTGGATATTGTCTGTAAATGGACCTTTAAATAAGATGATTTTGTTTCGAATAGATTAAAACTCACACATTTCAATAATCCCAGTTCTTTTTCCTAATATTTGGTGTAAGCAACGAACCCTCACATTAAGCTACTCTTGTTGCTATTCTTGATCGTTTAAAGACTACCTGCCGGAACATGATCGTAGCGCACACTTTGATACACAGTCCTTTGCAAGACCACCGACGATTGGCCGTCCCTTGCCGTCCTAGGGAATCTCCTCTTAAACGCATCACTTTTAATGCGCTGCTTGCTTTAATCGACGCGTGTAATTAACCTTCGAATGCTCGTCCGAACCTGCCTGTTGTTGTTGATGCTGTTGTTCGGCTGATACGTACAAGGTAAACCCATACCCTCCCTGAGGGGGTAAAAAAGGGAGAATCGGTAATGAAACACAAGCCAGAAAAACCGCACCGCAAAGCCACCTGGAATTCGATCCTTGCAATCGACCGGAATGCGTGAGTTTGTGTGTGAGTATGTGTGTGTGTGTTTGTGTGAGTACAGAAAGGTTCGGTTTAGTCTTTTTGATTGTTGTTTCGTAGAATGCTATCAGTTTGTTGGAGGAAAAGATATTGAAATTTAAATAACTCGTCAGCTGTTACATGCATTTGGTCTTGTATCATCACAAAAATGTGTTGCAAAATGCGCAAATACATTAGTTTTTTTTTGTTTTCGTACAATAAGTTTAATCAGCATATACAAACATGTTTAGAGTGTTTTAAGCTTGTGCAACACATCGATCGTCTTGAAACACGTGATTGTAAAACACTTACAGCCTTTAGTGAAACGATCCTCTTGGCCTAAACTCCGAATGAAGCAGCTTACTACGCGCCATAATTCATCTCCCAACATCGCCGAAACGCGTTGTATGTAACGATTAATGGCTATTAACATGTAGCTAAAACGTGAGCCATCAAACCGTCGAACAGCACACCGGCTTCATGTACGACATAAAAGGTTATCCTAGTTTCGGTACGATAACTTTGAAAGAGAAGCTATTAACTAGTACATGCAGCACGTACAACATCACGATCTTACGATCAGTTTTAGCGGCAGTTGTGTACTCCATCAATGTACGCTGCAGATGAGATGGTGTGCCGTGTGAAATTACCAGCCTTTCGTAAATGAGTCAAGAGCGTTTGCTGTAAGTTCAATTTTATCAACTGGTTTAATCGATTTTTATCTTTCTTTTCGAGGGAAAGCGCGGGGTAAACGCCGCGATAAACAATTGATCGCGAATGAAAGCGATTGAATTGAAGCGAATGAATTAAAAAAGTTACTCCACACAAACCATTCAATACCTTTCGGTAAAGAAGGATTTTTCCACAAAATGAAGTGAATGCGAGCGACGAAACACAGTACAGTGCAGTGCGGTTGTCGAACAGCTTTATCGATAGCGCACAACAATCGCTGTTGATGACACGATTGTTTCATTCGCCGATAGGAAACGAGGATCGGGAGACAACCCCACGGGACAATAAAATCACTTACTTCCCTTGTGACCGGGGAGTGTCTTTTGCGAAGAGATTAATTTCGAAAAGCTCATAAAGCATCGACAAATAAACGGGAATGGAACGATAAACTTTTCCAATTCATCGCTTTGGTTTCGGGCTGCTTGAAGCTTGAGGCGTTTCGCAAGCGGCAAGCAGTGTTTGTCTTTGGCCTCGAGTCGAGTGTGCCGAAAGCGATGGGGCTTGGAACTGTATTGTGTCTTGGCAAGTAAATTTCAAACCAGTTTCATCTGTAAAATGCTATCAGTTTGTGTGCTTTCCGTTCGATTGTCAATGGTAGTGCAACATTGCTAATGGCTCGGTGTACAACGCCTTCTTTGTAGGATGGTTTGTTCTTAGTAAATTGAAAATACAAGTTCGAAGACAGAACTTATCTCATTGTAGCACTTACTACGATTTATTTGAAGCTGGTACAATCACGGTAAGAGCTGTCAACTGAAGAACGTCTTCCTTGTTCGCTATAATCCTAACGGTGGGCCAGCATTCTGTGTAGTTGTAATCCGTGCCAAAATCTTTCTCATATTGGCATAGTTTATTCTCTCTCTCTCTCTCTCTCTCTCTCTCTCTCTCTCTCTCTCTCACACACACTTTCTCTCTTATACAAACTCACACTATTCATAGTATTGTAGTATTAATCATCATTTGGAAGAGGACCAACTGATGCTAGTAGTGTTAGTTTGAAAGTATCACCGCGATCGAAAACAGCTCGGAGCATCGAATCCTCAACACACATACACACACTCAACCAAACTTCCTGCTTGTTTGCCTTCCCCAGGCCAGGATGCTGTAAAACGGATGCAATTTGGGGTGCAGTTCGGTGCCACAGGTAAACCACAGGGCAGTCCTGCGGTGGTGACCCGAAATGTTCTCGGTCGATGTTTGCCAGTAGCAGTACACACATTCTGGTTAAAAGCTTCATTCGGAAGGGGGGGGGGGTACAGGACACGTGGGGAGTGCACAGGTTTAATTAGCTAGCCTGGTCGCAGAATCGGGAAAGAGATGAGGTGAAATAGTTGTATAAAGTCTTTGTTTTTTTCTCTCCACCCTCATCTGCAGTGATTAACTTTCACTCGCGGCAAGTAAAATAGAACCAACCGGCCAAATGTAACTGGTACTTGGAGCATGGTTTTGTTTTCTGCAATTCCCTACGGACGCTGTTGTCTGCTCTTTTCTGGCACCACTCTCTACTATCTTAACGTTTTCTATAGCCCGGTAGAATGAATGTGGCATACCGGCGGGTATGTATGGTTTTGTTTTCGTTTCGCATTCTCCGTGGTTGATGAAAATTTCCAATCAGGTCGTAATTGGCTGCTGGCTAATTTCCATCGCCATCGTGTACCGCCCATGTCCCTGTCCCTGTGGCAGCGATGTAATGTGTAGAACGACAATGGAATGAAAACTACCATCAGAAAGCTCTCACTGCTGTTTGTTTAAGACAATAATGAGAGCACGGGCATGAAAGCCTTTTTACTGCTGTTTGCTTCCTACTGTTCACAGCATAATAACGGTTAGGAATGGTGTGGTTTTCATTTTCCATTAAATGTAGCGTCTGACAATGGATGGATGCAAAATATGTGTAATGTGAGATGGAGTTGAAACAAAAGAATATTTGTGGTTTTCTGGCATATTTTGTGTATGCGTATCAACATTATGTTTAAAGGTCTTTAAAAAACTTTGTGGAAATTTAGATTTTTGAACGCTTTTTGCAGTAAAATACTTACACATTATTCATCTTGAAGAGATATAAAATGTATGGAATATGACGGAACCGTCCAAATGCTCATCTTAAAGAAACAATTCTGACAAAGATTACATCTTAAAAAGATTTGACTGTATTTTTTTACGATCAGGTGATATTCCACTGTGATTTGATCGATGATTTTCGTCTGCATTTTTGTCTGCAAGACAATCTGACATCATCATTGACATCATTCATCTGGCATTTGAGGCGAATGAGGATGGTCAGGCAATAAAGCAGCGGGATGATTCATCGTTTATCTCTTTTGCAACGTTAATCGACCAACCGTGTGGTGAAAGCTGTACGTTTGAAGGTTTATACAGTATTTATAGATTTTTTAGATGTTTTGTGTTCTATCTTAAATGAAGATGAAATAAGTTAACATAGCGATAAGTTAACATCTTCTTTTGAGTGGGACGTGACAATACATGAACAGAACAAACACATGTGCGATATCTGTGCAGAAGAATATGTAATGAGCATTGAATGATTGAAACGTTTTGCGATTGAAGCATAACAAAATGCTCACAAAAGTCATCCCGCAACTCGTTCAAAAGTGTACTCCTTGAAAAGCTTCAGAAAGCTTATTTTCCGACGGTTAAGCATCACGCGACCTGCGAATAATAGAACGAGTGCTAGCGAGGAATGGAAAACAAATCAGCTCTGTGATGGAGTGGATGCCAAATTTTACCCCAAAAACACACAATCACGATCCTTACAAGCGGGGGCTGGAGAAAAAAAAGGGAATCGTTTCGCACCCTTCCTTCCCGCACCCCAGTTTGGTGGCTTTTTGGCTCTCTATGAACCTACCGTGACTGATTGGATTCCGAGCAACCAGTTGCTCGGGAGATAGATTAACGTGAAAAAGCATAGCAACCGACCCGGGTACGAGAACACAAGGCTCCATGGTTTCCTGCGCAGGGTAAGGCGAGTACATTTATGAATGGAAGTGATGATAAAGTGTGTTTACTTGTGCATACTTTCGGGCGCGTTGAAGGAATTTTGTTTATTTTTATACGCTCTTGTTCATGTGCATCTGTTTTGGGATTTTTTTTTGTTGGGGGAGCTGTAAAAATATGTAAGAAAAGGAAAAAAGAGAGACAGGTTGTACACCACAATAAGAAAAATCTAAAAACATCCCTAGCCCTAAAATAGTTAACCTTGCAAAGGATGAAAGCTTAAATTTACCACCGGCAAAGGACTGGCGACAAGCGATGGATAAATGTTCCGCTTTTTCGAGGTAAAGTGAGTACGACATAATGGGAGCTGATGTGTGACTGGGTGGTGCACCCGACCGCTTATCATGGGCATGAATATGAATGAGGGTAAATACACTTTAGAGTTGTGTAAATTTGATGGTGGCACAGCACTCGCTTCCCCTTACGCAAAGCACACGGGCAGAAAGCTCCATTATGCCGTTTAAGCTGTGTATGTGGTTGAATGGTTTGTATAAATACAGAGCGTTTTTTTTTCTCTCTCTCTCTCTCTCTCTCTTTCTCTTTCCCAAGAAACAATTTGCAAATTAGTCGGAAAATTAAGGTACCGAAACGCAGATTTGTGCGGGCGACGGCATTTTACTGTTGAGTTTTGAATATTAAATTAATTTTGGAAGTGACTTCATCGTTACATGGAGAGCACTTGTCGCTGTTTTCAGCAGAAAAACACAAAGCAAGAATAAAACCCAAAATGCAAAACTGTGGTCGAAATTTGTGTAACCAAATTCCGGTTTGCTTGCTCTTCAAATCCGTCAAACAAAATGCTTCCGCACACGTTCCGGTTGCGGGCTGGTAAAGCATATACCAATTTCGGTTTCCCATTTACTGCTGCACACCGAGAACCACTTGAAATGTGTCACCCATCATCGAAGGCGTCCCTTCAAGAGTGGTTTGCTTCGAATGGCTTCGAATCGTTAGAAAGTGTGTATTCGAGACAATCTTACACGTATGTGTGTGCGTATTTTTTTTGGGAAACCTGTAAGAGGTGAAAAGCAAAATATTCACATCCGGTCCAGGTGCCCGATTATCGTGCCCCGTTTGCGAGTGGGTATCGCGTCAAGCGATTCGGGTTCCGATACTTGAAATCGTTCCATCGCTTCGGAAGTGCCACCGGTTCACGCGCTGCCCGGGATGAACGGGCAGCCAAACGTGCCTGGTTCGGGGTGGAATTTATGCCAGGTCACGTGAGAAAGCAAACTTTGGCGTACAATAATGTCAAAGTTTTCGTTTCCCGCTTTCGCTTCACTTTCCCCAAACCACCCCGCTGGTGGAAATGTGCTTGCGGCTTGGAAGCGTTTGTCATCGAAGGTACACTTAAACGGTGCTTACGAAAGTGTCGCTAGACGGTGTGGATGGGACTGGGAGAGTGAGACGAAGAAAAAAAACACACACATCTACGATCTTTCAAACATCGTTTAGTGGGCGCAAGTAGAATGGGAAAGAAAAGGAGACTCATCCGTCGTCTTACAGCCCAGGGACGTGGGGTGCCCGAACACCAAAATTGACGGTGTTAAGTGAGATGAGATGTTTCCCAAGAAAACACACACACACTCACGTACACAATCTTTAGTTGTGGTGGGAGGGGTGCCCACTTGTCCTTTTTCGATGGAGCGAAATACAAGATGTTTTTGTGCGGTTGTGCGGTTCGACAAATCATTTAAGCTCGATGTGTATCGCTTGCACATTGGCCGGATGACGATAGGCTCCTTTTGATAAGTGTATCATTCGACGAATTGTAATAGAATATTGATAGATCATGGGAACGTTACAAGCTTGTTGTTTAATGTGTAAAGTTTCATAACATTTAAAATTACCCAATCTTCTACTTTCAAGAGAATACAATTAAACACCTACATTAAGGTTGATTGCCTCTGGTTTATTCTATTGTATTGTAATATTTAATTAAATTACATACCAATTCCTCACACTCACTGCGTCACAACAAACACGCCGAGCAGAGCGGTGCCATAAATTTGTCTTCTAAATGCTTAAGATAACATCCGGTTCGCTCTAAACAGCGCTGAACATGATGAATAAAAAAGGAAACGTTGAAAAAATTCAATTTAGACGCATCGTCTCGGAAGCCTTTTCTAGCATTAATTACGACTTCCGCGTGCCATAGTTTGGATAAGTAATTAGAGCGCTGCGACTTTACGGCGCGCAACCGCGGTTCTGACGAGCGTGAGCCAGAAGAACCAAGTGACATGATTAAATAAAATGTTTCATCTCCCTATCCAACGGGCGGCGAATTGTGAATTCGGCAGACAAGGGTGTTAGCTTTTGTTCACACACATGGAGGAGATGGTTAAATGTGAAGTTGAAGTTAACCTACATTCGCGCCCAGTTTCAGAGCGAAATGGGGGAAAAAACACTAGTTCGGATGAGTTGAGTGTAGTGCGCTTCTAACGAATAATTAGCATATCCAGCATCATTTGCTTCCCGGGTTTTGTTATTTTTTGTTGCCTTCACCGCATCTCGCCTGGAAGATCCTAATGAATACATTAACGTAACACATCAAAACACACGGCGGACAAATAAATCGCCGGAATGTGCAGCAAAGTGAGGAAGGATTGGAAGATGTAGCTCCAGCCTCTTTTGCCAATCTTGTTATGTTTCCTCATGCACTCGGGCCCGACCTGTGTGTGTGTGTGAGGCTTTCACTTTTGCCTAGTTTTCTCTGGATTCGTTTGGAATGGTAGAAGAAACGTACTTGACCTTTTTTCCGAAGCTGCACTACCAGTGGTGAATGCATGAATAGAAGGTGCCGGCCCGGGTTAAAGTTAGAGTGAGAACACATCTTGTCCGCTACACTGCACACCGTTACACAAACACAAAAGCAAAACACATTAAGAGGATGCGCAAAAACACTTGCAGCCTGGAGTGCAGCCTGTTCATTAGCGGTGCAAGGATATGCTAAGCAGTGCAGCGGCGGTGGCAAAAACTAGATGCGGAGTTAGTTTATATTTGCATACATACATCGAACAATATGGGCAGAGAATGTTGCAATGGTGGGCCTTTGGGTACTGTACAGTCCCTTTTTCACGATGTGTGTCAAGGTTTCGGCAAAGGAATGCAAAGGTTGAATGAAAGGCGAACGAGAGGATCATCTTTGATGTTGATGGTTTAATAAGCGAAAGACATGAGTGACACGACTGTGATCTGTGAGAAACCCAACACCCATAACAAGTCGGTTAGTTTCTTTTCATAGCTGTGTTTGAAAAGAAAGATGAGCCAAAAAAGGAGTGGAGCAGTTGAGTAAGCTCTTATGCGTGACAGCCCTAATAACTGCTGAAAGTACTTATGCAACAAACTTGTCCCAGGTGCTAATTTCGCTTTGAGTGACTGCGTTGTTATGCGTTATGGGTGTATTTGAGGATTGAAAGATCAAGAAGAGTAATGTAATTCCATCGATTGTAGTGTGGTGAAGTCAAATTTCAAATCAGTCAAAGTCAAATTAGTTGGAGAGTAAAATAACCTTTCGTTGGGTATTAATTGTTGAATGTTATGAGGCTTATCTCTATAGAACGGTTATATATTGCTATAGCATATGTTCTTCACAAATGAAATGAATTAATGTTGATCATAAATTACTCATAAGAGTTTCACATAATTTACGATCAAAAAGTTCCATCAGACTGGAAGCTGTGCAAGGCATCATTTCTCGGGTGTAGAAGTACAACACAGCCAAGGAATTGCAGAACGCTATTTGGAATGTCCCCTATGAGCTCGTACATGATCAGGCTTTTGATCATACGGAATTGCGATCAATTGCTATGTACGCTCAGCCAGTCACCAGCGTCCACGATTGATCCAGAACCATTTAATTAGCATCATCAAAAGCTTCGTTCAATTAAATGCTTGCTCTATCCCGTTCCCTTTCCTTTAAAAAGATTACCCCTATCGAACCCAAACGAAGTAGTTCCGTAAAGAAAATTGAGCAACATATTTCCCATTATATTCCGTCAACGGGGACAGGGATTTCAATTTATCATCTCCTAACGGCAGGTTGACGGCTACAGGTAAGCGTCCCTGTAAATGCTTTCCTGGAAGCGATTCCTTTTTTTGTTGTTTGTTTGCTGCGTGCAACGAGGTACGTGATTGCGGTCCGGAAACATCGTGAAATGAATTTCTTCGTCGAGTGTATCACGCTGTCCCGAGACAGCACCGTCACCGTACATCAAACGAAGCTGCCGGCTGCATTTGCCATGGGAAATGGGATTTTGGTGGAATTTGGCCGGCCGCTGCTGGTGCAAAGCGTTGTTGCGTTGCGAACATGTGACCAAACATTTTGCCGAAAGGATACTTGTGCTTTCGGTGGGCAGATGTGATTGGATGCTAAGCTCGTGCTGGTATAGGGTGTTTAGTGAAGAGTTGTGGTATTGTTTGGAAGATATTGCTGGATCATTATCATTATACTTTTTCCATTTACAAAACCACAAAATTTCATTCGATTGTTCACATGCTAATAACACAGCACAAATATGATTAATTAATGTCCATGTTGTTTGGTCTTTTGGACTGGAATTACATGCAGCTCCAATGTTTCTATAAATCACACAATGCCCATCGATGCACCCTGTACTGCACCGAACCAGCATGTGTACTGTAACATCGGTCGGCGCAAGATCCTTGCTCCTTTCTTCGCCGCAAATTCCCACCATTGCAATCCTATTGCAGTAGTGCTGCCACTTCCCCCACGAACAGTGTTGTCCGTGTAGTTGTGCGGTAATAAATCTCGCCACAACAAGCGAACTCCAGAAATGGGGCAGCCGAAAATACGTACTCCCAGTACAGCATCATATATCACTTTCACGTAGCCACCCGATCGCACAGTGTACGGGCGCGCAGCAGTCAAGTGGCTCGCACTATCCAGCGAACGTCCAGCAATCGGCAATGCGGAACTGCACTCAAGCCCTCCACTGCTGGGTTTTATCCGTCCCATCTACTGTGCTGGGTTGGGTGCATCCGACTTTACACCGACTGCTCGCTGCGATGCTAATGACAACCGAATCGGTCCGCTAACTTGCAGTGCCCCGTTGCAGCTGGTGAGTGCATCCTTCCAGCTCGTACTTGCCGGCGGGTTAACTTTTGGGCGGGCTTTTGTGGGGAGGTCAAACCCGTTCAGTTTGCCACCCTGGTGGGAGATTAATGAGTGCACGAGTGCGCCACACATGCCCCGCGTTCGGCTTCTCCCCACGACCGAACTGTATCCTCACGGCCGCACAGTTGAATGTGTGTCACAGTCAGCTGATGAATTAGAAGCATGGACACTGCACTGCACTGTCCGATATTAATTCCAACCCAATCGGGGGGCGAGGGGCGGGGAACCGCAGCAGCTTATTATAGATAATCAAATGAGCTTCCGATCGGGGTGCGTTTTGAAGAAATGCTACCACAGTTTAGCTATCCCGGACCGAGTGATACGGTTGGTCCGAGTGACTGAATTATGGACACCGTACGGTACAAACTGGTCCTGGACAGTAGGGATGCTGGGGGCGATTTCGATCGTCTGGCTTTGATTGCACCTAATAGAAGGCATTAATTTCCATGCACAACGATTTTGAATGGGAGATATCTGGGCCGGATTTATGGGCGATATTGTACGCATGGAGTAGATCTTGATATGAAGAGTTGTAGCGTTGTAACACTATTTGGTGGGACGTTGAGCCCGCCTGTCTGGTTTTTTCTTCTGTGAAATGAAGCTTTCGGATTTGAATTCAACACAAGAAATTGGAATATTCAAAGGATTTTTCAAATTCCATCCATAACTTTCCATCTCGATTATTAACCGCTTCAAACTCATTTAGCCTGCCGATCGTTTGCAGAGCCCAACGGTACTAAACTTTGCCCATTTATCCTGATCTCCTAGGAAAGCCAATCCAATCAGCAATCGAATCGATACGGAGAATCCGTTATCAGTCAAACAGCTTTCAATGACATTTGCAGAAACAAGCTCAAGTTTCTGGTAAAATCACACACACCCATCGTACAAAAAAAAAGCTATATATTTCCACCAAAAATTGAACGGACATTTGTTCACGTGGGATGGACAACTTTTCAGCTTAGTCACTTTGGAATATAGAAGAAAAAAACACAGCCAAGAAACGAACAAAATAAATAAAGCAAATGATATTACGCGGAAAACTTTTTTACCCCCTATGCCGTGGGGTTGTCCAAATCGTGACAACACGGCAAAGCGCCAAAAGGCGAAACGCCGCAATAACGATGCCAAAGCGGGACCCGGCTTCGTGATTGACACTTGATTTACTTACTTTTTCCTCCTCCCCACATTTCTCTCCTTCTCCCTGGGACGGCGGCTCTCTACGGGTCCATTTCGTGCATTTATTACATCTGTCTGGCAGTGTCGCCCGCGCGCGCGCCAGTGTTCCCGTTTGGTGAAGCATAGTGAAAGCATGCTCATCATCATCATCGTTTGGGTGGAGCAGCAGCAGCAGCAGCAGCAGCAACACGCAATGTTTTTATTTCGTACTTTTCATCTGCTCGGCATTGGCTCGTGCCCTATGGTTTTGCTGTTGACAAACAGGGTGGTGTAACGGGGAAGGAGAGGGGACGGTCACATGACATCGAAATCTGACATTGAGCGCTGACGCGAGCTGTATAGATTTTGCCCGCTGCCCCGGTGGAAGCGCCGCGAGTCATTTAATTAAATTTGTTCAGGGATTATTTTCAGCTTTTTTTGCTTCCTTGGCGATTCGAGGGAAAATTATTGCCTTTTTGTTTAAAGTTATAGTGCGGCGAAAATGAGTTTTTACCCGGAAAAGCGTTTCATTTCGGAGCAGCGCTTTATGTGGAATGTGACAAACTTTTCGAGAGAATAAAGTTATTTAATTTTGTCACAAAATCTGGCTGGAGCATGTGATTTATCAATCTGGGTACAATGATGATGAGGATGATGTTGTTGTTTTTGCAACATGATCTATGTGGTTCAACTTTTCCTTTCGAATCGTACTGATGTTGTTCACGTTTTCCCTTGCTCGAAGTGCACAGCAAGGCATCTGCTCTACAGTGGAATTGCATCATTGTATCAACATTGTACCACATCTCTAGACTCTCCCCTTTCGAAGCAGTCGTGCTACAATTCCTTCCCGACTTACCATTCTTCAGGGTTTTTCCTTTCGGAAAAATCAAAGCACCAAAGGAATTGTGTATACACACTGCACCCGCTGCCGCTCGTTTCGTCCACCGTGCGCTGTGTGGTACGGTTTTAATTAGCTCCTTTTTTAGACATTGCCCATTCCTAACCACGCTCCCTTGTTTTTCCTTTCATCTTTTGTAGGTGATACGACGGTGCATAAGGGCAGCATACAGTGCCGCACGACGGTACAGCGCTGCAGCACTCCCCGTTTTGCAGCAGCAAGGGCAACTCAGCGGTAATGCTATGTTAAGGTAAGGCAGCTCGATTTATGCTTTTTTGGTTTGGCTTGTACATTTGTTTGTAGTTTTGTTGTGTGTGACAACAGTGTTGCCTCGCAGCTGCAGGGTTTATGAGGTGTGTGTGTGTGTGCGTGTGTAACATAATGTATACTGATCAAGGAACGGGCATAAAAACGTTTATAATTGTGTGCCTTAATACAGTGAAAGGCATTTTTGTGCGATTTTTTTCTATACCACTATGTTTATTGCTTATTACATTAAAAGGGTAATGTTTCAATCGTATGTTCAAATGAAGAAAAATGCGAGCCACCAATTGCCATTTCACGCCTCGAATCGGAGAAATGATTCACGCCGGCAAGCGGTAATAAGGTTCTGCAATTTACACTAATGGGTAAACATCTTTCAAAATGACACCATTTTTTGTGCTGTTTAAAACCTCGCTTTGTCTTAAATTCTACAACTGATAGCTTCCGCACCGAGCGACACGAAAAGGATGTAGAGTAGGATATAAATTGCAAAGAGCAAACTCCCGTCAAAAAAGTGCATCACACGAAGGTACGCATTTAATTTTCGTTGACCTACAAAACAAAAGCAAACAAAAGCTTTAAAAACAACCACCACCGCGGGGAATAATGATCGTGAAAAACTTTCACAACGATCCGACGAAACCCTAAAATCATAACGGGACCGCTCGAAAAGGACATGGTAAAAGCGGCCGGCACAAACGCATCATCATCATAATTATCGTCCCCGCAATGCATGCTCCCCACGAACCCACCAAAGCAGCTAAAAAGGATAACACGCAGAGCGCTCGCGTCACACAACTAACCCGGAAGGCAGGCCCGCGTTGCTTGCCCTTTTGCTTTGCTTTGATCGACTCGTCTTTGCTCTGAACTGTTAATCGTGCGAAAGTGCAGCGAAGAGTGAGTGAGTGAAATCAAAGAAAAACGTTAAGATGGGACCTGCTTTTGCTTGAGCCGTAAAGACGTTCCACCAGCCGGCGATGGGCCAGCACAACGCGTTGGAAAATGACACAACCTTCCCTTTGGTGCGATGGATTTGCTCGACCCATTGCGCCCAAATGTGGGACGAGTGAGCAAATGTAATGTATGCACATAAATAATCCAGCCAGCGTACAAAGCAAACCCCCCCAAACAACACTACAATCACATGCAAGAAGAAAAAATGTAGTATCAGGATTTGCCAACGGTGGATTGAGTTTTCTCGTTCGCTTTGGTTATTGTTCAAGCGCAGTCGATGACGCTGCAGCATAGTTATAAAGCAAGAACAAAAAAAAGCCAGAAATCGTCTCTTGAGCGAGCGAAAAGCGATTTGACACACATCGGCAGGGGGTGAATCCCCCCTATGGGGACTGAGGCTGGCCCCCGATACCGTTAAACGGCAAGGGCAACGAAAACAGAAACGAAGCAAAAGAGCGAACCAAACATTATGAATGAAAGCCTTTCTGTCTTGGCAGCACCGTTTGCCAAAAAGCTGCATCGCGCGATTGTTTTATGGCACCGCCGTCCGTTTATGCTTCTGGTAAGGATGGCGAGCAGCAACAAAAAAAAGAACGGGGGAGAGAATGAATTAAAAACACATGCATCGTGGGTCCCTTCGCTGGCGTACGAAAGTGGGCGCGAAAAGGGCCACGAAACTAAGGCTGCCGAAAAGAGCACAGAAAAAAAAAACATATGTTTTAATGTTTTCCCCCAACACGAAGGATGAGGATGTGTGAGCAGTGTAAAAAGTGCCCAAAAACGAACAGGAAAAGATGCAACCTCAGAATAAGGGCAGCCCCCGCGGGAAGATTAATTTGAAATGCATGCGAAAGTGAGCAGAGTCGGGCTCGGCGTGCTGGGCCGCGTACTGCCGTTGAGCATCCGTTGGCAGGGACAGCGTGTGCCTCGGCGGGAGTCTGTCTGTGCGTGTGTGTTTACAGTTGCTTTTAGCTTTGGTTTTACACTACACGTAGCGGTAGTGTGTGTGTGTGGTTGTGAATGCATTTTAAAACAAACGGCTGCAGAAACATGTAATTTGTTTTCCCTCCCCAAAAAATCCCCTCCAGCGTATACGGCACAGCGTCGGCACGCGGATGAAAAGGAATGGTAAACCGACGGTCGGTCGTCATCTTCTGCTAATGCTCTTGTGCGATTTTTGCAGTCCCAGGTGGTAAGGTTTCCTTTCCCTTCCTATAGTCGCAGTGTGTCGAACTCGGGCGACTCGGGCGGACTCTGGTGCATACGCTACGATTTCGTACGGTTATTGCAGTACCCAGCTAAGGGGGTTAAAGGGGAGAGTCATGCCGAGGGAATGGAGCACGGTGTTTGCTAGCGCGGCGGGTCACGGATCACACATGCCCGATGCAACGGCTGTGGTGCTAATGAGAGGGGGAAGGAGATGTCCTTTCGGCATTTATGGTACGCTTTTATCGTCATTGTACGATGGAGGAATGTGGTTTCCCAGTGGCTGAAATGCATTTCTGTTTGGGGTGGTAGTTTAGAGAGGGTACATTGGTTTAAACTACTCAAAATTTGAAATGAATGATGCAAGCTATGTTTTTACAATTGTTTGTCTTAATGATGAGAGGTCTTTTTATATAATTCTGGGACTAAAATTCCAAAAGTTTTTGTAAAATGTTTCAATTTGATTAGCTTGGAGGACTTTTGGTCTTTTGATTTAGTCAGATTGCTGTAACGATTGAGTTGAAATATTATTTAACTAACATAATAATTGAAAGGGCTCTTTAACAAAATAATTATTAAAGTTCATCGCAGCAATTTTCATTTTGCCATATAAAAAATCAAAGCATCAACTCAGAAGAGCTGAATGGTCCTAAAGACACAAGTCTCAAATAAATACTTAAAATAAAATAAAAAAAAGTACAAACAAGAATGACCACGGTAAAGAAAATGTGGCAATGATTTATGCTTGCAAATGAATGTCCCGTTTCAAGATTTCCACTTCGCTACATTCTTTCCACGCGTGCACAGGATGCTTTGGTGCGCTGTTCCTTGGGCAGCTTAAGGCTGACAAGATGCACCACCCGAACCGGAGGGCGGTAGTGAGGCTCTCATGTGAAGATGATTAATTCACCTCTAATGTGGCGATCCTTGATACGCATGTAATCGACGTGAGATTGCATATCGAATGTAGAAACGATGGGAAATAATATAAAAAACCCTGCACCACTCTCAAAGATGGAACGTCTTCGGCCGATATGCCGACATTACAAATTAGCAGGTATAAAGGTAAGGAACAGGCAAACAATACACACGAATGCTGTACGATGCAAGGAGTTGAAATGCAGAGAATATTAATGAAAGTGCACAATGGACCATGCGACGTGGGCAGGAGTGGGCAGGTCGAAAGCGGGCGCTTCGACTTCGCAATGCAATTGACACGCATTAATTCGTGTAATGCTGATAGATTGCATCGGTTCGTTGGATCGGCTGGCCCGTTGTTATCGGTAGATGATTAATGGTAATTAGCAGGCCGTGGCGTATGTAGCGGCGTGTTTTTTTGTCTCTCTCTCTCTATGCGTGCTTTAATCCCCGTTCTAGTCCGTACATCCAGGATGCGGAAATAGGGATTAACACGAAATCAATAATCGTTTGCGATGTGCTTTGCCAGTAATTAGACAGCTAAGCAGAATTTGTGAGGAATGCGTGCATATACAAGCTTAAGTTAAATTGATCGAATGGTGAAGATGGTATGTGTTGCACGTAGTCTTAAATTTGAGGCATTTTTGGTTCACTAAATTGATGGCACAGTTCCTCGATATGATGGACAGTTTTGTTCGTTTCGTTTGAGAATTTTATATTGAAATCAAATTTGTAGATTGATTTTAATACAAATTATGTTAAAATGTGTGCATAATCAAACAAATTGTATAAAAATCTAAAATACAGGAGAAAAAAATGTAACATACTATGAATTTGATGGCATTTTAACATTTATTTCCAGTTGGAAATACTACCTGGCCATTTAGATCAGGCTAAATTTCTAAGTAGAATTGTTTCCAAAAGCTTCTTCTCAAGATAGTTCATCAAACAATAGCGGTATCAGTTGCTGGATCAGCTTACATATTGCATCGTTTTATGGAGTAGGATAGGTGTACGATTCGTTCCTTGAATGAGACATGTACAGGTACAGTTCTTGAATTGGAATAAATTCAGTAGCAGTGAACAGTGTAACATGGAAATGGATAGAAGATTGATTCCAGGATCGGTATGGGTTCAATATGAGTTGGGTGTGTATAGCATAGTGTAGCATGAGATATGTGCCAGGATCTATATGGGATCAGTATCAGTTCCAAGACCGAAATAGGTTTAGGATCTATACCAGATTCAGGAGCAGTAAGCATTCAAGATCAATTCCAAGATCGGTGTGGTATCAGGAACATTTTATGGACTGATATGAGCTTGGTACAGGTTCTAGGACCGGTGTAGGTTCGGGAGCAAAGCTAAGGATTGTATGAATTTGATATCCGTTTCAGATATCAGAGCAGAACGGCAAGGGCTCCGAATCAGTTTCACTTGGATTCGAGCGACTGCTGGGAATTGTATTGTCCTTAAAAACACATTTGCTAGCACCTTGGAGTTATTGGATATTGCTATTGGATTGTGAAAATGATGAACACTTAAACTGAATTTTTTAATGCGATGATGTTTGAAGCTTCTTCATATTTCAAATCCATACTTTATTTATTTTGTAACTACTTTCAGAAAAAAAATCCTCTTTTATCATATTTATTTAACTTACAATCGACCAGCCACATTGTACTTTGTTTTTCATTACTCATCATTCAAAACTTTTATCATATTTTAACACAAATATTCGTTAAATTGCACATACTATCATCATAGAAATAACCGCTCAAATTAAGCTTGTCGACAATTACCCGCCGCTCACTGTAGTGTAAACCTCCCATTTTTCGTACACCTCACCACAATGAACCTTTTAGTGATTATTACTTCCATTGTGCACGGTTGCTGCAACCAGACCCAACAACTCACCACACCATAACGGATTGTTTGAACGGTCATGTAACACACGACACGTCGCAACACGCGTCCTTCCCCGCACCCAGCTTCACAGCTACCCGAGCAGACGTCGGCAGTGGTGAAACTGTTGCTCACAAAGTTTGCTCTGCCGCTGGAATTCTGCCTCAGACGGTAGATTGGCGTGTATGCCTTTCAGTATCTCTTCCCCGTTTGGTGCCGCATGGTTGTTTGATGCCTGTTCGCTGCCACCGCCCGATGGACCCGGTCCCTTCGACAGTACGGTGTCCCGCACGACGTTCTGCATCTTCCAGATGAAGGGTTTCACCTTGCACATCAGCAACCGGATGCAGTCGGTGTCCTCTGGGTCGTACCGGTCGAGCTGGTCCATCTCGCGATCCAACCGTTCGGCCAGATCGGTATTCTTGACCTGGTCCAGCAGCACACGGAACCGCTTGGACGGATTGCGCAACAGCCAGTCGAGCGGGTTACTGTTCGTGCCAGACTGTTGGCTTTCGTTGCTTTGCGATGGTTCCGATTCGCCCGTCAGCGGTGGGGCCGTTGGAAAGGAGGGGAATGATGGGGAACTGTTTTGAGCGTTTGCTGATGCGGTGTCACCGAGGGACGGTGACCGGAAGGCACCCAAATTTGTCCCAATCTACAGACGGGCAAAAATGCAGGAGAAAAGGTATTACAACAGTTGCTTACAGAGGGAGTGATGTCTGTGTGCCTTACGATGTGTGCCAGGAACACGATACCGTTGACCAGCATTGCACCGAGCTGGCTACCATCCAGCCCGAGCAGCTTCATCATGATGGTCATCATGGAGGGCGTCTGGCCGAGCAGTCCATCAACGACACCGACGCTGTCGGTGGCTTGGGCCGCCGGCCGCTGCGGTTCCTGCGTGCCGCGGCGTGTGGCAAACCCCTTCGCCACCAGGTCGGCCACGTCGGCAATCGTGTTGATGCCGAACAGTTTGCCGGTCGTTTTCAACCCCTGCTGAATGTCGCCCATCAGGTCGGCTGCAATCCGATCGGGCATGGCCAGTACGAGCAGCAAGCCGGTCAACCCGACCAACAATGTACCCCACGCTCGGTGTCTCATTACGTACTACACACACAAAAAAACCTGCACAACTAAAACAACACAAACACACACACGGAACTAGAGACACTGTTAGACGGAAAGGACGTTGGTTTTGGGTAACGTTTGCTGGCCAGAATTACTCGTTATTTTTTTACCGATAAAGGAATCACACTCTTTGGCCACCGATAAAGCGAGCCACCGTGGGCGAGGTTGCTGGAGTTGTCCGCTTTTGGTCGCTGTCTCGTGCGCAACTGAAACCGAACACTCGAGACGCACGCTCGTCTTTCCTCGGGGTACGAATACTTGCCTCATTTTCCGGGGGGAAGAGTCGGGCTTCTCGCTTGGGCTCCGTTTTGCAAAATGGGAAGACACCGGAAAACTGTCATCATCATCATGATCGCTCGGTACGCCATTGTGCACTGCTGCTGCTGCTGTTGCTTATTGTTACTCCACCGGAGGTGCTGGTGCCGCTCGAGCATATCGGGTGACGATGGTTTTGTCGGTGCGGTGCACCTTGAGGACACCTTTTCCTCAACTCTTTGGTGAAGCGGTGAGATTAGAGCACTTGCGCGAGTGTGGCTTTTGTGGGCGACAGTTTACTGGTCGCTGGTCTGTCTGAAGTTGCTGCTTACCCATGCAAGGAAGTGCGTCAAGTGCGTCCAAGCCCGGCTGGCACGCACCCGGGTTGTGTAGTGATTTTGAGGACAACGGCACAATTTAACATGCCCTTCGGGTGCGGGCTAGCCTTGGCTGAATTTGCACATCCGCTGCGTTTTGTATATTGGAATGCAGAGTTTGATTTTTTGGCATCGAGATAAACTGGATTTTCTTCCAAAAGCAATGCCCCTGTAATGATTTAATTCGAACTCTAGACCGAACGTCTATTTGATGTCTATCATTAGCGCTTACCGAGCTTGACTGATGCTTTAATCTTCATTGCTTTCCAATTTCTCCGAATTGTTGAAATTGACTGGAACCAAGCGTTAGCGTAATGAGCTTTAAGCTTGAACGGCAGTGGTGAGAAATCTGAAGTCGTATTAATTCCCTAAAATATATTAGAGAAATAGTTTGAATTGATGTTTGATGGTGGTTCGTACGGTTCCGATACTGACATCTTCCAATTTCGCTAATTGGCTTAGATAATTGTAAGGAGTGAATTTTGTGCAAAATACGGCTGCACTTTTCGACGGAAATGCCTTGCATATTAACAAAAACGGTTGAAAAAATAGTTTCAATGCACTAGCTATTAACTTTGATATCATGATGATAACTTTGTATATCATCAAACTCTTCGTGTGCTTGATGAATTACATTCAAAGTTAATAGCTAGTGCATCAGCTGTTTTATGCCATTCGTTTGCTAGTAACGTTATTTAGAAATCGTGGTTATAGTTTCTGGTCCACTCTTTAGCAAGGAAACATTTGTGTATGAAGTCTGGAATTAATCATACATCTACAAAAATCTACTGTGTAGCTTTGTCGCCTGAACCATTATTTTGTTAAATATAATCTTATTTAATGCGAGTTAAGTTGGTTATATTATTCTCACTTAGAATTTAAAAATAAATTTTTAACCTTTTTTTAACCTTGGACATTCTGTGAATCAGTACCGTTTGCAATGATCCTCTCTCAAAAAGACTCCCGATCGCTCCATAGCAACGTTCAATGCCCGATGGATTGCTATTAATTTGCTTTAAACGTATCGACCTGTTCTTTTTCACGAACCTTGATTCTCATCATACCAAACGATGTTGCCGGCCCCTGCTTCAGAGTAAGCATCATAATTTTAAATGCTCAAAATATGAAGCTGTTAATCGTAGCAAGCGTAGATAAGCCGATGATGAGGCTTAACTACAATCCAGCCCGTTGGAACGCTTGCTTAGGATAGCATCATTGCTTAGTTGCATTCTTTTTTGTTGCTCTTGAAGAGTGCGTATTACAAACGCGGCATGAGCGCAAACGAAAATTGATCGTTTGCCGATGGAACTGTAGCGAATTGCTTTGCGCTGTTCAATGTCTTTTTTTTTAAGATGATGATGATACATGCTGAAATTAGTTCATCATCATATATTGAACGCTAAATGGATAGCGTTAACCAAACAGTTTAATTTAATTGATGTGTTTAAACAAAGACAAACAAACACTTTGTGGTTCATACTCATTCATTATGCAATTTTAAAACGTCTCCCATAAAAGACACTCTAATTGAACACTTGAGATGGGACAAACGTTTGATGTTGCAGCGATTGCAAACCTGTCGAAAGATAAATGATTCTATCAGGGTGGGCCTCTACCACACAACCACCCACCCCGCCCCGCTCAATGCGCAACCGCTCGACCGGTAATTGGGCAAACGATTCCTGTCCAATTAGGGGCAAACGGCTAGATTTAATTTACCTTTAACATTTTCTCCCACCCCGGCCGGGGCGCGCATCTTATGCGGCCGCGTTGGTCGTCGCATGTTGCTTTTAATTACTTTCTCCCTGTCGGGTGCCGGTGTCAGCCCGTCATGAGTAGGCCACCAGCAGCACACACATCCCATCGCAGCTTCACCACACTTCAAGGGAAGGGAATTATCGTTAATGAGCAGCCACGAGGAGGAGGAGCATTAGGAGCTCGTGGGGCATAAGAAAATCGGACCCTCGTGGCTCCATGATGGAATGTTTCGTTTCTTCGCCAGCGGCAGAAAGGTGCGGTGGCACTGGCTTCTTGCAACGACAAAGGCTGGACAATTGCAAAAACGTTCGTTCAGATCGGCTGAAGCAAAACTCTTCCCTTAAGTCAGGTGCATTTTCCTGGTGAAGGGGAAAACATTAGATTAACCAGCGGTGGAGAGATGACGGCGGGGCCAAGAAGGTGTGAAAAATCGTTTAAAACTGTTTAGAGAGAAAATTACTTTTACCGTCCTGGTTTGCTACTTGATTTCAGTCGCTGTGTGTGAGTGGTTTTTCTTTTCTATCCCATCCTGTTACGAGTTTCTCGATTGGCTTTTGTGTAAGGTGGAGGGGGAATAAAGTAAAACTTTTACCGAGCGGTGAACAGTGTCGGTGTTTGTCGGGGTCGAGCTAAAGATGTGCGTAGTAATCGTTTACTGCTTTACGGCTGCTTTAGCTGCTTGAACGATGTTAAGAGTAATTGTAAAAAAGATCGAAGTTCATTATCATCAGAAAGAGAGCAGAATAACAGAAGGATTTTAAGGTGCTTTATTTAACAGCAAGGCATTGTTAATCGTTTCATAGCATCATAACCGAAGCTTCTAAAATACTTAAGTAGAATGGATTGCGCCAATTTGCTCCCTAACCTCTTCAATAGCTGATGAAACCATTAACTCAGTGTTCCGGTGTTCTTACTATCCAAGCAATCCCCAAAACAACACGATGACAGTGTCCTTTTCCTGCACATGTAAACATCTCAGCACTATTATCTTGAGTGCCGGTCGGCGTCCTAGTCAAACAGGATCATTATTCACGTATCGTGCGTCACTTCATCCCTGGAGCGAAACCCCGTTTTTTCACAAAGCATCAGGCCCGTTTGAAAGGGTCAGGGCTAATCGTAACACAGGAGGGTACACTTCCCAGAAGTCCCTTTTTCCACCCAAGAACACAAGCAGATTGTGTGGAGAGGCTAAATTGGAAAACAGAGGAAACATTGATTGGGACACTCTTGTTTGAGTTGTCTTCGGCGGCGCTTCATACAACAGCGTGGGTACTGGGCCAGATTTGAATGGAGCTTTCGTTCATGCTTTCGCTCAACGACTGTAGGATGATGTATGATGGCTTACACCGCACCATACCAAGGGCAAAAAGTGAATAAGTCGTGAGTAAGATATGTCTCGCGCAGGCTCTAAAACATGAACCGATAATTGGACCGTGGTATGCTTGTTGGAATTGGACAACCGAGACAGCTGAGCGCATCTCTATGATGGACCTTTCGCGACCCCCGCGTGAAGGGCGCTTGTCCCGACCCAGCTCTCGCGATTGGATTAATACCGTGTCCCGTTAGGACCGGCTGCCTGGTCTGTCACGGTGTGCTGACAGGGTGCCATTTTGCCGTGTGTTACGCTAAGATCGGTTTCGTGGGTAATTGGGTTGCATCGTTGGGTAAACATTCGCGGCCAGTTCTGAACACACTGCTTCGCACAGATATTGCAAGACAAAACCCAAACACACACACAGCCACAAAGACACTGTAAATGGAGTGAAGAACGGTCGGCGTGGTCGGCCCAGAACAACCATTTGCGAAAACCGGATGAAGTGTTTCGACAATGAGCTTTATTCACACCATTCTCACCGTCGGCTAACCGTCCCCGACCGATGAACCTTGTCATGCGAATAATGTGTGTGTGTGTCCGTGAAATAATTAATATCCCATCAGCCGGTGACCGGTGCTTACGTTGGGTGCGCCCCGAACCCCCAAAAGGACCAAAGAAACCCGCACAACGAGACGAAAAACGAAATGATGCTCGTTAAAAGTGAATTAATCTTCCTGCGCGCTCGCGGACGTGAAGAAAGAGTTTTATCTTACTCATTGTTGTCGACACCTTCTGGTTTCCTTGAAGGATGTGGCTGAGTTTCTTTTCGGTTCTCACTTCCTCTGCGGTTGTACAGGTTGTGTAGGTGTGGCGGTGTGTTTGGGCATCCTTTCGGAACGGCATTCTTAACCTGAACGCGTGGTGATGGAAGATTTGTTGTAGGTTAATTGTAATGCGTCTTCACAGTAGCCGGGGATACCGATCCGTTCGGTTACATTTATTCATGAACTTTCCAAAAGCTTTCTCGGCGCAAAAGGAAGCGTGTTTGCAAACATGTCGCTGTCCGGGTTTTGGTATTGTCATTTGTTGTGAGCTGTTGTTACTGCCGCACGACAATAAGGCTGTACGGTTGTCGTTTCTTTTCTTTTTTCAGCATAATGGCACCATAACTTATTGTGCGTGATGGTGAATCATTTATGCTTGCCTTTTCCTTTATCGAGGAAACAAAAGATTTTGTGTGAAGAAAGGATTGTGGATTTTTATTCATTATTGAGACTGAACCATTCCTCCAGTTAGAAAGGCTTTTTCTTTTGTATTTGTAGGATAAATTCTTTTTGCAAAAGTGCTTAAAAACACAGTTTTCACTAAAGCATATGATGCATTCCTTCGCTTGTAATTAATCAATTTAAAATTAAATTTTACTCTGCCTTGCACTTTCCCTCTCTCGACGAAGTGCATAAGACTGTCTTGCAACACATGAGAAACTTTTAAGGACATGTTCCAGCAATTAGTGCCTATCCGTGCCTTCATCCTACCAATCACCGAGTCAAGCACGCACCCGCTTGGATGGCTGGAAATTTGCTACATGTGCCTGCGCCACTACTGCTCGACAAACACTTTGACCCAGTTATCCAATTACCATGATCTAATAAAACCTAATAGCTTCCAAGACAATTGCGCTATCATGCTATCTTCCTCTTCCCTACCTCGACTACCGCCACTAACGATACGGCCCTCGGTGACCACGGTGGCCAAAGATTGATGGGAAAATTCCACCCAAAAACACGGTAGAAAGGACCGCTGGTATCGTCGCCCTGGGTGCAAGAAGTACAGTTTGCATAGGTGGTACTTTCATTCTCCCAAGCGAATGGTTCCGTCCAGGCTGTTGTCTTTCAAACCGGGCACCGTTCATCACCGCACCACCCCGGGCGGGAAACGGCTCTCTCCGTTCGCTTCCGAAATGCGAGACAAATTGTGATTTATGATGTTTGATGTTTGCCACATAAGAAAGATGTCTCTCGTCACTCGTGGGAGTGTGTCGGGTGGATGTGGTAAAAACACTGCCGAAGCGACAAACGAATGCGCGTTCTTATCTTACGCCGTTACCCACTCCGCCGAAAAAAAAAGGGAACAAGGGCCCACCGGACTGCGTCAGTGCGTGATTAATAACCACGTACGAGTGAAATCGTGTATTAATTTTGCTTCCATTCGTTGTCCATCGCGTCACCGTACACCATCGTATGGTCATTTTGCACTGTTTATCATCCGCAAATTGTTTGTCGTGCAGAAAGTCGTGGTGGAGGGTGGGTACGTTTAAACGCTTAAGCACGCACATAAAGAACTGGTCGTTTAAGAAGCTGGCCCTCCGCCAACTAGCCGTGTACTGGGCGATTGATTGATTGATGTAAACTGAACCGAACGCATTCGGAAGAGTGTTGTACCATTTTGCGGTTGGTTTGATGTAATGGTTCAGACATTTTTTGGTATATAGTGACCCGATCCCACAAATCGATTGGAGAATGCTGGTGGTAGATAATTTACGACGAATTCGAGTCTACAAAATGGATGCAATAAACGTGTATACTGATTTATTGAAACTGGTTCAATGGTTTGAATGAGGAATCTAAAAAAACTTTGTAATAAGAGTTTGGCCAAGAATTGACCAAGAATTGTATGCAATCTGTAGTTTTAGTTTATTTTATGATTCTTGTGTTGATTATCCTAGTTATGTAATGTTTTCAACTGGGTAAAATAATGAATATTTTTATGAATTATTTCATTTTCTTGCTGAGCATCTCCATTATTAAAACAGCAACACTTATCAGCCACCCATACACCACCATCAACCAAACAATCTTGAAATCGTCAAAGTAAAACACAACTTCTGCCAGTGCATCCGCTGACTGTGCCTTTCTTAATTGCATCGCAAAATGACGTGTCAGTAGATATTGCCACAGTCCCGTTTCATAGTACAAGCCAATATAGCGACTGATCGTTCCTGCTAACGGCGAGTTTTTGGCAAACTGCAGTCGATACGGAGAAGGTACGATTGGTTCCTGTATTGTATAAAACTGCTTCAAATTTTCAGCAAAGTAGGGCGATAATAGAAACGCAGCATCGCTACACTGTTGCATCATGCAATAATGTTTGTGAACGAGTGCACCGTACTGTGCTCTACCGTCTTGAACCTCATCTTCATCAAGCATCATGAAGCGAAAGTCATCCAAAGGTAAATTTTTTTGTTGATCTTCGTACACCAATAACTTGTAGCCGGACGCTTTAAACTCGGCAATCGTACTGGGAAGCTTGTAAAACACTCGCAGCGATATTAGAGATATCATGTTGCTGACGTACCTTCTGCAAAGGAACAGCATTAGGAATGACAGAGATGTGTGAATGATTCGAGCTGGAAATGGTTGATAATGCTCGGTTCCACCGCCTCTTAAAAGTACCTGCAGAATCAACTCGTACCGGAACATGTTGGGAAAGAACCGTTTAAGGACAACACAGACTACAAATACTAGGGCAAGACAGACACATGCACCAAACGAGAATGGTTTGAAAATATGCGGAAGGAAGTATCGATCAGTTTTTAAAGGACAGGACACGCACATGCCACCCATCTGATGAAAGTAGTACTCATGCTGGAAATGGTCCCGTTGGACGGACATTTCGAAATATACGTCAGCGTCAAAATCGTCCGATGGTTCGATCAAGTGCATCGTGATCCTTAAATTTAGGATGTTGTAAAAGATGTGAAACAAAAGCCAGAGTATGATGCCATCAAATCGACCTTTTTCAAGCAATTCAATTATGTACGGATAGTTGTTGCGATCAGTGGCAAAGCGAATGTAGAAGGCGTGCATATTGGCGAGCTTATCTGGGTACAGTTGATACAGATGGTCAAGCTCGTCCAGGCTAACTACGATCTCCTCCTTGGAGTATCGGTTTTGTGTGAAGAGGAATGTATCATGATCGAGATCTGAGGCATTCGTTGGAGTTGGCACTATGGCGTAGTTAACTATGCCTTGATCATCAAAAAATTTTACTACTGAAGAACGATCGTCGAAGAAGCACGATCGCGTCACAAGAACAATGAAGCGAGCATTGATGAAATGACACGGGTTATCGTCAAACTGCTTCCTTAGTAGGTCCGTTGGAAACTGCAAGAATAATACTTGTGTCAAGGAATACAGTGGGATGTAATTGTGAAAGAGTATGCCTACCCGTTCCCATCCAGTGACGTCCAGTAGTACCACGTTCGCATATTTCAGCTTGGTTGCCGTTTTTATCGATTGTTCCGTCGCAAACTTCACGGGATGTTGAGAGTTGAGCAATCTTATAAGCTCTGGATGGGTTTGAGATAATGTAGAAACGTTGGTGGTAACAATGCACACTTCGGCAGAGAAATTGGTCAGATAGCGATGACGCGGTAGTCGAACGATCGCATCGATCGTTGGTGCAAGATTGCTTTCGCTTGAAATTGTTTGCAACAAACATATGACGTGTGTCGGGAAACAGAGCCAGTAAACAATTAGCCATGAGAATAACCTACAGATCCATTCCATTTTAGGTGCCACAATGAAACTACTAAATCGAGTCTGTTGGCTAGTAGAACATGTTTGAGATAGAACATCTTCGTTTTAATAGTTTAATTTACTGACTATTACACTTTATACGGAATAAACATGATAAATTATGCATGCTGTACAGAGCTTTCATCATGATTGAGATTAAAAATTTAAATCAGTATTTGACCTAGATCTCAAGATGTAAATGTAAATGGATACTTCACAACACTGGAATGAATCAATATATTACCATGAGATTTTTCATATTCTTGACGAATTCATTTAAGAGCTGTTGTTTATTTATAAGTTTATAATTTGAAGATATATTTTTTTAAACATTTTTTATCATTTCTAAGTTTTACCCAGTAACCATTATACTGCAAGAAACAATGACAAACACATACAATTATCGAAAAAGATCACAATTGGGCAGATATCGGGGTCGTTCAAGTTAAACAATAGTGTATATAGTAGGTGAAAGATTTTACTCGTTCCAGATCAAATAAGTTGTTCGACAAGCAGATTTATATGAAACAATGTAAAGAACAACATTCTGAGGCAGCTTGAATCTATTTGATTGTTAGTTGTTGATTATTATGTACTTTGACCTTATCGATATCATATACTATATGGTATGAAATACGACCGGATATCAGAAAGTTGATCATTTTGAAGTTATATTATCGTAAAAAATCATCAAAGTATTACCAAATGCCAGCCAAATATCTTCAAGCTGTGTTTGAAACAAAACAATCATTGCTGAATTGTAATTAATTTAGTTTGCAGAATCAATTGTTACTGGGAACAATCTATGAACATTTATGTCGCAATGCATCCCTGCAAAGCACCACCACACGACATGGTTTTTGCTTTGATTGATGCATTCGACACCAAACCACCTCTCCCACAAACACGATCATACTGATCAACCATCCAACCACCACCAAAATCCAAACGCACTGTAGATCCTCGTAGTAGAAGATTACCTCCGAAAACGTTTCCCATATCAAAGAGAGTCCTACAATGATGCGATTGTAGCGGTCCATTTGCCGCTGCCACAGGCCCGTGTCGCAGTACAGACCAAAGTAGCGCTTCATCGTTCCGGCGATCGGTGAGTTGTTGGCAAACTGCATCGATTGCGTAGCTTCGATCGCTTTCTCGCGCAACACATACATCGGAAAGGGCTCTTCCTGAAACTGTGCCATAGCAATCAACCAGGCATCGCCACATAAAATAATCGTACAATAGTGACGATACAATCGAATGCCGAGCTTCCGGTGCAGGCGAGCAGTTTCTCGAGAGCTGAGCACCTTTGGGTAAAGATCTCCCAAGATTTTTCGATCAGGTGCTTCAAGCACGATGCGATAATCCGTTGCCCGGAACTCAGCCATTGTTTCTGGCCGTTTATAGTACTTTGACAATGACATCAGTGAGATGATCTTTGTGTTGTACGCTTCGGAGAGAAAGAATAGTAACATGGCCAGGATAAGAAGGGCGATACGAAACGCAAACGCTTGCCTGTACTCAACGCCACCACCTCCGAAGAATGTTAGCAATGTGAGGTCGTAGCAAAAGATGGCTGGGTAGCGATGTTGCAGAAACTGGCAGACCAGATACACTGCTCCCAACACAATCCAGATACCGTACGAGAAAGGCTTCAGCAGATGGGTAAGAAAATCTCGCCCCGTATCAACGGGACAGAGCATACACATGCCTCCCATTTCACGCAAATCTATCTCGTGTTGAAAATGCTCTCGCATGATTGGGGAATTAAATGTGGCCTCCGCTTTACCATCACGTTTTTCCTGAAAGACATACGACAGGTTGAGCTTATTAGGCCCAACATCCTTAAAAAAGTGACTAATTATACCGCCCGTTTCACGTAATCCATGGCTCGGCAGAATAATGTACGGGAAATCACTGAAAACTGTTATGCGAATATGATAACGATGAAGGTTAAGAAGCTTGTTGGGGTACAGTCTTTGCAGATGGTCGAGATCGTTCATGGGAACGTAGATCTTTGCTCTGGAGAATTGGTTCTCTGTGTACAGGCTGATGTTATGCACTGGTTCGGTGTTGTTTGATGGCATCGGAACTATTGCGTAGTTTACGATGCCGTACTGAACGAAAAGCTTGATTATTGTTGGACGATCATTCACAAAGCACGATCGTGTGACAAGCACAATAAAACGAGCATCGATGAAGTGGCAAGGGTTCTCGTTGAACTGTTTCATTAGCAGCTTTACTGGAAACTAAAGAGAAACATCTGTATAACATGTACCCGAACGATTAAAAGAGCCTAAATGATCACCTGTTCCCAGCCAGTAGCATCTAGCAGCACCAAGTTCGCATACTTCCGAAGCAGCATGGGTATCAGGTGATTGTGCGTTGCAAAAGTAACTGTATTCTTGGAGGATAGCAAAGGCACAACGTTCGGGTGGGTATGACCTAACGTAGAAACGGCCGTCGTTATGATGCAAACTTCTGCATCGAAGTTGGGTATGTAACGATGGCGCTGTATCTGTACGATCGCGTCGATCGTGGGTGATAGATTGCATTCGTGCGAGAACGGTAGTTGTAAGGCACACAAGGAAAACTGAAAACAACAATAGACTGCGAATAGAACTATCTTCTGCAACATTTTCCTATTAAACAGTAAGATCTGTTGGTGATATCTTCATGAATGCGTGTGAAATACTGTTGAAATCTAATAGTAGACCGAATGCTTTGCTTCAGCATTACGTGATGATGCATTACTAATTTCCTGAATAATTAAGCTACCCTGTGACACGCTTTCTCGATCGAAATGAATAATAAAGTCCAATTAAGGCAATTGTTGATGTTCTCCCATATGTTCACTTCACATTAAACCATGCCCTCGCTAAACGATACTTTCGCACTATTTGAAACTTTTTGACCACACGCCGCCTTCTCCGTTCCCGCCATGCTTCCAGTGCAATCTCACCCACAAAACAGACCGTACTGAATAACCACCCAACCATGATCAATATCCAGACGCAGTATAAATCATCGAAAAAGAAAATCACCTCTTGCAACATTGTTTCCCAAGTGATAAGCGTGTTAGGAAAAAGCAAGACATTAGCTTTTTTTAACATGTAAGCCCACAGTCCACACTCATTAACCAGCCCGAACATTCGCTCGAACAGGTCAAAGAACGGTGAGTGTTGCATGAGCTGGATTAACAGCTTATTGATCATCAACGGCTCCGGTACCATGTATAACGATCCCATCAAGTCTATCATCTGGGGCGCTACCGCTATCCAAGCGTTGCCCTTATACATCATGGCACAGTAATGCTCGTACACCCCGTGCCCATAACGTTTTCGAGCGCGCATTGTAGCCGAAGGGGACAAGAAGTTGTTCTTGAGCGAGCTGAAAATATCAACCACTCCGCGGCTGAACATGATGCGAAGATCCGACTGCTGTATCGCATCAAGTGTTTGCGGCTGCTCAGTAAATTTTTCTAATGACATCAGTGAGATAATTTTCGTATTGTACGCCTCGGACAGAAAGAACATCAGCACTGCAAGGGTCAGCGTGACGATGCGGAAGGCAAAAGGTTGCCGATACTCAACGCCACCACCGCCGAAGAACGTTACGGCGATCAGATCGTACCGGTAGATGTTCGGGAACAGAATCTCAGCCACTCGGCACAGCGCGAACAATCCACCCAGAATGAGCCATATCCCGAGCGAGAACGGTTTCAGAAGATGCCGGAGAAAGTCACGCACGGAGCGCACGGGACATACGAGATAAATGCCCGTTTCCTCTCGAAAGTAGAATGTGTTTTTAAAACTAAATCGTTCGTGCTGCATGTTAAAATTCGCATCCATTGCGTAGTGCATTTTGGAACTATCCGTGTAGAAGGTCGTGCCATTGCAACGCTTCCGGATTACAATGTTCAAAAAGTTTGGTACCAGGCCTTGTGCAGTCCCGTCCGGACCAAACATAATATACGGATAGTTGGTGATGCCGTACATCATAAATTGGTAGCCATTCAGATTGCACAGTTTGTCGGGGAAAAAGCGGTGTACCGGACGATCGGTTGAACGGAAGTAGAGCTCCTGTCCGGTGTACTGATTCCAAGTATACACCGAGACGGATTCGGACGAATTTGTGACGGGAACAAGCACAAAGTTAAGAATTGCATAGGATTGCAAATATTCCAAAACAAGTTCCTTCCGATCGAAGCTGGCGCCACTCATAAGGATCACAAATTTGGCCGATTTCTTGTAGCAGGGATGATGATTCAGGCGTTTCTGAATAAACTTGAAAGGAAACTGGTGTACAAACAAATCAGTAACTAAATGTTTGAAAGATCTCATCCTAAGAACCACCATACCTCGTAGTGATAAGCCGTTAAGTCGAGTAGAACCATCGTGGCCAGCTTACGGATCTCCATATCAACGTACGAGTTCATCGTCACAAAGGTCGTTGGATACTGTTGAAGTAGAGAGGGTAGTAACAGAGGTGAGATCTTATCGAGCGAAGAGTTGGTGGTGGTAAAAATGCAAAAGCTTGTTCCGGTCGTGTCGGTAGAGTTGTCGTACGCTGCTACTGCATGCACCATCTCTAGCAGGGACGATTGTGTGACACCGAATAGGACATTGAGGAGGAGTAGGCTTTGAAAATAAACTGCAACCGGTTTGTTATGGATGAGTTTCATTTTGTGACTGAAGAAAAGGACATTAGTGAAGAGCTTTTCACACTAGCAGGTGAAATGGAAGGTGTATATTTAATGGTGCTTTTAGGAAATGAAACGTTGTTAAATATTCATACTGTTTGGTGAAAAAAAAACAACTGAACGGAACATTATTAAACGAGTTACTGTACCAGGTGACCTGTTTGATTGAAACAGGTTTATTCTCAACGACGATCTCACTTCTATGACTGGTGTTGAAACGAAAAAACAACTGAATTTTAAGATTTTCAAAGATTTTCCTTGTACAATTCCTTCCCTCCTTGTACAATTGATATTGTGCGAAGAGACTGATTCGGGTGAATGAAATTATCGTGTCTACTGATTTAATGGAAATGGTTGAACGTTTGAAAAGAGGGTGCTAAACACTTATTATATTTATAGATATATCAAGCAATGTTGAAAGTTGAGCAACCTTATAAGCTCTGGATGGGTTTGAGATAATGTAGAAACGTTGGTGGTAACAATGCACACTTCAGCAGAGAAATTGGGCAGATAGCGATGACGCGGTAATCGAACGATCGCATCGATGGTTGGTGCAAGATTGTATCCATTAGAAATTGGAAAATTGAATCCTCCGATAGAAATTGCAATGCACAGTCCATAAACAACTTTCAGTAAATGTGTAAACATGGTTCCAGCAGGAGTTCAGGAGTAATAGTGAGATAATCTGCGCAAGAAGTCTCTGGACTGACTTTATCACAATGAGAATTCTAATCATGATTGTTAAATGTTAAAAAAATATTTTTAGCGTTCATAAACAATTACTGAAAGCCATTCAATTACTAAAATCAGTACATATTTTGTGAAAGTTGATAGAACGCCGACTTTGATTTATTCCGTATTGAAATGAATTTTAATGAATGATAGATTCAGAATCAGATGCCAATTTAAGCATGAAAAATTTACGTTTACCTGTATTTGTTTTGTGAAGCTATTACATCTTTTTCTTAGTTAGCAGCTCTAGCACAAATATCAGAATACCGACCAACCAACCAACCACTACCAGTACCCATACGCTCATCAAATCATCCCAACGAAACACTACACCTGAAATAGAGTGGCTTGCTTCTGGTTGGAGCAAAAGTGTACCATCATGGCGGTTGATGTCGAAATCCCACAGCCCCGTCTCGTAAAATAACCCAAAATAACGACGGAATGTGTCCAAAAGAGGGGAGTTTTTCGCAAACTGTAATCGGTAGGGCAAGGGTATGATTTTGTCCTTCAGTACGTAGAACGGATGTGCCAAGCCTTGGTACAACGGCGATGCTAGCAGCAATGCATCGCTGCATTCTTGCATCGAACAGTAGTACAGGTGCATGTACATACCATAGACTCTTCGGTTGCGTTCTACTTGCACATCGCTCAGCATCATGAAGCGAAAGTCATCCAAAGGAAACGCTTTCAGCTGTTTTGGGTGCACCAGAAACTCGTAGCCGGACTGCTTAAACTCGGCCATCGTATTTGGGCGCTTGTAGAACCGCCCTAGCGACATGAGGGCGATGATTCTGCTTAAATAGCGTCTGGAGAAGAATAACGCTAGCATGGAAAGGGAACCTAATATGAGGCGAGCTGCAAATGGCTGACCATGGTATGCTGTGCCACCAGCCCCGAAGAATATTTGTAGCATTAGATCGTGTTGGAAAATAAACGGGAAAAATAATCGAAGTACAAAACAAACCACAAACACAACACCGAGAAAGATGCAAGCATTGATGGAGAATGGTTTAAGCAGATGGGGAAAGAAGTAACGATTGAGTCTCACCGGACATGTCACGCACATTCCACCCATTTCGCGGAAGTAGAACTCATGTTGAAAATGTTTCCGCTCAACTGACATTTGAAAGTAGGCATCGGCATCGACAATCTCCGTATGCTGATCAAAGAAGGAGTAGTTTAAATTAAGTATCTTAACTCCAACTTCCCGAAACATTATATGCAGAATGCCCAAAAACATGTCAGGCTTTTTCCATATCATCATGTACGGATAGGTGTGGCGATCTACACCGATACGAATGAGAAAGCCGTGTAGGTTGGTAAGCTTGTTTGGGTACAGTCGGTGCACTTTGTCCAGATCGCCCAGTTTGACGAAGATTTGCTCTTTGGAGTATCGGTTTTGTGTGTAGACACTGAGGTTGTACGCTGGTTCTGTGCTCGCTGATGGCATCGGTACTATTGCGTAGTTCACTATACCTTGATCATCCAAAAACTCTACTACTGTTGATCGATGCATGAAGAAGCATGATCGCGTTACGAGAACGATAAAGCGAGCATCAATGAAGTGGCAAGGATTCTCATTGAACTGGGTGATAAACAGCTTCACTGGAAACTGAATTCTGGGTTAGTTTAATTTATAATGTAAAATATGCTGTGTCAAATCAATCACCTGTTCCCATCCAGTGACGTCCAGTAGTACCACGTTCGCGTATTTTGGCTTAATTGCCGTTTTTATCGGTTGTTCCGTTGCAAACTTCACGGGATGTTGAGAGTTGAGCAATCTTATAAGCTCTGGATGGGTTTGAGATAATGTAGAAACGTTGGTGGTAACAATGCACACTTCGGCAGAAAAATTGGGTAGAAAGCGATGACGCGGTAGTCGAACTATCGCATCAATCATTGGTGCAAGATTGCTTTCGCTTGAAACAGTTTGCAACAAACATATGACGTGTGTTGGGAAACAGAGGCAATAAACAATTTGCCATGAGAATAACCTATAGATCCATTCCATTTTAGGAGTAAAAATGAAATGATGCAGTCGAAAAGTCGAATGAGAAATGTTTGAGAGAGTTAATATTCATTTGATCAGTTTAATGTACTGAATATTACACTTTATACAGATTAAACGTGATAAAATATACATGATTTAGAGTGCTTTCATAATGATTGACATTCATTATTTAAATTTTTATATTTGAGGTAGATACCATGATCTAAACGTAAATGTTTGACTACACCTATATTTCTAGCTTATAATTTGAAAACATTAGTTTCAATTCTATTTACATGGTTTTTTTATTTTGATTAATACATTCGACACCAAACCACCTCTCCCACAAATACGATCATACTGATCAACCATCCAACCACCACCAAAATCCAAACGCACTGCAGATCCTCGTAGTAGAAGATTACCTCCGAAAACGTTTCCCTCATTAGGGAAAGTCCTTCCAGAATGAGTTTGTGCCGATCCTTTTGCCGCTGCCACAGGCCCGTGTCGCAGTACAGCCCAAAGTAGCGCTTCATCGTTCCGGCGATCGGTGAGTTGTTGGCAAACTGCATCGATTGCGTAGCTTCGATCGCTTTCTCGCGCAACACGTACATCGGAAAGGAATCTGCCTCAAACTCGGACAATGCTATCAACCAGGCATCGCCGCATGCTATGATCGTACAATAGTGACGATACAATCGAATGCCGAGCTTCCGGCGCAGGCGAGCAGTTTCTCGAGGGTTGAGCACCTTAGGGTAAAGATCTCCCAACAGTAAAGGTCTAGGTGTTTCGAGCACGATGCGATAATCCGTTGCCCGGAACTCAAACATCGTTTCTGGTCGTTCGTAGAACTTTGACAATGACATCAGTGAGATGATCTTTGTGTTGTACGCTTCGGAGAGAAAGAATAGTAACATGGCCAGGATAAGAAGGGCGATACGAAACGCAAACGCTTGCCTGTACTCAACGCCACCACCTCCGAAGAATGTTAGCAATGTGAGGTCGTAGCAAAAGATGGCTGGGTAGCGATGTTGCAGAAACTGGCAAACCAGATACACTGCTCCCAAAATAATCCAGATACCGTACGAGAAAGGCTTCAGCAGATGGGTAAGAAAATCACGCCCCGTATCAACGGGACAGAGCATACACATGCCTCCCATTTCACGCAAATCTATCTCGTGCTGAAAGTGCTCCCGAAATGAGGCCGCATTGAATGTGGCCTCCACTTCCTCATCGTCTATTATCTGAAAGACGTACGACAGGTTGAGCTTTTTGCGCCCAACATCGTTAAAAAAGTGACTGATTAAACCGCCTGCTTGATATGCACCTTGTCTCGGCAGAATAATGTACGGGAAATCACTAAACACTCCTATGCGAATATGATAACGATGAAGGTTAAGAAGTTTGTTGGGGTACAGTCTTTGCAGATGGTCGAGATCATTCATGGGGACGTAGATCTTTGCTCTGGAGAATTGGTTCTCTGTGTACAGGCTGATGTTATGCACTGGTTCGCTGTTGTTTGATGGCATCGGAACTATTGCGTAGTTTACGATGCCGTACTGAACGAAAAGCTTGATTATTGTTGGACGATCATTCACAAAGCACGATCGTGTGACAAGCACAATAAAACGAGCATCGATGAAGTGGCAAGGGTTCTCGTTGAACTGTTTCATTAGCAGCTTTACTGGAAACTAAAGAGAAACATCTGTATAACATGTACCCGAACGATTAAAAGAGCCTAAATGATCACCTGTTCCCAGCCAGTAGCATCTAGCAGCACCAAGTTCGCATACTTCCGAAGCAGCATGGGTATCAGGTGATTGTGCGTTGCAAAAGTAACTGGATTTTTAGAGGATAGCAAAGGCACAACGTTCGGGTGGGTATGGCCTAACGTAGAAACGGTCGTCGTTACGATGCAAACTTCTGCATCGAAGTTGGGTATGTAACGATGGCGCTGTATCTGTACGATCGCGTCGATCGTGGGTGATAGATTGCATTCGTGTGAGAACGGTAGTTGTAAGGCACACAAGGAAAACTGAAAACAACAATAGACTGCGAATAGAACTATCTTCTGCAACATTTTCCTATTACACAGTAAGATCTGTTGGTGATATCTTCATGAATGCGTGTGAAATACTGTTGAAATCTAATAGTAGACCGAATGCTTTGCTCCAGCATTACGTGATGATGCATTACTAATTTACTGAATCTGATCTGAACTTTCTGAATAATCAAATTACTCTAACGCACGCTTTCTCGATCGAAATGAATAATGAATTTGTTTGACTTCAATAAAGAGAATTATTCATGTTCTACCATTTTTTTCATTTCACATTAAACCATGCCCTTACTAAACGATACTTTCGCACAATTTGAAACTTTTTGACCACACGTCGCCTTCTCCGTTCCCGCCATGCTTCCAGTGCAATCTCACCCACAAAACAGACCGTACTGAATAACCACCCAACCATGATCAATATCCAGACGCAGGATAAATCATCGAAAAAGAAAATCACCTCTTGCAACATAGTTTTAAGGGAGTCATTTAGCATGCTGCTATAAAGCTTCATATTAGACTGGTTTAACATGTAAGCCCACAGTCCACACTCATTAACCAGCCCGAACATTCGCTCGAAAAGATCAAAGAACGGTGAGTGTTGCATGAGCTGGATGAGCATCTTATCGATCATCAACGGCTCCGGTACCATGTAAAGCGGTTTCATCAAGTCCAGCAGCTCCGACGATACCGCTATCCAGGCGTTGCCCTTATACATCATGGCACAGTAATGCTCGTACACCCGTTGACCATAACGTTTCTGTGCGCGCAGTGTAGCCGGATAGGACAAGAAGTTGTTCTTGAGTTGGCTAAAAAAATCCACCCCTCCGCGGCTGGACATGATACGAAGGTCCGACTGCTGTATTTCATCGAGTGTTTGCGGCTGTTCAGTAAACTTTGCGAACGACATCAGTGAGATAATTTTCGTATTGTACGCCTCGGACAGGAAGAATATCAGCACCGCAAGGGTCAGCGTGACGATGCGGAAGGCAAAAGGTTGCCGATACTCAACGCCACCACCGCCGAAGAACGTTACGGCGATCAGATCGTACCGGTAGATGTTCGGGAACAGAATCTCAGCCACACGGCACAGCGCGAACAATCCACCCAGAATGAGCCATATCCCGAGCGAGAACGGTTTCAGCAGATGGCGGAGAAAGTCACGCACGGAGCGCATGGGACATACGAGATAAATGCCCGTTTCCTCCCGAAAGTAGATCGTGTTTTTAAAGCTGAACCGCTCGTCCTGGAGGTTAAAATTCGCATCCATTACGTTGCGCAGTAGGGTATCATCGCTGTGGTAGGTCGTGCCATTGCAACGCTTCCGGATTACAATGTTCACAAAGTTTGGTACCAGGCCGTATCCTTTCCCTTTGGAACCGTACATCAAATACGGATAGTTGGTGACGCCGTACATGGTGAATCGGTAACCATTCAGATCGCGCAGTTTGTCGGGGAAAAAGCGGTGTACCGAACGATCGGTTGAACGGAAATAGTGCTCCTGCCCGGTGTACTGATTCCAAGTATACACCGATACGGATTCGGACGAATTCGTGAAAGGGATGAGCACAAAGTTAAGGATTTCAAACTTGTGCAGATACTTCAATGCCATTTCCTTCCGATCGAAGCTGGCGCCACCCATAAGGATCACAAATTTGGCCGATTTCTTGTAGCAGGGATGATGATTCAAGCGTTGCTGAATAAATTTGAAAGGAAACTAGTGTACGAACAAATCAGTAACTAAATTTTTGAATGATCTCATCCCAAGAACCACCATACCTCGTAGTGATAAGCCGTTAAGTCGAGTAGAACCATCGTGGCCAGCTTACGGATCTCTATATCAACGTACGAGTTCATCGTCACAAAGGTCGTTGGATACTGTTGAAGTAGAGAAGGTAGCAACAGAGGTGAGATCTTATCGAGCGAAGAGTTGGTGGTGGTAAAAATGCAAAAGCTTGTTCCGGTCGTGTCGGTAGAGTTGTCGTACGCTGCTACTGCATGCACCATCTCTAGCAGGGACGATTGTGTGACACTGAAAAGGACATTGCAGAGGAGTAGACTTTGAAAATAAACTGCAACTGGTTTGTTGTGGATGAGTTTCATTTTGTGACTGACGAAAAGGACATTAGTGAAGAGCTTTTCACACTAGCAGGTGAAATGGAAGGTGTAGATTTAATGGTGCTTTTAGGAAATGAAACGTTGTTAAATATTCATGCTGATTGGTGAAAGAAAAAAAAAGCAATAGCTTAGCTCAGAAATAAGGAAACCCTATTGAACAGCTTGGTGCAACAGAGGACTTGGTTTAGATATTGTAAAAAAAGATTCTCAACCATGATCACACTTTTGCTATGGTTTCTGTTGGTCTTACTAGATCCTTTTCAGTGCGTTGATATTGTAAGCGTCGTTTTAAATATCGCTCAACAAGAACACACCATTCGTTCAGAAGGGCTTGAGGTATGTTTTGTGCAGCTTCGTGCTTACAGAGAACAGGTGAACTTGGATCACACGATGGGTTCAATATTGCAAGGATTAGGATCGAACTATCCCATCACAATTGCACAACAAACTCGGCCAGTGTTAATGTACGGTGTAAGAGATGCAACGCTAGTGCTGATGGATGCGACTGGGCACGGGTCTAAGGTACAATCAGTTCATTATTATTTGATTTGATCTTGTCCATTTCGCAACGATTGATTGAGCTTTTGATGTACGTGACATTTGACTGTAACTTTCAGTTCCCGTCCACACTCGCCACACACCGTTTGGATACCCACGAATGCTACAGAAAATCGGCCAAATTCATCGTCATTGTAGATACGGCCTGTAACCGAACCGAGCTTACAAGCTTTTTCCACCGCCACGGGGTACTTAACTATGTCGCAATACCGCTCGAGCCTCCCGAGCCAAACTCCGCCAAACCCTTCGTCCAGGAACTGTACACAGCGAATCCATTCACGAACGAGTGGCACCTGTTCAACGGGCGCGATCACAACCGCTCCAGCACTGCCCGCTACTATCCCAACAAGCTGGCCAACATCCATGGGTACGAGCTGCTCGCCTTTGGGCTGTACGAGTTCCCGTACATCTTCGAAGTTACGGGTAACCATACCGCCGGTCTGCTGATGGAATTGCTGCACAATCTGATCGTGCGCAAGCTCAACGGCACGGTGCGCATGGTACGGAGCGAACGCACCCCACCGCTGCCCGGCCGGACCGAGTTCGATCTGACCTTTGCCTACACCAGCTTCAGAGCGCACTACATGCACGACGTGTCGCTGAAGGAGCGCGGTGGCTACTGTGTGCTGTGTCCCTTCCACACCGAGCGGGACTTTCTGCGCCACCTGCTGAAACCGTTCTCGTTCGGTATTTGGGCCGTGCTGGGCGCCCTGCTCGTCGGCTGCCGGTTGCTGGGCCACCTGTTTCCCGCCCTGTTCGAGCGGAACCTGCTGGAGCAGATCTTCTTCACAGCCGGCGCCTCCCACCGGCAACCGTTCCCAACGCGCATCGTGTCCTTTTCCGCGGCTGTCCTAATCTTCTTTCTGTCCGAGGCGTACAACGCCAAGATCGTCTCGCTGATGTCCGACTCGAAGTACTTCGATCGGCCGGAATCGGTGCGCGAGCTGATCGAGTCGGATTTAAAAGTTGCCATCCCGGGCGTTCGGGCATCGCTGCTGGCAGAGTCGTTGCCCGGCAAGCTGGTGAGCAGACGTCGCGCGGAGGCACTGTACCGCGAGCGGGGCCCACTGCTGTTCAACGAATACTGTACGGTGATGTACTGCTACCTGGCCTACCTGCAAACGTCCGTGGGGCGCAATCTGCACGGCTTTCAGCAGTACGTTCTGCCCGATATGGTGTCGGAGCAGCTGCGGACACTGCAGCTAGCGACACACTCGCCATTCTATGACACATTTGCGGAGTACTACGAGCGATACTTTCAGAGCGGCATCTGGATGTACCGGCTGGAGTACATGAACCGTAAGCTTGTGCGGGAGATGCGATCGCTTGGCAGTCGCCTGGAGGAGGTCGTGTTCCATTTCGAGGATCTCGTCTGCGTCTGGGTGTTGATCGTGGTCGGTTGGGTGCTGAGCACGGTCGGTTTTGTGGCGGAGCTGCTGTGGGTGTGGCTCGAGCACAGGTACGGTGGCTATTTGTGGCAAAGGTCGAATCGGTTGTTTAGAAAATCGAGAATATAATTGAGCAAAAAACATAAATCTATTCTATGATTGCACGAAAGAGACAAGCTTGGGCCGTAGAAAGGGATGAAAATGGAAAAGAATTTGCAAAGGGATACAAAACTGTCCTACGAGTTAGTATGGTTGGGTAGTCAATACAACCACTCCTTGATAGAGAGACTCCTCCTCCAGCCGATTAAACGAGTAATGAGTAGGTTCAAAAAGTCTTCTGTTTTGACTGTTGAGTGAGCCAATTTTCCGCCATTCGGATCAGCATATCGTCATCTTATTTGGAATTAAAAGTTGGTCTGCCTTATCATCATACTTATCATAATCAGTCTAATAAAATCGCAATCCATACATCCATTTATTCTAGTTTCATTCTTTTTGGGTCACAATTATTATTGTAATAAAATTGGTTCTTTCATAGAATATGAATGTATATTGCTTTGTAAACTTCCTTTAAACATCACAATTTGGATGTATTTTGTAGAAATAAACCCTTAACTACAACCACCACCACCACACACTGGTGACCGCAAACCCGTCAAAGATGGCATGCCAGCATGGTGTCCACATTCTAGCGACCCCTTACACTAACTGGCTTTAACGCGTCCGATGCTAGTTTTATTTGGCTGCACACCTTATAACCAGCTCTGTTTGTGGTGATTTGTTTCCCTGGAATCCAGCTGTGTGTTGAGCCTTTAAAGCGCTTAGCTCGACGCCTGTCGCGCGTGTTGGCTGGCATTTGAGGCATGCAAAATACCTTATTCTACTGAGCGCATTAGTCTCGCCTTAAGGTGCCAGCGTTTGGAGTGTAATCTACACACACACACACACCCACACTTCCCCCTTTGGCAGGAGTGGATGGTAGGTTCGCTTGAACGCTTGAATGCAACCTAATGCGGATGGCATGGCGCGAGCATTGGGCGAAAAGGGAAACAAGGTGAGCCCCAACAAGCCGAACAACACACCGGCCACATATCATGTCACCACAGCATTTGTTTCGATCGTTTGCGATTGCTGCTTTGAAAGGTAATATTTTGCACATGGTTTTCCACTCATTTGATATGAAATGTTGGAAAGGTTGTTCGAATCATTTAAAGTCTCAAGAATTAGGCACACAATTGGACACACCACAAACCAAAATGGGGCTCTGCTCTCACTGACTGCCATTAAAATGAAGCACAAAAGCAACAGATAGTGGTTAGGTCGATTCATACCGGAAACAATTCTTAGCATGAGCACTCCCTCAACACTTTTACCCCAAAACGAGCAATCGATTCATGAGCCCTTGAGGGGAACTTTTTTGTGTTCGGAAAACTTTACCAATCTCAATCGAGCTTTTGGCCCAAAAAAAATCGAACTGCATTTAAAAGCTGATGGTTGTTTTTTTGTTTCTTCTTGTTTGCTCTCCATTGGCAACTTCATTTCGTGCACCGCTTTTCAGCAGATTCATTGCTGCAGTTGCAGTTTGCTAAAATGCAAACAGTATCGAGTATTGGTGTATGGTGTGATAACGACTAGTAGCGAAAGCACCGAACAGAAAGTCAATTTTGGGGCAATGGTTTTGTTTGGAATTGTTTTTTTGTTGTCGACTTCAATCCGGCACCCTGCTTCGGGAGGTAGTTTGATTTTCATCCCGATGCCGAATCCGTGGTGGCTTTTTCGTGGTGGCAATTTGGGTGGCTGTTTTGAATAGAATGGTTTAGCCCCCCCCCCCCCCCTCCGACCAGGGAATCAATATGAACCGCAACCAGGACCGTCATCAGTGCGGCGGGTGGAACTCTACTCTGTACAGAGAGCATGGCAACACTTGCATTCAACAATTTCTCATAAATGCAGTCGGGCTAGGAGCATACACACACTCTCCATGTTTGGGCATCTGTTTCCATTTCGATTGGTGTTCTTGTATTTCTGTGTTATTTTTGGTTTTTCTTCGGCTTTGAGGAAAAAAAAACAACGTCTCCCCACACCAAAGGCCATGTTATTGTTTTGGGGTCGGTTGATGTTAGCAGCTGCTTTTGAAACGTTTGCCTCCCGCTCCTAGACCACAACACACAAACCACTCCCTAGAGCCCTGGAGGGCATCACGTGATGCGGGTGTTAGTTATGCTGTAGTTTTCGATGTTTCGATGTTTCGATTTCAAACCCGTTTACACCAGCAGCACTTGGGAACGCAATGCATTAGAAACGCAAAATTCACCCACCACCACCCAGCCCGTTGAGTGATTTCGGGCATCGTCATTCATCGGCTCACACCGACAGGTCATTTATTGCACTTGCACTTGCACAGGATCTGCCACTAGCGCCCTAGCTCGAGATTGTGTTTGTGAATGCTCGGGGGCAAACGGGATATTTGCGGTGCGGTTTGTGGTGCGGGGGTGTCAAGAAGGTCGGTGCCGTCTCGCGTGGAATGTGTAAAATTAAACTGTCAGCACAAGTGGGTAGCGTTTGGGTTTGAATGGTGATTGGATTTTAAGCTGGACGATGGTTGAAGTTGGACATTTGTAGAATGTTTTGGGAAAGCTGTCGTTTCCCGTGGCGTATTTTTTTCAATTAATTTTATGAATTTTAATTACAATGAGGCGAATGTTCTTAATGGTTTTTGAATCCATTTTGTGTAGTACTTAGTGTTATTTATTTATTTTCTATCGTTTTGGTATGTTTTGTTTTATATGTTTTGATGGTGTGTTATTTTCGCCTCTTTTTTTATTCCTTTGGATCTTTAAATTTATATATCGTGTCAATTGTTTGCGTCTTCTTTATAGTTTCTGTTTTAGCTTATATGTTGTTGCATTGTTTCACTTGTATCTCTTGTTTATTCCTTTGGATGTATATTTTTACATACTTCTTTTACTTTTTTCATTCGTATCATTTTCATACATTTAAGTTAAATATTTTCATGTTGTCTTATTTTTGTTTTTCATTTATGATATCACTATTCCTTCATAAACCTTCGGTAAATTTATACCACCATAGCTTTTGTTTATTCAATTTAATTAATCATTGAAAATAAACGGATTGTTTTGATGCAAACTAGTAATTTAAACTTGTTATTAACAAAAAGACATAAACAAGTGTACATTCATGTGAGTTATGAATCAAACAATAGAGGAGACAAATAAAATTATTTTCATTTCTCCCCATTTATGGACTCACGACCCACAGCCCATACCCGTGCAGCAAATCAGTGTGTGAGGAATAATAAACAAACATAAAAAAGCGCCAAAAACGCGTAACAATTGTTAATAATTTCACTGTACCACGCAAACACTTCCCAAAAAAACTACAAAACATGGTACAAAAACGTATACAAAATAATCTTTGCGTTCAACGCACACAAAACCCGTTTCCCAGCTAAACAAACGATAAAACGAACACTAGAAAAGCAAACTTTAGCCGTTATAGTCTCGGAGTTCGCGGGCACACACGGCTTGAGCAAACCGGAACTACCCGCGGAATGTGTACTAACGCGCAATAAGACGCACCAAAAACCTAAACAATGGTGCTCGTAGCCCAGTAAGAAGCGGTGGAGCTTCCGGGGGGGGGGGGGGGGGGGGGAAAGCAGCATACAGAAACGACACTGGCACAGCACATTCTCACACGCCTCTCCGTGTGCGTTGGAAGCTTGGTTGGTCACCTTCTGGTTGGCTCGAACCAACTCCGACGGACCGAGCAGATCGATCCGGAAAGGGTATTGAATTCTAAACACGAAACTGCCCACACCCCTTCAGATTCGGTAATGAACTGTGCGTGTTGTGGAGAGTATCCGTATCGGTATTTGTTGGTGATGGTTAGCGGGTTACGCTAACAGATTGATTCCCACCGGCTAGGCCCACCGATGGTTGGCTGGCTGGCAAATGGGCGAGGAAGGATCAATAAAATACCGAAATACACTGGCCAACTGGCGTACTTAGCGGCTGTAGGAGGGCAGGGGAATGAGAGGGGGCTAGAGGATACAGGGCAAATATACACGCATGTTGCGCGTCTGTTTGGGTACGTGTTTATTTGGGTATAAATCATTGCCGGGTGGGTGGGCGCTTCGATAGGAGCGGTAGAGGTTGTTGGATTGCTGTGCTGGAAAGTCCTTTTAATTCCGATACGTGCGCTACAGGTTTCGCTGATGGGTACGGGGTGTGCAAACATCAACTGGTTCTTGCCACAGAGCCTAGGAGAGGCTTAGAGTGCGAACTCACAGGTGACACATTGTGTTAGTACACAGATTGTGGACAGATGGCAGTGGCTTAAAGTAGAAGTGATCATCGCAAAGTAGAAAACTAGAACCAATTGGATACAGATTATGTCCATGTTTAGTACGATATAATACATTCCTTTACCATTACTGGAAATAAAGCATTCGTGAACTTCCAATCCAACACGTTTCATCATCAATTGGATTTAAAAATTGGAAAACGAAACCCCTTTAACTCCTCATCATCCTCACCAGCTCCCCCAAATCAATTTTCCGCACGAACCCGAACAGAACACAGGAAGGTGAGAAAACAAACGAGCTACGAGAAGGCGGCGGCGGCGGCTGCAAACGGATGAACCCCGCGTTAAGCAAACAGGACGAACGTGCCTGCTGTCCAGATTCTATCACGTGTTGCTATCTGTCGAACCGACCCTCTATCCTGCGCGTGTTCAAACGCACGGTAAACGATTACAAACCACGGCCGGTGTACGCACGCACGCACGCACGCAGTCTTATGTGATCGTTGTCAGGTGGAAGGAAGGAAGCAAGCCGCACATACCAAATGATTCTTGGTGTGTGTGTGTGTATGTGTGCGCATGCAATGGAATCGCAAAGGGAAAGCACGCATAAAAATATTTGAATTGAATCAATAATGGCTAACGGGTGGAATGGATATTCCGGGCCACCGTGGAATGTGTTTCTGGTGAATTGGTTTTTCCAACCGATTGACCCCCCCCCCCCCCTCCCACCGAACCCATCTTCTTATCCATGCACCCTTTTTAGACCTCGCACTGCCTGCTGGCTCAAGTGATGAGGGAAAGCATGAGTAATGGGGGACCCCGTTCTGAGGGTTGATGTTTTCATTGATGCGTTCTGGTTGAAGGGCACGGATTGGGATGGGAAAACTGGCGAAAAAAAAATTGGACGAGAGAAGATATATTTGCAACAAACCATAAGGCAACAACAACAATGCGTTGGTGGGGTGGGCTGGGGGCCCGGGCCTATCGGCAGATAAATCACGTACCGGATTGGAATCAATTTCGCTGAGCACGCGGCTGGCGGGAGGTTTAACCGGTTGCGTTTCCATGTTTACCTTTCCAAAAACGGGGCACCGCACCGGGAGGATAAGTTCGGAATCAAATTCGTCTGTGAGTAATATTTGTGTAAAAATATACATATCATCGTATGCGATTGTATTTGCCATCTGCGTACGTTGGAGGGTTTTATCCAGCGGAAAAGGGAAAGGATAGCTGCCGTGCCCGCTGTTTCTAGATGTAAATTCGTTCACTGGAATGTGCCGGCGTAGCATGCATTACAATGTGCGCGACAGTGAGCATCATCACGTACATTTGAATGCACTCGGTTTAATCTGTGCCCATGGTAAACCACATTAATTACAGCGGAATAATTTAGTTCGTGATTGAAATATATAATTTACCATTGCAGAAAAAAAGCAAATATACAATTTAAACGAATTCATTAAGCCGAGATGTTTACAGTTTGATTTTGACATGAATGAACATTTTAAATGGAAATTGTGGAAAGTTTGTTCAAAGCATCGTATTCAACCGGTTCATCTCGCATCGTTGCTCTTAGCTAAACGCCTACAGTTATGCAAAATTATGCTTTAAATGTTTTTAAATCATACAATTGCATACTTGTAGGCGTAAACTTCCGAGAAATATTAGCGATTTTTAGCATTTGTCAGTTTCTAATCATGTTTTGAAACAATTTAAATAAAAATGCAACTTTAAAAGGCTTAAGTTTAAGCTTTAAGTTTAAGCAAGCTTAAGTTTTAAGCATTTGTTTCGCTCAAGACGTTCCTTCCATGGAGTCATCTACAATAGTAACATATCGTTCTCGCCAGGTCACTTAAATCGAACTCCAATTACATTTCAATTTCGAATAGAGATATTTATTAAATTCCGTTTCGCAAGGCTGCAACCTTCCTCAATTTGCTTCCCTGAATCACACACATACAACTTGGCATGCATTTATTATGCAAAACTTATTCAACCCGACTCGATGTACCCGGCTCCTACGAACGGTATCCTTGCAAACCGTTCCGGTGAGTTTCCGGAGAAAAGCATGTTGTACTGTTAAACGTCAGCTTAGCCTTTCCGAAAAAAAGGATGAATAAGATAGGAAGAAAGAAACAGAACAGCACCGAGGAACGTCAGCCTGTAACCACCCGATCTTCCTTCCGAATTTTACTAGGTTCCAAATGGGATGTTACTAAAAGTATGCAGTGACCAGTAGGTCACAGACAAACAAATGGTTGAACAAATGTTGAACGGCTAGCAGCATCTTGCCAGCAGCGAAGCTAGCCAGAACACGAGCACGTAATCGGTTACCGTGGTTTGCCGGGTGCTGCCGGGTGCAGCCTCTGCCCAAGCTTTCTTGTAAAAGAACACAGGACGTGTCAAATATGTTTCTCAGAGCAAAGGAAGACATTCTTCTTCTTTACTTGCTCACAGAGAAACAGGCCAGCTGCTCCGTGATTGAGTGGGTACTGCAGAATCATCTTCCCTTGGCCCTTTCAGCAGTGCGTTGACAAAGCGCTGTCCAGGTAAGGCGATGAGGTTTCAAGCTGGCGGAGAAGAAATTTATGATCAAATTAATTTGATATCTCCTAAAGAGCCGTTCTGTACTTTCCCTCAGCTCAAACACTGCCCCTTGAAGTTACTTGAAATTGCCAATTGAATCATCGGTGCATTCAGCATAATGCAACTTTTGCAGCAATTTGCAATTTTGTTGCCGCATTCTGCTCACTCACTCAAAGGTCGGGTTTAAAGGGGTACTGAAGAACCCGATGGTACCAGTTTACTGTGCAGGGGAAGAAGAGGTAAAGGAGCATCCAGCCAGAAGCGGAGCCTGGATGTACACTCCAAAAACTAAAGAAACTTTAAATTAGTTTCCCTCCATCCATTGAGAAGGTCAAGGAGCTACGGGAGTCTACGAGAGAGTTTTTGTGGAGGATTTTTCATATCCCCCCCTTTTTCCAGCACTAAAAGAGGGAGAAGGTTGTGCGGGCTTGTCCCCTTTTTACACTGTATACTAAGCTGCCCTCTCTGCTGGTGGAGGGCTAACAAGTTTGGCTAATACCGCAATTAGGTGCATGATTCAATTTGTGTCCAGTGGCTGGATTTGTTTGTTACATTCCAGTGCGACAAGCATTTTTGGCGGTTGGAAGCTGGTAGGTAGACACCCCAGCGGCCAAAGGGATGTATCATCAATTAGGCAAATAATCAGCAAATTAGAATTTAAACTTTGCCAAGCTTTCGGTGCAAATCGCATGACCAAAGTTGTTGCGAAAATGGCTACAATTGGGCGTTCGCACAGCACGGCATGGCTTTAATTAGAGGGAAATCTTAAACATCCAGCAAGCGCACGGTTATCCATCTCGTCGGTTGATCGGTCCACGTGCCCGTGCAGCAATGGTCATGGACGCATACGACCGCAAGCGCAAGGATGCGAACACTTTCGCTAAGTAATGAAATCTAGACAGTATTCGCCACCTCGGGATCGAATAAATTAATACCATTAGCGTCTGGGCCGGTTGGTCGGGGGACCACCACCAGCACCAGTGCTCCGTCAGATGCTGTGCGCGCCCCGACCGTGTTGTCAGACAGACACAGACGTTCGTTCTTTGCCTGATGCATTCCAATGGTGTGTATGGAAATTCACGAAATTTAGCGTCTGAAGAAGAAGCTAAGGGCTTGAATGTTAAACGGTTAAACGGCGCTTTACACCATCATCGTGGATTCGATTCTGATTCCGCTTTGTAGTGGAGAGCTGATTGATTTTTGATTGTAATTTTACTTCACCCAGTGCCTTGATCGGTGAACTTGGAATTGGGGGAAGATTTATGGGAGTGCAATTGCAGTTGAATGAAATGCAATTAAGCTAGCACAATCGTGCATTACAAGCCCGGTTACTATGAATTCAATGTAAAAACCCATAACGAAATTCAAACGAGCATTTACTCAATGTCTTAAATGCATCCTTGAAACATGTAATCAAACAACCGGAAAGCTTCCGCATGAGAAGTTCCGCGCGAAAAAACTTTTCTCTCGCGCGCTCCCGTTGGGCGAAAGCATTAATCCAATTAACGTAAGTGCCTTCCCTTCAGTGGGCCTTCCGCAGCGTGCAGGGTGCCGGATTCGTCGTTTGAAGTCATTTCTATTAGCTCACTCGGTAAGTGATTCAGTCAGCGGCTCCTCCTCTAATGAACTATTTGCACATTTGGCAGGGTACGAATTCGAATCCGTTTCCACGCTTACATGTTAACCATGGCCATGTCACAAAATGGCACAGCCGGATATTCCAACCGGTTTCTTAAACAGCAGAGATTGGTGTGTATTTGCCTTGCAGGTTTTTCTGCCGATAATTATGATTGATGATTGATTGGAGCAGTACCCGGAATGACCACCGTCTGGAACTTGCCCCAATACCTTAAACGGAACTAGAAGCAAGGGCGTGCTTCCCCTCTCTCTTTGGCGTTGGGAAAACGTCGGAAGCGTTGTAACCACTAATGTGACTCCTGACACTGAAGGCCATTAGGTGGTGATGGGTGGTGGGAAAGGTTTCACATTTCAGCAAACGAGTAGTGACACGCCATTTCGATAGGTGCTGCTGAAGGGGAAATGGTAGCCGAATTGAGTTAAATTAATTAATTGGAGTGGAGGTAAAGGCAACGGGCTTGCAATACTTCGCAATAGAGGGAGACGTTCATTTCAGTATGACTTTCGAGTTAATGCAGTTCATTAGCTAATTTAACGGGAGCTGGATTACTTATGGTGATGTACTGCTTACTTAATAGACTTTTCGCTCTTGGTCTTTCTGCTCTCTGGTTGATGGTGTCGTTTGCCAATCCGATATTCCCAACATTATTGAGCAGAATGCTATCTCTTTCACGATTTTATGTTATATATGGTCATTCGTTGTCTAGCAAATGATAAGGTTGGCCCACAAGGACCGAAATGGTCTTAAGTAGCGTAGTGTGTCAAGAATAGTTCGCAATGATTAATCCATATACATCTTCAGTGATGAGTTGATTATTTCATCTCAAGTGAATTAATCTCAAATCGAATATTCAAAGGTTTATGAAGTTCCAAAGATTTCATAAGTCTCTAATTTGTTTCATTCTTAACATTGATAAACTTCTGAATCCCTGAAAACTCATAAATCTTTCAAGATTCCAATAAATCTCAAAGCTCCACGAAATCTTGTGAGGTTCTTTTTCTTTCAATATTGATGAATCATTAGAGATCCATGAATCGTGAAATATTCTTAAATATTAATATTTGAGATTGAGATTCAAAGATTCTCTATGAAGATTCATTTAGATGTATGAATCTGAATGAGATTTGTTCATCTCTAGTCTTAAGTTTTTAACAGCAGTGACAGGATCTTCAACTAACAGACCTTCGTTTTGAACTTCAACTCTTCCAAAGTTTGTCTATTTTCGGCTTAATGTTTCGATAGGGTTACGCTACATCAAAGAGTTGCAGAGCATGTCAAAATATGTCAATAATATTACATTGTGTCAAAATGAATGTTAGCTCAAAACAGATCCTTTCTCTAGCGTTATCTTACACAGACTGCAGCAAAGCCTTAGGCAGAGATGTCTTCCTTAGAGACAAAGAGATTCTGAGAAAATAATTAAAAAGTATAATAATTTATGTTACAACATTTTTTTTACAGCTTGTGAGGCACCTTCCACCACCAGACACCCAGCACAGAACGGCGGCTTGTGATGTGAGCTCGACATAACCGCACGACATCCCGCTAAATATGAACTGCACCGCCATCAATAGCAACCAGATCGAAACGACACCAAACAACCTGCCCCGGCTGATGGGGGGCATGGGCACGGCGACACCTCTGTCCACCAGCCACACACCAACCAGCCGCACGGCCAAAGCGACCATCTGCAGCGGCCCGGGCGGTACGGGCGGTAGCGTAGGGACGACCGTGTTCTTCCACCGCACCACCAACAACCTGCTGGATGTGCCGCGCACCGCCAACAGCTCCGAGGAGGAAAACTCACCGACGGAATTGAACACCTGCCGCAAGCTGACCGAAAAGCCCCCGCTGGTACTGTGTTGCAGGGTTAGCGTCCGAGAAAAATCGGTTCACTAAACCATGCCCTTCTCATTTGCAGGTGAAACGACTAACGATGGGTATCCTTAGGACGGCCGAAGATAGCCGACCGCTCGTGCACAGTTCGTCCTCGCCGTCGAGCTCGTCCAGCTCCTCCCAGACGATCTCGGACGGGTACGTGAACGAGGGCATCTGTGCCGACACGGCCGAGACGACGCTCTCGACGACAGTGTTCACCACCTGCAGCAGCAACAGCAACAAACTGTCCGGCTCGGCAACATCGGCCACCATCACCACCACTCCGACGATGGCCGCCGGCAGCAGCACAATCCGAAGTCCGCTCACGCCGGGAACGTCGCTGGGTGCGGCGGGAACCAGCATACTGTTCGATGCCGGTGGCCCCCGCTACAATCATACGGCGACCACCCTGCTCTACCCACCGGCCGTTCCGCTGCGCAACGATAGTCTCAGCCTGAAGGAACAGCACGAGCTGAAAGGGGCGCCCTGGTTCCAGGCGGGCATACCGCGCGAAATTTCGCTCGAGGTGCTTTCGCGCCAAAACCCGGGCGCATTCCTGGTGCGCCAAAGCACAACCAAACCGGGCTGCTTCGCGCTGTCGCTACGTGTACCGCCGCCGGCCCCGAAAGTGGCCCACTATCTAATACTAAGAACGATACGGGGGTATAAAATTAAGGTACGAGCATACTGTGACTGACTTACTCCGGTTCCGGCGTTATCGCTTCTTGTCACTTATGGCGTACTTTGTTTTTTTCTCTCCCTCTCTTTTTACAGGGTTTTACGAAAGAGTTTACATCCCTGAGGGCACTGATAACGCATCATTCGGTGATGCCGGAGCTGCTGCCCGTACCGCTAGCACTGCCGCGACCGCCCCAGATCGTGCACCGGCAGGAAGACCCAGAGACGTACGGTTCGCTGAACGACTTTCAGAACATGATTACCGAGTAACTGATTTCGGAACGCACGACGTGTTTCTTTCCTGTTTCTTGATGTTGATTAGAAAAAGAGAGGAGAAGAAGAAGAGGTTAATTAAATCCCACAAATCGGACACAGTTTGAAGTGGGAAGTAAGCGATATGTTTTGCATTTATTCGTTTCGTTCTATACTTTTTCTCGTTGCCTCTGGTAAGCCAAAATGTCTGAATAGTCTCGATCGGAACGGTTCTACATTACGTTACGGACCAACACTAGGAACTAGAACTAGAAAAAGTACACCATATTTAACGCCTTTTTCCTTAAAGTTGGTTTTAAAAAGTGATCTTACTATGTTTTGCCTAATTCTTTAAATTTCCTGCCCCATTGTTGGTAAAACGCTCTATAAAAGAGAATCTTAATACTGTATAACCGGTTCATTTAGTACAGAAACGGGGAAAAGGTACAGAATGGAACACAAAATTAAGAGAACGCTAGTCAAAAGGCAGATCGAACAAGAAGGAACGCTTCGGGACAGGTTTGAAAAGAACGTGATAGTCTGTATGTAGGATGCGAGTGTAAACAAAACGCTAAAGAAAATAGTAACATGATGCAAAAGATTATTAAAAGAAGCAATATTGTTGGAAAAGAAACGGTAACTCAAAATTATAGCCTAAGCTTCACAAATGATGAAGAGAAAAGTAATGTAGAAAATTATAAACGATAATATGTAAAGTAAGAAACACGATAAGGTAAAACAGACAGAGCAGTACGGCAAAAGAAAGAAGTAAGAACAAGAACAAACAAACGATAGACAACAGAAAAGATGACGAAAAAAGCAATGAAACAACGGCATATGTGAATGATAATACCAAAAAAACAGCGTAACTGACACCCGGTTAGGGAAGAATGAGTGCATTATTTAATGTTGTATTTTAATTGTACGATAGAGAGGCCGAACGGTAAGTTGGTTGTAGAGCTAGGAACTCGTGTAGCATTGGGTACGAAAAACGGATGATAAATTTCTCACACATTTTGTACGGTTTTATACGTTACGAGTGTTGTGGTTTGATATGGCAATACACTGGAGGATGATAGTGGTTAGTAAAGATTTGATTCCTATCTTTTCATTCACCCCACGACGATGACGCTGGGGAGCTTATTGTCAATCACATCTTCGTTGTTTTGAATACGTTACGCGGCTAGTTTCGCTTGCGCCTAGTTTTCATACGTGTAAAGTGAGGTACAGTTCTAAATTCAAGCCATGCAAAGCACTGTTTTATCCATTTCTTTTGCAAAGCCGGTAGTACAGAGGGCAGAAGGATTCGCAATATTAGATCGCAATGAGTTTTAGCAGTATTCGTTGGCTTTGTATGTGCATTTTTGACTTAAACTATACTTGTTCGAACCAATTAACACGGTGCACAGCAAAGAACAAACGCATCGTTTGCTCCACTACCCCTACCATGCCTACCATACTAAGGAAGATTCGTTGGTCTCTAATTAGATAATGTTTAGTGATCTGATGCAGCAATAAAAATGCATTAACAATAATAGGAGTGAATGGTCAATTACTCAGCAGTATCACACACTGCAGAAGGTGATTACGGTTTTAACGGATTAAACGGTTGGTTTTCAATGGCAGAATGTTCTCACAAACAGTTTTTCAAAAGCCTTTCCCTTCATCTTACTACAATTCACCATTATCCCTTATATGACTAACTAATCCGATTTATTTCCACGCTTTCCATTTCCGTACCTTCCTGCTACGCTAATTGTGCTAATAAAAAACCACACAACGTGACCCATGCAGGAACTAAATATAATATAATACAAGCCATAACCGAATCGAAAGCAATGTTTGTGAAATTCTATCGTAACGCTGCTACACCTAATAACTTAGGACAAACGAAATTGACGATCCGAAACCAATGGCTATCAATCGCTTGCTTAACCTTTATAATCTCCAATTTGCGCATTTGCCACCCCTGGACTGGGCAACATTTGAGCGAAATATAATCCTATATGTACAAAATATATAGCAAACTGAAAACGAAAGTTAAAATATGTTAAATAAATACGATCATTTCACTATGGCCACTGCGCTTACACTAAATAGAAGCAGATAACAGCATTACACTGATTGCATACACTGCTTGGAGAACGTTTCGTAGGATTGTACCACAACACAGCCGTTGTGGCCGTTGCGAAGCTTTTGGCAATTCGTTTCTCTCACCCTCACACACACACATAAATGCCATTTCCATTAAAATTATTTTCCTTTAACATTCATATACCAATTGTGTTTGCAAAGGGTGATAGGGAAAGCTTAAAAAGGCTAGGAATAAATTCCCTCAAAATACTGCAACCAGTGCAGCAAAATGTTACTGTCAATGTCATAAAAATTGTGACTGAAAATGCTGACATGTCAGCGTCACGTACTCAATTGTGGTGATCAGAGGTGATACTCAAACAGTTGTTGTGACCAATACATTCTTTGTGACATTTTAGCAGCCAACGCTTGGTCAGGCACTTTGTCATGATTTTGTTCACTGTCACACACACAAAATTCACAAAATGTCACTTATGACTATACCAAATTTCGCCTGAAACAAAATCATGTCTACTGTGCTAATCAGAGGTGAGACTCAAACAGTTGTTGCGACCATCAAGTGCTTGGTGACATGTTCTGCAACCAACACCTGGTCAGTCACTTGGTTGCGACATTTTCTGTCGATGATCATCAGGATAGTCATGGGCGATATGCGGTGCGTGCGAGTGGTCCCAAGCAGCAAAATGAACATGTTTTTATCGCTCTGTTTGGCCCGACAGACCATCAAACCAGACAGAGTGAGAAACCATTATCATTTTGTTGCTTGGGATCACACGCCTAGTATATTCCAAAATGTCGTGATTATCACCGACTGAAAATGTCATGACCATGTGAGTGACCAAGAGTTGGGTGCAAAACAAAATGTCACCAAGCATGTGATTGGTGTACCAACTGTTTGAGTCTCACCTCAGAGATCATCTCAGTTGTGTGCGTGAGCTGTTTTGAGCTTCGTTTCAGTCATAAGTGTTGGTGATTGAAAAAGTGGCATTTGGCAGCACAGCCAGAAAAAAAACGTGATTATGCTTGCGCCGGCATTAAGCTCAGCTTGTCAGACAGAGTATCGGGTTTGACTCAAGCACTTGCACGTCGCGTTCGGCTTGTTCGGCTTGAATATCAAACTACCACGGATATGTTCATTGTTTTCGATGGTGATTCTCATGACATTTTACAGCACTGACTGCAACGTGCTGAAATAGAATAGCTACTGTTAGCGGGGACATGAATGCAACAGCACATATTTTAGCGTAGTTTGTCTCTTAATTTCAGATAGCTGGCACGGTTTCTCGAGCCTCACGGCCATGCTACGTAACATATTGGGCATGCAATTACATGATTTGTCTAGCTAGCTCAAGCTTTACATCTACTAGCCGTTTTTAAAATCTTATTTCCATATTATCAATTGTAAGTCATATTTTGTTCTAACAACGAATTTTCTGTAACCATTCTATGAGCCGCTACAGAAATAGTTGAAACGTGTAAAGAGCAGTGCATTGCAGTGCATGTTTTACTAAGAAAGTGTGCCAACAGCCACGTTTAAAGTGAAAAACCTGCTATGCTCGCTATACTACCATGGTTTTACCGCATTGGAAGATAATGTATGAGTCCGTAGTAACACCTCCACTATTATTATACTTATTGTCGCTCACATTTTGGTCAGCCGGAAAGCGCGCTACGCCTACAATTAAACGACTAAGAATTGGCTTCATTCTAAAGCCCGAGTTACAGAGCTTTAGTGGAATTGAAAGTGACATTTCGGGTTTTTATTGATATATATCAATACATATTAATCAGAATATGGCTTTTCGTACATCAAAAGCTAATATATTCTATAAAATATAAAATATATTGAAATAATAAATTAAATGCATTCCCTTGGGATTTTCCGCTTTGTTCACGGTGAAAAAATAATGATCAGCGGAGAATAACACGCAAAGGCATTTAATTTATATTCTTTCTTTTGGTATATGATAAGCCATATTCTTATAAATATTAAATGGTCAGTAGCCTGAATATAGCACAAAAAAAGCCCGAAATTTCACGTTCATTTTCACGCAAGATCTAAAGCGGCTTTCTTTAACTTGAAATCGGGTTTCCTCGCAAAATTCCGCATTATTAAAAGAGTTCCTTAGCATTTTTTTCTTCTTAAATGTAACAAGCTGATTATGGTGGCGTCGTGTCGTCATCTACCGTCATACCGTCGGAAACTTGCTTCCAGCTGAGCAAATCGTTCAGCAACGCTTCCATAATTGGATTCGGTCCAAGACTTTCCACCTGCGAATGAATCGATAGTTTAAAATAACATTAGCCATGCGCTCGGGGGGGAGGCCGATTCAAAACGCCGAGAATGAGCAAACAATTTCGAGTGCACCGTATCGTGCGAACGTGCCCCTTCTTCTTCTTCTTTACCTCCTTTCGTGCTTCCTTGTCGAGTGACTCTAGCACGTCACGTGTGTACTGAAAGCTGCCCAACTTTTCCAGCAACGTTATGCAGTACCGCTTGACCTCGACATCGCGCGTCCGTTGGCGTAGAATGTCTGGTAAGGGGAAATTCAAATTATTCGCTCTCGCAAAAAGACAAAGAACGCCGCATGCCCATTTGGCAATGGTCCAAAAACGGTGTTTCCACGGGCCTCAAATACTCACGTAAAACCTGCTTGTCGTACTTTTGCGTCTGTATCGCGTGTATGACCGGAAAGCTAAACTTGCCCTCGGTCAGATCCTCGCAGTAGCTCTTGTTTTCCGAGTACTCCTTCATGCTCAGGTTGCAGTAGTCGTCCCGTATCTGGAAGTACAGCCCCAGGATCGCGGTCAGCTTGGTGAAATCTTTGCGATTCTCGCTAAACAGCTGCATCAGCCGGATCGCCAGCATGAACAGGCCGCCCGTTTTCCGTATCGTCATCTGCTTGTACTCCGTCTCGGTCGGGCAGGCGTAGTTGTCGCGCCAGTAGATCTCCATACCCTGGCCACGGTGCAGCTCCAGCAGCTGCTCCGTGTACACCCGCGTCGCATCCGGATGGCCGAGCTGCTGGACCTTTTCCAGCGCTAAAAATAGCACATAGTTGGCCGCATTGATCGTGCTCGCCACGCCGTAGATTTTGTGCGCCACCGGGATGCCTCTGCGAAGGATAGAATTGTCTTCGATATCGTCGATGCTGGAAATAGAACATCGAGAATCACACATCACGGAGCGTGCAAGTGAGGGCGGGGCAGGCACGAAAAGCCGAAGAAAAAAAAACATTCATTAGTCACGGGCAGTTTGTTAAGTGCGTGGCAGTTAATTGGGATGGGAAAAGCGAGAAACGGGAGATGCGGCCAACATAAACAAACAACATTCATGCTGCTTTTCGTCGCACAGCACACTTTCCGTTGGCGTAAACACATTTGCCTGCCGCACGGGTAACCATCAAAGCAGGCAGGGGAGGGGAAAACAAGTGGGCGTGGAAACGGAATGAGTCACTTACAGCAAGCTGGAATTGTGCAGCATTTGGACAATCTCACTTATCGCCGCCAGCTTGTCGTTCGGAATGTGTAGCCAATGGTTTATCGCTAGCGCTAGCTTCGACCGGACCTGCTTTCCGGGAATTTGCTGGATGTACGAAAATGGTTGCAGCAGCGTCTGGAAAGAAACGAATCGATTTTATTGCTTTCTCCCATATCCAAGGCTTGCTTGCAGGACGATTCTACAACCCCACAGAGAACACACAAAGACACAAAGGCGGACGCACGGCCGACTTACCTCATCCTGTTCCTTCTGGGATGACTTGTCGTGACACTTTTCTATAATTTCATACAATTCATGCATATTCATCGCGACTCGTCCAAGGATCACGGGTTTCTCTATTGCAAACGCACACACACACACTTGTCGCGACCTTACTTTTTTGTTTAAACTTTATTGCAACCGCTTCCACCGGATGCCACAAGGTGATTTCTCAATGCGGGACACGAGCAAGGGGTAGAAGTTTTTTCAAGATCACCACCACACACTATGGTAGCGCAAATTCCGATCGATAGCTGCTCAGTCGCAGACCGTGAGGCAAACCAATCCTTTCCGCAGCTTCCACTGCAGTTGTCCGCAATGGAGATGAGTTGACTGGGGCTATTTTTTGCCTTTGTCTCAGGCCGGATTCGATCGATAATTCTGCTGCTGTTCGTACACGAGATGCAGACCGTGGCACGGTATGATAATGAACGTAAACACCTTCGCGGTAGAGTCCACACTTGTGAGTAAGCAGAATGGCACTCTATTTTGTTGCTAAACACGCACTGTCAGCTATTTGGATGGTGGTCCGCGCAGCAAAGAGAGCGACCGTGTGTGCAGGGGTTTGTATTTTGGACGTAAACGAGCCACATTCGGCTGTCAGATTCGGTTGATGAAAGGTGGGGGAGGAATTAGCAACAGAGCGTTTCTACATACACCGAGAATGCAGCTGAGAAAATAACTGACAGCATGCTTTGACAGCGACTGACAGCATTTTCGGTGAGAGAATTCTCCTCGGCATGCAAAGAACGATGGAGCTGAGAAAAAATTGAATTGGTAGTTTATAGCGATCGATCAATTATAGTTTGCATTTTTGCCGTCTAATAATCGTAGAAATATTATTAAAAAGTAAAAGAAACTTTTTTGATTTCATTTTAGCGATTAAAATGGATTTTTTCAACATCATTTTAAAAGTCTCATCTCGGCGCTTTTCAGAGCTTCTACACACACCAGCGTGAGAAACCGGTTGTCAATTCTCTCACAGCCATTTCTCAGCTGCTTTCTCGGTGTATGTAGAAACGCTCACACACACAGGAGAGGTTAATATATTCATTCAAATAAATCGAAAATGTGGCAGTAAATGTACCATTTTTATCACTCTTTATCACAGCACTGCAAATCTCTACGGGACTCTCTTTGTTGAACGGGGAGCGACGTTATGACAGTTGTACGATAAACAAAATTCATATAGCTTGTGGCTCAGTAATGAAGCTTTTCTCCTCTATGAAAGACCTTATATTGAATTATGATTCTCATATTATCCATTAAATGAGTTTCACAGTCGTAAATTATGATTTGTTGTATCAGAAAAGGTCTTTTGCACAAAACAACATGTTAATTATACTAGCCACCCTGTGTTTTGTCAGTGCCGCTGCTGAAGGGAGTATTGTTGTCATTGGCGCTCCCTTCAGAAACGTTTGACACCAAAATAATACCCATTGACGACGACGTGTCAGTGCGAGTGTATTCGAATGTTGTTTTTCTGCGACGAGAACGTGCTGGACCTCGTATTTTTACTGAAATACCGTGCAATTTAGTCAAACAAACTACTAGCAAACAGCGATGGCCACCATGCATGCACATCCGGGTCATCCAGGTGGCTCGCGGATGCAGGGACCGCCGCCCCTAACACCCTGGTCACCCGACAAGAAGCACAGCGACCGCGAACGATGGGTCTGCATCTATCCGGCGTACATCAACCGGAAGAAATCGCGCCAGGAAGGGCGCCGCATCCCGAAACAGTGCTGCGTGGACGATCCATCGCCGCAGGAAATACGCGACGTACTGCAGGCGCTGAACATGAACGTGCTGGTTGAGTTGAAACAGTATCCACGAGAGCGAAGCAGAGTAAGAGAGCACATTTTGTTCGCGGGGTGAAGTGAAAGTGTTTTTGCTAACGATCGTTTGCTTCTCGTTCCAGGAGCTACAATGCCGCGGTCGGATTCGCGTCCAGCTGCGTAACGATGATGGCGCACCGCTTAACTCGGAGTACGCCACGAGGGACAGCATACTGCTGCATCTGGGGAAGACCATTCCGTTGCTGAAAAGCAGACAGGCCAAGCCGCAGGAACAATCGCAGGCCGCAGCCTCGTCGAGCGCTGGCCAGAAGAAGGGCAAAGGAAAGCGTCGATAAACGGCACGTATGATGAAATGGCAATCGAAAGGCGGTATGGGGAAAACAGCGCAATAAACATACAAAACACGCAAGCTTCAACCGTAAGTTTATCTATTTCGGCCAGAGGAAAATGCTTAACCCATTGGCGGGTGTTCTAGGGTTTTCTGCGGGGTGGTTTTGGTGTGACTGGAGGAGGAGGTGGAGGTGGAGGAGAAGAAGCTGGAGGCTTTGCCATAACAAAGTTTTTCACCCTATACGCCTGGAAAGAAACAAGGTATCACCTGATTGCAATCAGAAGCGCCTCCACAGGGGTCTCCGCCGCCAGTTACGCACCCTTGGACCGGGGCCACAATCCTTCGTAAAGTTTCGCCCGCGACCGAAGCACGGCCGACGTCTACGGGCTGGCACGAAAAACCCCGGCTGGGCAACGATTTCGTCCTCCGCTCCGTCTTTCGTTTCCTCAGCGGGAACAGCGACTGCTTTCTCGTCACGTTTGGCCCGTGCCTCTTTCTCCGATTGAACTGCAACAGAGAGAAAGCTGACTTTAGTCCCTGTTTGACTAACTAGAATAATATTGCTATCGCAACTTACTTTTGTCGAAGTATTCCAGCGGCAGACATTGTGGGTTGTAGTCGTCCTTCTCACCAGCGGCGGAAACTGTCTCGCCAGCATCGTCAGCCGCCCGCTTGCTCGGTAGTCCCCATGCAACACTCACCCCAACAGCCCCCAGAACGAGCGAAAGGGTCAGAAGCTTTCTATAGATAATCATGGTTCGTTTTTGTTCGTAGTCGTACAAACAGTGAGCAAACAACAAGCCGGGAGTAGCGTTGTGCACGCTAAATTTATACCGCTTCCAAGTGATTTATCTCAAACGTGCCTTGCCATTCGCTGGCACGAACAATCAGGACTCGGTAGTTATCGTTGATAACTCTTCCGGTTTTCAGTTGACCGCTTATCCGCACCGAAACGGACGTGTCTACGTGTCTGTTTGGTGGTGGAGTCTAGCCTTTTTAGAAGATATCTGAAGCTTTGGTTTAATTCTTGCCGCATAAGGGCACTTATTTCCGTATATAGAGTTGGGGCAAGAAATGCTTTAAATACAGAACACTACCAGAATGGTTGCACTAGTAACAGAACACAAAGCCCGCTCTAATTCAAGTTTTTATTGTTTTTTTTTTTCCTTTTTTTAAGGCATATTGTAAAAAAGCATTTTGAACATCAAATTGATCTTTTGAATGTAAAACTTTATTCCTTAAAAGTAAGAATTAATCATAACACTAGTTCGGTTTTCATTTCGATTGTGCTAGCCATATCAGTTGAACAAAAGCTCCACAACTTCGGACTTTTCCAGCGGATCTTTGCCGATCCGATCCTCCTGGACGGCCGTATCGCTCGATGCCACTTCCATCACCGTACTACCGATGGCCTCCTGCTGGGGCTGTTCCGGCACGGTGACCTTCTTAGCCGTTGCAAAGTTTGAGAACAGAATCTTGTGAAAACCGGACAGCTTTCCACTGTCGTTCGTTTCGGCCGGTGTGGTTTTAACCCGCCGCCCGAATCGGGTACGGGTGGATCGTTTCTGTGGCGGCTGGATGAACAGATCGTACTCCAGGCCAAGCTGTTCACTGTTGGCCTTGATTTTGTCGATACACTTAGCGTCTGTGGCAAGAGGGAAGAGATTGAGGTCGCTACGATCAACAAAAGAGCTCTTTCAGCGGTGGTTAAATAGGCTTACGCTCTGTCGGATCCTGACTGCACTCGCAGATGCACTCCTCCCCACAGTAGAACCCATTGCACGTTGGGCAGAAGCTGCACAGATCGCGACAGGATCGCTGTTGATCGAGGAAGTGGGCACTGCTGTCGTTGAAATCCGGCGCATAAATCGATGCCGTTTGAACCACTGCAAAAGCACGTTGACGTTGTAAGCATGTTCGAATTATTTCGCCCCAATCTTCCAATCACTTACCATCCACGTGCAGTGACACCAGCAGTACTAGACAGGCCGCCCCAACAAGTAAAAGACAAAATCGTCGCTGTAGCTGCATTGTGGTCGCTTGCAGGTCTGTAGACTAAGTGAGCAGCACGGTACCCAAACCAGTAGCACGGTTGGTTTGTGTCCGTTGTTTTCGCGGAAATTTATCATCGCACCAACATGTTTAGACTTTCCACTACGAGGTTGTACCTCGCCTCGGTTTATGTTTTTTGTTTTGTCCCGGTTAGCGTTCGTACCTAACGTTTTTGGTACCGTCAGTAGTATCTCAAGGTTACAAAACAAGCGACGAACCCGCGGCCGCGTATCGGCATTGTAAACCAGTGGCCTAGTAAGAGCCGGTGGAAAGGAATGTTCTACCTGATTGCTTGCTTGCGTAGCTCCACATATACAGAGAGAGAGAGAGAGAGAGAGAGAGAGAGAGAGAGAGAGAGAGAGAGAGAGAGAGAGAGAGAGAGAGAGAGTGTATCATTTGATGTGGCTTCATTTATCTTCTTAAACGCAACTGGTTCCACTTTTGGCACCCGCTGAAGGGCTTAGTGTTGTTCAGCTAGAAGTGTTACTTTTTTCGAAAAGTGAGTTTGTTGCTTTTCTGACACGTTGCTTCACGTTGTTTGGTTGACATGCGGTTGTATAAATACAATTTGTATATATGTACGGTGCCGGTGAGGGCGTCTGCTATCAAGCGGGAGCGACACAAAGCAGTGTCTTTGTTGGTTCGAAACTAATTCATAAAGCGTTTGTTGTGAGAAAATTGTAAGAACCGCGTTTGATTTAGCGGTAAAGAGGATGAAGAAACTTTGATAAAATGGTTCGAGAAAAGTTCTCGATTCAGGCCAACATGTGGCCAACAAGCTGTAATGGCTAAATAAGAAGTAGAATTAAACGAATCTAATCAATTTAATTCAGTTCTATCACTGTTGGAACTTGCTATATCTTCACAAGGAATGGTCCACAATACCATAACCGTTAGATGAAAGGATTGCTTTAAAGGAGCTCAACATTCCTTTGACGTTTTTGTTTAAATAGTTCATTAGGCACGGTTAACGGGCTATGCAAAACAATTTTTGTTATTCTATTGCAGGGGCCTTCAAGGGTTCCGATACTTTTGACGCACTGTCTTGGCTCATTTGGAATCCAATTGGAATTTCTTATGTGCCAGTCGAATAAGGTTTCCATAGAATCTACTTCCCTTTACACAAGATCCACTAAAGTGACAGCTTTAGTACTAGCGCGCCAAAATAATCACTTCCAGTGTGAAAGTGTCAAGAAAGCATGCCAAATACGACAGAATCCATGAAAACCCCCATGTAGTTCGTTAATTGATCTTGAACTCGTATCGGTCCTGAAAGTGATCTTGTTCCTTACTCCTAAGCTTATCCCGATCCTGGAACTGATCTCGAACCTGTTTCAATCTTGGCCCTGATTCTGAATCCAGCTTTTACCTTTCTCGACCATCCCAGTAACTTAAACAATGATTTCCAAAACACACCAAACCACAAATCCCTTTAAGTGTGATTTTATATATTTTTGTCCAATTTATTTACATTGATTGTTTGCTCAGCTTGAGTTGTGGAGCAAAATTAGTTTTCAAGTAAAAGGAAAAAAAAGTCAGCAAAATGATTAACAATTTTTAACACATAAATCAATTCGGTTGTGGAATCGGTCAACAAAGACAAAATAAATTAATAGTGTGAGCGTGCAACCCTTTCCCCCTGTCAACGCACTTCACACTTATCGAGCACGTGCTCTATTGTTGACGCGGTTACGCTGCCGTCTCATCTGCGCCCGTCGCCTAGCAATCAGCAGGGCCATCTTTTCCTTCAGCGCAGCGGCCTTCTCCCGCAGCAAGGTACGGAAGACACCGACACGTTCGGCGCGATTCGCAGCGGGTCGGCGTTTGCGCGTCGGTCGCGGAGGCTTAGTCGCCGGTATCCGTTCGATGTTGTGGTTGAAGACGATCTGACCTCCATGGGAATCGGGCACCACCACACTGTACGCTAGCTCTGGAAGAGAAACGTAAAAAAGAGTGACCGCACAATCAGTCAAATGGTAGCGCGGGGACAGAGCACAGGCCACCGATGCTTACTATTCTTTTCGCAGCTTATCACGGTCGGTTTGATGTTGCAGTTACTTTCATCCACCGTTACGACCTCATTGGCCTGCACACTGGAGAGAGTCAGCGCTGTAGAAGAGAACGCATTTTTTTTATTATTGCTTGTCTTGTTTGCACTGTGTTTGTTTTTTCAAACTGCACTCCCCATCCGAAAGGAATTTGCTGAGCGCGCAGGCCATTTCACTTACCGATGGAAAATACTGCCACCAGCGACCACTTTCTCCCAATGTCCGTACCCATCCTTCTGTTGCCACGCTGGTGGTGCACCTTTTCTGCTGACTGTGTCTGTTCCGCCTCCGGTAGCGAAGTGCGATCGGTTCTGCTGAACGAGGCACATTTACCTCGGTGTGGCAGCGCCCCGAGCAGGCCGGGCTTTAAGGAAAAACACAGCCCCACGGTGCCCGTCGTTCCGTGGTGAAGGTTTTGTTTGGATGACCTTTCGCAACGCAACGGACCTCCCGATTTTGGCCACGTTTGGATGGTGCGAAATCCTGCGATTGTTTGAGAAAACGGCATGTCTTTGGCACGGCGCGTGGAAAAGACGCCCGCCGTCTCCCACGGGGTTCGGTTGTCTCATGTGCGTGTGTGTGTGTTTTTGCTCTTGCAGGTTTTGTTAAGGAGATGAAGCAAGAAAAGGGTTTTTTTTGTGGTGGGTGTGGATGGGATCGCGGGGAAAAGAAATGGTCAGCGTATGAGAAACTGTGTACTTGTCTTTGTTTTTTTTTTCCTTATGGTACACCACACATTAGTTTAAAAGTTTTGTTTGTACGAGATCTCGCAAAAATGAAGATCATTCTTAATTTAGTTGATCAATTTGCTGTATGATTTGTTTTTAGCTTGAAGAACTTAAGATAACCTTGAAAATTCACTGCAGTTCCCTTACTCCTTCAAAAATATAAATTATTGACATTTATTTTCGAGGAAAGTTTATTTTTTAAATTTTTTATTTTTTGTATTTTTTGGAGAATGTATCCTTTAAGTTTGCAATTAACAATATGGTCTAAAACGATCGATCTGTGTTGCTTAAACTTGCGAAACTTAGAGGTCCTCCTGAATCTTAGTAATCGTTCGATCAATGCTCGTGTAGGCAAATGTGATTTGGTCGACATGCTGGTCAATTTCAACACTTCGCAACAAATTGTTAAAGACAGATCGTTTTCTATGCAAATAAATCCGCTAGGATCATTCAGCAGAACATATATTGTTCCATGAATCAATTAATAATAAATAAATAATCAAAAAACTAATGTGTTTAATGTCTAATTGTCTCATTCCAATTTATCCTATGCCTTAAACCTTTCCCTTTTATTATTACCCTTCAATTTCCTATGAATCTGCCACTACGAAAGAATGGATTTGACTACAAAATGCCATTTTTTGCCAAAATTTCATCCTGATTCGAAATAATAATAGACTCATTAATCTTACGAGTTAATTGGCACCTGTGTCGGTTTCTACAAGATCGCAAGATCACTACTAATACGCGGAACTGAACGTCCGATCAGTTGGCGTTGAAGATAAATGTCATAAATATAGACATAATTAAACATATGTAAAACGATAGGCAAGCAGTAACCAACGATGATCAACAATTACTAGAAAACAACAAATAAAAAAGCTCCCAGAATATTGGTTATTTTGTTACAAATTATCCTTTTTATGAAATAAATTAAGTTGCTTCATGCATCTCACAACTTTGGTCCGTTGGTGTAGCTATCTTATGCAGGGATTAATGCACTCGTCTTGGGTTTAGCAATGGACATATGCACAAGTATGGACAGACCATTATTTCCCCTTATGCAGGTAAGACAATCATGTTGTAAGTGAGCGAATTAATTCTAGATAAACCAACCCTGTTAGAGACTAATGTAGGCATAGCAGTGGCGGATCAAGGGTATTGGGGGCCCTAGGCGGAAAGACGAGTTGAGGCCCTCTGTAAATGGGAAGTGTTGTTGGGGGGGGGGGGGGGGGGAAGCGGCACTAAACTTGCTGTTGGGAGATTGAACAGTAAACTTGAAATGCCGTCGAGGCCCACTTCGATCATCAGTCGCAGACTCTAAAATTTTTGCTGACGGGGGGGGGGGGGGGGGGGTGGGTGTAAATGATTCCCCAGCCTAGGGGCCCCATCGGCCATCCTTCCGGGGGCCCTTGTCGCTAGTACTCTGTCCATACGTTATACTATAGAATGGCGATCTACGGGGCCCCTAAATCGGCGGGGCCCCAGGCGACCGCCTAGTCCGCCTACCGTTAGATCCGCCGCTGAGGCATAGGTCTCTAACAGGTTGTGCCAAACGAGCACAATATAGAACAAAGAATGTATTCCTTTACGAATAAGAACATTTGATAGGATGTAGACGACACGCCTTTGCAAGTACGGTTTGATGTGGGCGAACAAGAGCCTTTCCTAGACTCTTTTGGTCATTGGTCAAATTCAGAACCAAATGGAATCAACCAACTACAAATACACTTTCAGATTCATTCTGGACATATCTAGATATCCAGAAGCATTACTTTTATTGGTATAGTAATTAAAGTATTTATTTTTACACTTATGTATGACCAGTTTGATGGTCTTACGATGGATGGCGATTTCTAAGCAGCGGGAGCCACCACACCTCGGTTCTGTAAAAAAAGGGATCAATTTAAAATCAGTCCAATCCTAAAGCAGCCAAAAACTAAACATTCCTTAAACACTTACCATTTTCCTCTCTTTCCGCATTTCCCTACGTCTTTCCATGCGCTCCTTCCTTCTAGCCTTTCGCTCCATTCTCGGGGTGTCACGTTTGCTTCGCTGCACTCCAATGACACTGCGGGCCGCATCCCGCACCTGCAGATCGTACTCGATGCCGAGTATGTTGTTCGTTTCACGCACGAACTGGAAACAGGTCGGTTCTGGTCGGTGTAAAGGCAGAGAATTTAACATTGTATACAAAAAAACCTTCACTAAAACCGTGGCATGATACTCACTTTCCGTCGGGTTGGGACAGTAGCACAGACACAGGTTCTCGTCCGGGATGAACTCGGCCGTACAGTTGCAGTTGTTGCAGTACGATTTGCAGGACCAATCCTTGATGCCCGATTCTAGCTCACCTTCCAGCGTCAGCTCATAAGCGCTACTGATCGTCGCTGGAAGCGTGAGGGCTAGAATGCCCAGCAGCAACAGCGCTTCCACTACTCTTTGCAGCACCATGGTTGAGGAGGTTCTCGCTGTGTGTGCGTTCTACCGGTGCTTGCCGTACATCAAGTAGTCCGTCCGCCATGTTCTGGATGGGGATTTATAGTATACCAGGCGCCATCCGGCGCTTGATGGAGCTTACGGTCTTGCGTTAGTTTTGCTTACGTTTGCTACAAGGGTGTTCTGAGTAGTGTGGGATCTGCGCGGATGGTTTGTTAGTGTCAGCGGAAAGATTCACAAACAAGGGCGCCTTGGCGGAGATGTTTGCTGGAGTGGGCAAGCACTTTCATTGAAATGTACGCCACGGGTAAAGTTCTAATAAAGACGCAGGGGATACGAAGAAAGGCGACCATAACACGAGAATAAGCTGTAACCGTCACAAGTGGTGATCCAGTTCACGATCATGGCACTGTATCGATCGATCGCTCTACTGTGTTGGCTCAGTTTCTTACTGCTCTTCCTGGTTGGTTTGATCGAAGCTCGATCGATTGGTGATACCAGTCGATTGACCCATCACTGCATGGATGGGCTGCAACTGCACGACAATCACTTCGTACCGGGTGTACCGTGTGAGGCTGCCTGTGAGCATTGTGGCTGCAAAGGAATCTATCTAGGCGAGAAATGCATCTGTTTCTGCACAACCGACGACAAAGAAAGTAAGTTAATGTTGTCATGACAGAAGTGCAGTTTAATTTCATTTCATCATTTCATTTTTATCTTTATTTCTTTTCACTTTCCAGAGGAAAACTGTTTGTCGTCGATTAGGAAAAATGAGCTGAGGGCTGGCATTGATAACGATATTCTGATCCTCACGCGCACTGGCGGTAGATTTGCTCGGGATATCAGACAAGTGGCATCGCTGAGGGCGCGCATGGGCCGAGGAGCATCTGCTGTGTGGAATTCAAAGCGTAACCCAGTCATGTTTCTGACCAAAAAGGAAAGTGAAACAAATAAACATGTTCAGTAATCATTTCAGTAAGTCAGTTTCTGATTCTGTTCAGAATTATAACTTTAATAGTAGCAGAACGATGTTTATTGAAGGTTACGTTTAGGTATCGATACTCTTTTTAGAATTATTTAGATCTAATTTCTGTTTGAATTATGAAAATTATGTTTTAAATAAATAACAAAAATTTAGTTAAATGAAAACTGCTTGTGTTTTAAAAATTAGTTTTTCCATTTCTCAAAACATTAAATTCCAATGCACTTTAATTCCAGAGTGCATCTAGTAGTATCCCTTGGCTAAGAATATTTTATAGTACATAGTAATTAAGATCAACAATGATTGGTTCCAAAGATCCGCTTTCAAAAATGATTGAATAATACTTCTTCCACTTAAACAGCTTCATATTTTAGTGTTAGTGTGAATAATCTAGATGCAAAGCTCTTGTATAGCTTATTTTGGTGAAACAATTGTGTGTTATCATTTATTAAACTTACTCGTCCGTATCAGTATCATGTAATGTAAAAGCATAGGAATTAGTTTGTCAGGCTTATTGTGTGTCGTTAACTTTGTGAATGAAATAAGTTAGTAATTGAATTAATTAATAAATTAATAATTAATTAATAAATACTAAAAAAAAACAGAAGAATTATCTAAATAAAAAGAATGAAGTGATGAAATAAATAAATTAATAAACGAATAAATAAATAAACAAATAAAGAAAACAGAAAATTAATGAATAAATACAATACACAAATTAATAATTAAATGTTCCGTGGACGATGAATATAAATAAGGAAAGTGTACGTAAACTTATCTAAAATCGTGGATAACTAAGAAGCAATTTAAAGAAAACTCAGCATTATAGACGATTTAAGCTTACTTCAGAATTTGGAGCCTTTAAGTTTAGAAGCACAATAAGCAGCATTAGATGGACCGAACTTCTAATTCGCTGTCCTAAATGTCCTACTTGTGGTACACAAATCAGTCACTGATAGCCGTAAGCCTATGAATGGGTTAAACTGACATAGACCGACAATGATTGAATCTTCAAATAAGAAGAAAAAAACAATAAAGATTGGTAGTAAATTGCTCTCTAACGATTCCTTGCTAGTTTCTGAGGGCAATTTACTCTATTTTAATTTAAGTTAGTGGATGTTAATGAGGGTTTGGAGAGTTTTTTTCTAAACTTTTTTTTCCATCATAACGTTCCACAAATTGTAGGACATCCACCCTGCTGCAAGGTTGTGACTTGTTTTACTTTGTCTTGTTTATTTTTCGGCACCGGCAATAAACTGTCCACCACATTGTTTAACGACGCAACCGTGTGTCTGTAGGCACCTTACGCTTGCAATGGCGCCCCGTTCCCGCGAGGGTTAAGCTGATTTGCGGCATAACATTCCAGCAAGAAAGAGCTGACGTAGCGGACGCACCAGTTGACCTGGCGCCCCGACAGATGCTGCTGCGGCACATTCCACACTCCCAAGCGAAAACATGTGCGTCGCAAGGCCGCAGATGAACCCAGGGCAAGATGGACAGAAATGGAATCACCCGCTCCCGGCAACACTTTGATTCTGGTTAAATACAGTACGACGCGCTTTCTCACTAATCAGAACCGTACCATGGTGATCCGAATTATGGACGGCGCGTGGCCGCTTTGGTGTTTAGTGGGTTGCCTTTTGTTGGTGGGGTCTTCACTCCCACTGGTCGGGGCGGACGAGACGGGCCCGGTTGTGGGTGAGCTGCTCGAGCCGAACGAGTACGGTTCGATCAGTCCCGAAGATCTGTGCCAAAGTCTTTGCGGGGAGTGTCAATGCCGCGGACGGTTGGTGAGCGAGAACCAGTGCCAGTGCAGCTGTGACTTTGCAGTGGACAGTGCGGGAGGTAAGACATTGAAAGGAAGGGTGTAATGAAGATCGTAGGTGATAACTCATAATGGCGATCTCTTTTGAATGGTCCAGGACAACAATGTACTTTGAAAGTGCAGCAGCTGTGCAGCAAGATGGATGTGCAGTGTGTCTTCAACGGAACAGAGGAAGCTTACGTCCGAGAGCCTCGCGGATGTCACACGATGTCGTGCTACGAGAAGGAGATGCATCACGATGAAGGAGGCTACGACGGTTACGAACATGGTGGGGAAGGATATGGGTATGACGAAGGATACGGCCACGGTGTCAAGCAGTTGGTGTGCTGCAAGGACAAGCACAAGCACAAGGAGAAGAAGCACAAGCACAAGAAGCACAAAAAGCACGAGAAACATATGAAGTTTCACGTTGTGATTGTAAGTATGCGCTATTTATGTTATTTTTTGGAGCATTTTTATTAAATCTATCCTTTCTCTCCTTATAGAAAGGCAAAATTCCCGAACATTCTTGTCATGGAGGACATGAAGGAGGAGAGCATTATGAAGGATACGAAGACCACGGTGGATATCGCGCAGCAACTCCCGACCGTCCCCAGATGAACCCGGCCCACATGCCGATGGATGTGGCGGTGTGGACGAACCGTCAAAAGCAGGCCAAGAAGCACCCGTTCCGAAGACCTGTTCATCACCATCAGCAACCGTCACATCACAGACCTGCAACACACTACGGGCGTCCACCATCGTATGGACCTCCACCGCCGCCTTATCCGGTCGATCCCAGAGCGAAGTCTGCTGATCCACCTTCCCCGGAACCGAGACCGGAACCGATGCATCACCCGCAGGATACACAACCACCATCTCCTCAACAAGATCCTCCTCCACCACCACCACCACCACCACCACAGCCGACACCACCAGCAGAGCCTGAATCACCCCCAGTGACTCCATTTCCCCAACATCAGCTGACTCCACCACCGAACCTGTACGACGGAGCCCCGGTTGGTCCGAAATCAGCTCCACAACACTCTAACCAGGAACCTCCAAAGCATCATTCGTTCACTCCACCATCACCACCATCACCACCATCACCTCCCGTGCGTCCGCCGATGATCACTGTCGATCCTCCACCGAGGCGCATAGATTCATCGAGAAGCTTCGACGAACCGAGTCACTCAAGCTGTCAGTTTGACAGCTACGATTTTAACTATTATCATGCCCCACCTCCACCACCACCACCACCGCCATCATCCTATCGATCGTTCTCTTCCTCTTACGTCCCATCCTACCCCACCAGTCACTACCATCCTCATGACCAATACGATACACCTGAATACTATCCCGAGAAGCCTGTTGAGTATAGCAAGTATGATGACAATTCGAAAGAGCATCGCGCCTACCAGTCATCCCACGGGGTGCATCCACTCTCCGACAACGAGGTAGAGGACTGGCCCGAATATCCACCCCGCTATCCGTCCGACATGCACACGTACAATCAGATCATTAGTCGGCAGATCATCGAGGTCGACACTGCCCTCGGGTACACGGACAAACCGTTCCAGCCGACAACGCGCCCACTGCGGGATGAGTTCGAGCCACCGACGGCCGAGGTCGGCCCAATACTGTTCGAGTCGGCCGGTCCGGCCGACAAGAACTACGAGATGTATCCTGTGCCGACACCACCGCCGGAAGCGTTCATTCCAGCCGTACCTGCACCACTGACCGTACCGTTTGAGTTTGCCGATCCGGAAAGTGGTCCCGTCTTGTTCCCGCCCAACTCAGAGGAAGCGTTGTATCCGCAGCCAACGCCACCACCGCACTATGTGCTCGCGAAGGAGGCGGGCAGTATGAGTTCGTTTGGCTTTGAGCATCAGCAGCAGCAGCAGCAGTTTCAGCAACATCCATGGGGACCAACGTTCGACGGTGGATCGTCGTGGGGCTATAGTCGAAGTGCGGCTGGACCGAGTCAGTTCCGTTCGGGGTCCAGTCGGAGCAGTGCGCCCTGCAGTCGAAGGTATCAATGATCGGGGAAATCACAGGAAATGTAGTCTAAGTGATGATAGGTTAAGAAATAATTAGTTAATGTAATATAAATGTCTGAAACTTAGTAAACTTTTGTATATTTTTGATTTCTCGTAGGACTTAAGTCATCCATTTTTGGAGAGAATTTAGAGAAGGTGATATAAATTCATTGGGAGAAATCAAGATGGAGGAAGAATTTTTTTTTTGGGTCCCTCGAAACTTCGGGGCCTTCAGCGACCGCCTGGTTTGATTAGTGGTTTATCCAATCCTGGTACAATGTGATACATAACATGTTGTTTTTGACACATAAAAATCATCTAGTGTGTTTATCACGCCTGAGTCTTTTATTTAAGATCCTTTACTTACGATGGCAGGGTTTCTTGTCCAGCGTTCTTCAAAGTTACCACTTTGCGAACTGCATTGCCTCGCCAATTATGTTGTTGAGGGCCGATTTGACAAACGAAGGCAGAACGTAAGTTTCTCAAAAGCACTCATGAGTGCTTGAGAAAATGAGCGTTGAGAAACCCCATGGCCCTGCGGCCTAACACAGTAACTCCTGAGATCGATCATCCGCAGCATTTAGTGTGCGCATGCCCTCTTCAGGAATTAAAACGCACTACCACTACTATCGAAGTCAGGCATTGTAAAATTCAACCACGCCAAAGTTTATATTTATACTAATAAGTGATTTATTCATCAAAAAAGTACATTTAACATATATTTTTTTACATTAAAAATAAAGTATTGTCGCAGTTTGCATTAACTCTTCTCGTTTGTCGCTTGCACTCCGAAAGGGAAACTACGCCTGTCAAACGGGCCGTTTTTTCCACATAGAACCCCATAAATTAACTGATTCCTCGGAAATTTTTTGCAGGTTTTTGTTTTCTAAGTGTCTCCCTCAAATTGTACTGTCCCCACAACCCGTTTCCAATCGGGGTGGGACACGCGTCTTTCCCAGGTTCGGCAGCAAGGCGCACTCGCGTCACTGTTTCGCACGTGTTGTTAATCGCATCCGCTTAACGCTTTCCTGTTCTCCACCGTCCAGTTTACTCGTCCTGCGTTGAATTCATCTTCTCATAAACAGAAAATGAGCTATCTGTTTAGCCTTAGAAACAGTTCCTGCTTTTCTTGTTCCGCTTGTGTTCCGCTTATAAGTAGTAACGTTCTTCCTTTTTCCCGCTTGTTGTCGCTGGTGCTGTTTCGTTTTGTCTTTTTCATTTTGCTGGTTTGTATTTATTTGTCTGATTTTGGAAAGTTTTCTTTCAATGTTCGCTGTTTGCTTGTTGTTTTGCTAGTGTGTTTGATCTCTTTTTAAATCGTTGTTTTCCGTTCTCTGTTGTTGGTGAGACGTTCTCTACTTCTGTTTTCATTTCATTTTCGCTTCTCGCTCTTACTATGCCTGCTTTCCTAATCATCTCTTCTTTCACATACTTTTTTTTCTTCACACGGCTGCTTAGCTTTCGCTGGCTCCTTGTTTTGTTTTTCTTTTGTTTATATACACTTAATTATCACAGTTTTTATACATCTATCAAAAACGACATTTACAGATATTATTGGTGTTTTTAAAAAAAGAGAAAAAAAAACAAGCAAACAAACAACTGCTGTTCTTCGATTGATGTCGTGTGTAATTTAATGGTTGTATGTTAAAAAAGTGTAAAAAAACTGTGGCTGTTTTGCCTTCCTTTTTGTAACCGACGTTCGAAACTCTCAGCGTGCCGCCTTTTACGGTAGATTGAGCCTGGTTGACAACGAGCTCACGCACAATCACCCGGTGCGTGTTGTAGCAATTTAAGCTTCATCTCTTTTCGTTCATAAATAGCATCTTTTTCTTTTTAATGTGTAGAAGCAAGAGCATAGTTTAAGAAAAGACACCGTCCAGCATATGCAACAACATCTCTTACCGGTTTGTCGAGACCTGTTTGCTGTAGCTGGCAGAATGATAGCAAAAGAAGGACTTTTATGTATAAATAATTGATGTTTTCCTCCAGCACATTCAGATTGTACTGTTAGCAAGAAGAAATGCCTATCAACCGTTCTACCGTTGCAATTCAAAGTCCGTGTGCCAAGACACAGGCGTTTGTAAAGAGGAAACAGGTTGCAATTTGTATTACTTTAAATCTCCATGTGAAGGTGAAAGTAAGGACGTGTGGCATACAAATATAATAGTATTTACAAACAGTGGCTCCAAGGCTATCGTGAGTCGATTTTCTTCTCATGTCATGCGTTCGTTGTGTGGCAGAATAAGTTTGGCCGCACCAAACTCCAGGGAGCAGAGTGTGGCTGACCCATTTTCGATTTAAGGTGGCAGGGTAGAGTATTCTGTTTTCATTTGCTTTACACGCTAACAACACGCTAGCAATGAATCAGGGCAGTAGAAGATAAAGTTTGAAGTTGACAGGCAGTTGTAAAACGGCTCACGATAAAGGGGGCGCCTGGCAGAATAGCTCACTGGGGCCGCACAAGGCCGACCTTTTTTGTTTTGTTCGTCTACTTAGGCTGCCGGGGCCTGCGTGTGATGCTGACAGCCTTCCACATTTTCGGGCCAATCGCACACATTCTCGTTCGGATTGAAGACCAAGTTGGCCGGGCATGGCATGTGATGTTTGCGCTCTCCCTCGCACATGAAGTAGTGCGTACAGTCGGCCTTATCCGGATGGTAGCTGATGTGGCCGTCCTCTTCGGCGCAGGTCACCTCGTTCGCTGGGAAAGCAAATATTCGGGATTAATATCTTTCCAATGAATAGCATCGGCTAGTCGAGACACTTACGATCCTTGGTCGTGTAAGCACCGCGCGGTCCGAACGACTCATACGGGCCATCGTACTCCAGCGCCACCTTGTAGTCCTTCAGCTCACTGTTGAGAACGTTCAGCAGCGGGTACTTGCCACTGCCGCAGCGACCCGAGAAGTCATCCATATCGATCGACCACACCATAATGCCACCGAATCCTTCCTCCTTGAGCCACTCCATCTGCAATGTATCCACCAAATAGGTATCAAATTCTGAGTTCTGAGAACTTATTGAATCTTCAGCTTACCTTTGTCTTCAGCGATCGCTCATCGTCGAAACCGACCCACTGATCCTTTCGGTAAGCGAATGGCACCTGCTGCTCCGAGTCCCACACCAGCGTCGTGTTGTCCACACCGAGGAAGGCACAAATTTCGTAGTAGCTCAGGAAACCAGCCTCGTTGGTAAACTTGCCCGGCAGACCACCGCCCGATGCAGGCGCTCCAATATCGAACTGCGTCTGATTAACGAGCGTGAACGATCGTCCGTACGTGGGCATACCGATCAGTAGCTTCTCCTTGGGGGCACCCTGCTTGACCCACTCGCGCGCACTATAGTCAACGGTCAGCTTCTTCTGATAGTTGGAGGCCGAATCCAGCGGGAAGAGCGGTGAATTGTGCCCGACCTGACGCTCCCACTGACCGTGGAAGTCGTACGTCATCACGTTGATAAAGTCGAGATACTTGGAGATCTCGGGCACATCGTACCCGGCAGCGATCGCTTCGAACGAGGCAGGCACGGCGGCGGTCAGCAGCAGACGCGGTTGACCAGACGTTTTCGCCTCACCCTCGAACGCGACGCGCAGCTCGCGCAGCAGATCAACGTACGCCTTGCGGTCGTCGGCACCGCGCGGATACTCCCAGTCGACGTCGAGCCCGTTGAACTGGTACTCGCGCAGGAACTCGATCGCTTCGTACACGAACTGGTTCATGCGGAACACGTTCGAGGTAAGCTCCTTGAACGGGGTGGACCCGAACGCCCAACCGCCGATCGCGAGCAGGATCTGCAGGTCCGGGTTCTTCTCGCGCAGTGCGATCACCTCGTCGTACATGTCCGGATCGTTCTCGTTCGCTTCGGTCAGCTTGTGGTCCTTGAGCGTGGCAAAGGCGTACACGATGTGCGTGCAGAGGCTGGCGTCGACGTCCTTCGGTTCAAACTTACCGGCACCGGGGCGCTTCACTGACCAGCTGGTCAAGTAGCAGAACACTTGCGCTGGTCGTGCTGTGTAGAATGGGAGTCAGGTTGGAATGAATGGAATTGGCAGGAGCTCTTGGAAATTGGGACAACCCGGTACTTACAGTTCTTTTCCACCGTTGCCAGTCCCTGCTTGATGATCTTCTTCTGAGGCTTCTGCACCTTGGCCAGCAGCTCCGACACGGAGATTTTGATCGGTGCAGGCTTTTCAACTTCCTGCAAATAAAAATATTGGTTTGTTAGGATAAAGATACCCCTTACAATCATATTGCTCTTACCTTCTCCACAATGGTAGCAGCCACCGAGGACCAATCGACGTCCTTCGCCTCCTTGCCACGGCTAACACCGCGCAGCTCCTCGCGCATCGCCCCGATCAGCGGGTACTTCACATTGCCACCGCAAACCGTGCCCGAGAAGTCATCCATATCGACCGTCCACACCATCGCACCGCCGAACCCGTTCGTCTTGATCCAGCTCATCTTGTTGCGGATCGCGCGCTCATCGTCAAATCCAACCCACTGATCACCGTCCACCAGGTACGGCACCTTCATCTCGTCGTCCCAAATGTACACCGCACCGTTCAGCAGCATCTCGCAGATCTCGTAGTACGCCAGGAAGCCGGACTCCTTCGTGTACTCGCCCGCCTTACCGCCTCCACTGGCCGGTGAGTTCACCTTGTACCGCTCCGTGTTGGACAGCGTGAACGAACGTCCGTACGTCGGCATGCCAATCACCAGCTTTTCCTTCGGTGCACCCAGCTTCACCCACAGATTGGCGGCATAGTCCACCGACAGCTGCTTGCGCCACTCGCTGTCCGAGGACGGTGCGTACAGCGGTGCATTGTGGCCCGTCTCGCGTTCCCACTTGCCGTGGAAATCGTACGCCATCAGGTTGATAAAGTCGAGATAGCTGGCCACCGCCGGCACATCGTACCCACCGCGCACATTGTCCGGACCGACGGGGACGGCCGCCGTGAGCAGCAGCCGCGGCTGGCGGATCTCCTGCGACTCCGCATCGAACGCTTCCTTCAGCTCCTTCAGCAGCAGCACAAAGTTCTTCTTGTCATCGCCACCCTTCGGGTACTCCCAGTCCATGTCGAGCCCGTCGAAACCACGCTGCCGCAGGAACGGAATGGCCGAGTAGATGAACGTTTGGCGGGCGTAGCGCGTCGCCGACATTTCCTTAAACTTTTGCGTCCCGAACGACCAGCCACCGATGGCCAGCAGCACCTTCAGCTTCGGGTTTGCCTTTTTCAGCGTCATCATTCGCTCGTACAGGCCCGTCTTGCCATCTTTCGTCTCGTCGTTGCTCTCGAACGAGCTCAGCTTGCCCTTCTTCAGCCAGCCGAAGGCGAAGATGATGTGTGTGCAGAGGTCGGCCGGGATGTCCTCCGGGACGAACTTACCGATCTTGGTACGGTACTGCGACCAGTTGGTGTAGTAGCAAACGATCTGTAAAGCGAAGCGTGTCCGTATTGGTCAAACGATACGTTTGTGGGTAAGGGCAATATGTCAGGAAATGCTTACCTTGTAGCCATCACTGTCCACCTGCGCTTTCTTGGACACGAGGGCAGAGCTGGCAGCGCCCGCTACGACCGCCGTACCGGCAGCACCGGCCGCCAGTGAGCCGCGCGTTTTCGTGCGCACGCGGAATCGGTTCGTTGCCGAGGCGGGCGCCTGATCCGACCGATCCTGTGCCTTTTTCGTGGGGATTTGATTGTCTTCTGGCTTCGCTACGGAGGACTTTAGGTTAGTGGGTCGCCGTATTCTTCGCTTTGCTGTAGGGGCAGAAAAGGCAGAACGGTGAACGATTAGTTGTGCGGGCGATCCACTCAAGCGTTTCAGTCACCAGAGAGTGTGTATGTGAAAAGATCACATTGGAAGTGTTGCAGTGACATCAGGACAATAAATTAGTTTGATTTATCTAACCTTCCTCTTTGGGTGTTAAATGCCAGCTTAATGCGTTCACCACGACGGGGGCAAGTACTTACTTTGCGCACTGTCTGTCGCTTGGGAGAAGATCGCGATGAGGATGCATAGCACTATCGCTATTCTTAGTATCCGAGGCGTTAACTGCAAGTGGAGAAGAGCGCATATGGAAAAGCAAAGTATTAATTGTATGTCATTTAAATTCGCACCACCATTTAGGTTGAGCGTTAAACATTGATAACGACTGAGGCCTTATGGGTCACGGTGAAACCTTTCAGCACCTGCTTAAATGTTTACTGTTTACCTTTGGATGTCAACAGTTAGTGTTTCCCTACACGGGCAGCGATAGAAAACGATCGGTTGCGAAGTTGTTCCAATTTTAGGATTGAAGATTACACGTTTTGCGAGCTGTCTAAGCCGCGGCAAGTACTAATCTGATTAGCAAATTGGCTTAGTAAATCATTTACTCCCCCATTGTTTGTCAATAAGCCCACATTTCAAGCGTCCCCCAATGGTAGTAAGGGTAGGGCTTGATGCATACTCAGCAAAAAGCACAGGCAAAACAGTTGTTATCTAATCACACCGGTGGATCTGTATGGGGCTGTTTTCTTCGCCAGTTAGATAATCACTCTACCGTCAAGTTCACAGCGAGCTGACCTGCATTCGATGAGAACGAGTTTTGCAAAGCCTGCAACAGCAGCTTGCCTCAAGTGCTTGTGCCACGGGCACATCTTCCAGATCACCTTCGGCAGATGATCGAGTGGATTGAGCACAGCTCGAAACAATCGGTTTACCATTCTGACTGCTGCTGGATGCTGAAAAAGGCACGGCGCGTCTTGACGGCGCGTGTTGAAGCAACGCCGATACACAATCCACACGCTGGCCACCTCTCGGCGACTTGCCTAATTGGGTCGAGTTGATTAATAGATTAATAGAGGCGGCCGCGGGTGGAGGGGCTGGATGGGTGATGATTATACGATTGCGATCGTGCGATCGTGCGATAAGATGTGTGGCGATGCAACGGCACGAGATGCCACCAAAAGGTGCAGGAGATGTTGGGGTGAAGCTCCCGTACGCGCTCTCGTGCGCGCCAAAGATATTCGTGGCGCGCGAAGCATTTTCAAACCCAACCCCAAACCCCGTTTGTCAGCAGCGCCAAACCTTCGAAGTATGGCACGACGGTCGGCACTGGCTTTGCCTGGCCTAATCTTTTTGGCCTTTCGTCAAACTAGCGGCAGCGAGCGAGAATGTTTGAAAAAGTCATCAAATGCCACCAGCACATCAAATGTCGAGGTGGTAATAAGCGTCTATTAGCGGTGCTGCCATCGCGTCTCCAGCGCGACTTCTTCGTTCGTGGTTGCTGCATGAAAAATTGTTCGGTTTTCGTGGTTCAAGCCATTTTCATAGTTAACCTTTTTTCCCGTGCGTTAACCACGTCCAAAATTGGACTTTCTCTCACCGCACCACGTACATGCAAACGGGCTTGTTTTCGTTTGCCAGGCAAAGCATACTTCCCTGCGAGTACGAGACTTCGCCGCAGCGCCGATCAGTTTGTACTTGACCGCAATTGGCCACCCCGACGTCATAAACGGCATTCGGGGACGTTGCGACCGGCAGCGAACCTCCACAGCTGCTGCTACTCTTCTGTGCAACGACGGCAGCTGGCTGAAACATGGCAGAATGCTTCGTTTGTCTGTGCTTTGAACGGACAGCTTCTCAGCTGCAGCTGCTTCTGCATGTGTGCTTTCGAGTGCAAACATCTTGCTTTGCAGATTCTTTGATTTCGGTTCTCAACACCAGAACACCTGGTGGGAGGGCATTCTTAGTGCATTCATTTCAAAACTGCAGTTCGGTTAGAGTTTGGCAAAAGCGTTTGGCAAAACCAAACGCAAACATAATGGAGAGAGGGTTGAAAACTCTATTTCGCCCCATTTTGGGCTGTGCAGATTGCGTAAGTGATACGGCAGTTACATTCGCAGACTTACCGTACCCACTGCGTCACGATACCGACGTCAAGTCCCCCCCCCCCCCCCCCCCCCCCCCCCCCGAAAAACCCACCACTGAGGGGAGGAGATTATGTAGCGCGTGTGTCCATTTGAGGTTAGCTGTCTCCGTGCGCCTTCCATCTCCATCGCTGGCTTAGAGGTTGTGGCGGGCTGTGTGGAGGCAAACAAAAACCCACCGACACAAAGCTCAGCTCAAGATCGCCAAACAGTACGACTCACAGCACAAATCACACAAGCCCCCGGGTGTGCCATATTATCACACAATGCAGCAGCAGTAGCCCCCCACGTTCGTTGGTGTTGTTGTGAATTTTCACGTCTTTACCGTGAGCCGAGAAGGAGTGCTGAAGTAGTAAAGCAAAAGCTCTCGATCGGTTTGCTGATTTGTTAATCTAATCTTCGTGTGCACACAAAATACACACACAGAGAGAACGGGTCGTAGAAGCAATAGATTGTGCTTTGCTTAGTGAAAGGCCAATTGGTACCTACGGACAGGGAATTGAGTCATTTGATAGACTGTCGTTTGAGCTAATTATCTGAATCGAAGTTGAAGCGTTTACAAGTGTTAGTTTAATGGATTTGCTGTTTGATAGGTAAATGTGCTTTACGCCACATTTTTGTGGAATAGGACTCAAGGACGGCAGAGTAAGTGAAGTGATGTAGCAAACGAGTAGTTCTAGTTATTTTGCAATGGAATTTGATACTTGCAATTTTACGACTCCAATTGTAGGCAAGAACAAAAAGGTGTCAAGAACAAAATAGTTTGTGAAACAAATGAAGTTGATGCAATGCTTACTGAACTCGTAGTCGTCGTAGTCGTAGAATATATCAAAACGATTAAATGCATTCAATTAACTCATTAGACTGCATTCAACATCTTGGAATGAAATCATCTATTATAGTAGATCCTATGACCCCTTCTACTGCTTTATACCTAAAGGTTACGGCAATGCACCAAACCCCAATTTGCTACCGTTGAAGCTTTCTACTACAATCTTCTAATAGGCCCTCTTCTTCTCAGACTCTTAACAAACCGCAAAGCGCAACCCTTTACGCAATAGACATTTCAGGCAGGCTCATTAGCATATGAGCCACTATTCCACTCGGTGCAGCAACAGCCACAACAGTAGGTACGGATTTGCTCGTTGATCATTCTCTCACGACGAGCTTGTCTGTTTGCCAGCTTATCATACGATGAGCTCACATGGGAAAGCATGGCATACCGACGCTACATGACGCTACATTCCCAGTATTACTTCGTACTTTACGGCGGCAAAAGGGTGATGCAAAAGCGAAAACACTTAATCGAAGGCTTTATCCCTTCGCCACAGAAGCGACACACAGAGACAGGCCGGCGGCACCGTACGAGGCGCCATCGAAGGAAGCGTGCCTCTAATGGAATGAAAGCCCGCTACCGGACTGGGATCGGATGCTGTTGTCTTCCATTTGCAGCAGACCACCCGTAACCAACTCCGGGGACCTAATGGTTTGCGTGACTACACACGACCGCGTTGGACACCGTTCCTGGAGGGGCCGCATAATACCAAGCGGGCGATGGTGGTTTGGATAATAAATCATTGTTTCAAGATATTTTAATATTTATTAACCATTAGTGCGCTCACACCACCACCACCACAGCATTACCGGAAAGATGGGATAGGTCTTACGCGAGCGGTGACTACCTTTTACAGATTGCTGGCGGACGGCGTTATCGCCGCATTTGGAGAAAAAACGTGTCAAAGCAGAACGAAACATGCTAGCGGCCCTTTGGCGCTTTCTCACACCTACCATGGCTGTATGGTTGTGACTTAACACGGCAGGTGAAAGTTACTCCACACACACACACACACTCACACGCAGCTGTTCACCTCGGTTCCCATAACACCGCAGCCCTTTTGCTTCCGAAGGGATTGCTGGAAGGTGTTGGAAAGAAGTTACTGACCTGCCACAACTATGGAGCGCGCGTGCGCACAACGGCAACAGATTAGAGGGAGTTGGATGGGAGGGCGCCGGTGTGTGTGTGTGTGTGTCGGCCACGTGTTCAATTTCCCTACTGTCAGCTCAACTGTCATCCGTGTGCAGTCAGGCGAAAACAAACGCTTCCTTTCACCAGGCGCACAACACCGAGCGAAGGTGGCTTTGATTTCGATGAAAGAGAGAGAGGGAGAGAGGGAGAGACTCCCATGACGACTGACATGGGTGAAAAGTTCAAATTGGCGTTTGTTTTCCGCTTTCCTTTTGCTGCGGGAAAACCTCATTAGCATCAGTGGAAAACCCCTTTTTCTTCGAACAGCCCCAGCCTGACATTCCCGGGTGGGCCAAGACTGACAGCTCAATTAACTTTTCCATCAGAGGGACTTCTGCTCAATCAAGCGTAAAGTTGTGATTTTCTTTGTAGCGGGAGCGCAGAACCATGCAGCAGGATGCGTGAGCAGAGCAGGTGAGTGTATTTGTGTGTCCTGTCAGCTGGTTGCTATACGCCCCGGTTGCTAGGACTCCACTGTGCAGTCATGCGTGGTGGGAAAACGGCCCCTGTCACTGTCAGGCTCCTGGTAGCAGGGAAGGGAAAACTCCGAGCAGCGAGCATTCTCAATAGTGGTGATAGTGGGACGCTGCTCCCCATCCACGATACAAATGATATCAAATCACGAATACGCTTGGTAAGTCCGCCCCACTAATTGGAGCGATTTTGGGACTTCAATGTTCACTGAGGCAGAAAGCTGGAGACACCATGGCCGGGAGAGCATGCCCGGTAAGGAGGTCGCCGTTTGAGGCTGGCGTAGACACGCGACGAAGGCTTGGGTTGGAAAATGGGGTGCCCCAAGCATACTTTATTGACTTCAACCTGCCCAGCAGTAGCGGCCGCGTATGACATCCTGGTGCGGTGAAAATCAAATTATTCACGGTTCGCTGCATCTGATCGCTGCCGATGCCCTTTCAAATCGTGCCCAAACCCCTCCCGGCCATGTCCGGGTTGGCTGTGTCCGGGTTCGGGCGTGTACCCCTCCCCCGCCTGCCGTGCATCCGTACAGACAATTGGCCCGCAGGTCCAATTTCTCCAAGCGCCGTTTCCACGCCAAGGCTGTTATCACGTGCTCCGGTCTTTAACGGGGGGACGCTTTCTCCATTCTCTCGCTTTTTTGTTCGGAGGGAGGGCGCATGCGTGCAGCGGCCGAATGACAAGTGCGCCCTTGCCTGTACGCTGGTGGCAAACCGCCTGCCAGACCGGGTGGAGCCGTTTTCGCACGGCTGTGATTCGATTGTGCAGTGGAATGGAGCGAAATTTATCGGCCACAGCTGACTGAGCTGGAAGATTTCGATGCCGTTTTTCCTAATCAAACGGGCAAACGGGGCGCGCCCGAGCGCACTAATTCGTTCGGTGCAATCAAGCGTGAAAGATAGAATTTTCCGGCGCCAGGAATGCATACGTGGGAGTAGGTTGTTTTATGAGTTTTCCCCTTCACTGAATTTTCCTTACGCCCGGGGTCTCCCGTGTTCGGTCATGCGTAAAAGATGGAAAACTATTCCTCACCACCAACGCAGCACGGGTGTTGCGTTTCTTCTAGATTCGTTTTGTGTCGGTGTGTGTGTGTATGGGGGATTTTCCACGGGAAAACCAAACTGATAGGGCTTAACTCCCTGAGGATTTGATGTGTCCGTAATTTGGAAATTTTCCACTGCAAATTGTTCAGTCAAGCGTGAAAAGTAGAATTTCCCCGTGCAAAGAGCGCAGCAACGAGTGGAGGATGTTTCTTATCGGTGTAGAAGGACTCCCTGTTCAGTCATGCGTACAGCAAGTAAGAAAACAGCTGATTCGTATCGAAGTGTTGGTGCAAGTAAAATATTCAATAATGCGTTACTGTTCGCAATCAAAGTCATGTTTTACCTTAAAATGTATATATTTTTTAATATTTGTTTTGGTCTTTTTTATGTTTCATTATGGTCTCTAAGGCTCCTCAGTAAACTCTAACATCATTAATCATCATTTTAATTTGTCATCAAAAAGGTTCTTTCAAGTGCAGCCCCTCCAGAGTTAAAAAGCCGTCAAAAAGATACAAATCTATGAGGCAATCTAAAACTTCTTAATGAGCTTAAAATGCTGCCCGAAACTAAGCCTCTCTTCTTATGAACAGCTGCTAACTAGCGATACTTAGTTGTCGCGCGGCACTATAAATCTTCCAATTTTTGAAACAAACCCTCGCTCCCGTGAAGGTCGTTACCTACCCTCTCCCTGTAGCTGACTGTAGCTGTGTCGTTACACCGATCTAGATCGTGGCGGCAAGAAAAGAGAGCGTACGCAAACGAACAACACCGCCAGCGAGGTGTCAATGTTTACAGCACAGGTTTTAGAAGGGCAGAGACTGTATACCTCAGCCCCCCCCCCCCCCCCCCACAGGACGCATGCGCACGGACCACTTCCGCACCATAAGGTTCGATGATTTTCTCATGGCATTGTCTAATGAAGCGGAACAGTTGCGATTCGGAGCGAGCAGGGTCGCATAACCCAAAACCCGGTAGACTGTTACTGCTTGGGTCCTCAAATACTAATCGGGTTGAATCACGGTAAAAGAAAAGGGACAAGGAATGAACCTACAAGCATTGCCAGAGTAAGCAAGCACAGAAAGAAGCAAAAAGAGTAAAATTGCGCACCAAAAAAGCCCGATAATCGTTTAATCGTGTGCTCAGTGATGCGAAAAATTCGATTCCACACCGATCAGGCACCCAGGACTGGGCAGGAAGTGTGCCGGAGAGTGTGAGTATGTGTGTTTTTCTTTCCGATTTTCCATTGAGACTCCGGATTGTTCAGTCATGCGTAAAAGGGACCTTTTAACCCCTCGCGTGGAACGGAAACATTCCGGCGCTATGTATGCGGAACTGTCAGTGTGTATGTGTGTTTGTTGGTGATAGACCTCGTTTAGTGGGGGGAAGTACACGAATGATAGTGGAACTTTTCGCCGCGATGTCTGTGGGTGTTATCACTGGGGTGGGGACTGTTGGATTCAATTAAAATATGGCCGGCGTGGCGTGTTTGGAGCCCCACGATAACGATGTGTTTGTGCGTTCGGGTTCACTGGAGCATGAATTATGATTTCGTTTTACCAGGGAAGCAGGTGTTTTGAGGGATGGACTTTAAAAATGAGCATTGAAGTGGAAATGTGTGTTTAGTGCCACTTTGAAGGGAGAATTTTTGCGGAATCTTACGGCAATTTTAAGAGCTGTTTTTGATAATAATTCCATTTATTCATTTTAAAACAATAATTTCCCGTGTTTGGGAGCAGCGAAATCAAATTCGAATTACTCAACCGAGCAGAAAACAATCCCTTTGCTTCCTTTTACTGCAGTTTCCTTGTTGCTCCACGGAAGTGGGCGTCCGCTTTCCAACAGCTAAACACACTAATCGACACGAAGTGAATGTGCTCCAGCCTTTTGATTGCTCACTCTGCCTGACACCTTTCGCCCAGCGCTCAGCCAATGTTCCTGAAATTTGGTGTTGGTATTTTGATTTCCTCCATTCCAATTCCTATTAAAGGTTTACTAAATTGCAGTGCGTGTATTTAAAAAGTGCGCACGAGCATAGCAAACACGCTGTCGTGCTGACTATCTGTGTATGACTTTGTTGCACATTACATCGTTTAGTGAGCAATTGCTGGGTAATGAGGCGTTGCAGTGATAAGCGTGAATCGGAATGAATAAACACTTGAGCTATTTTGTGTTCGTAAAAAAACCGGGTTCAGGAAAGCGAATGGAATTTGAACTGATTTCGATGAACGTACGCTTACAGTGGCAACACAGCCGGACACGAACCATCATTAGCATCTTGCACGGCTCATTCCAACCACTCCTGTTGAAACGGTCAACCATCTGATTGAATTTCTAGCTCACCTTAAGATGCCGTCGTGGCGCACGGTCAGCCTACGGTGACTGCTGCCACTGTTGGTTTGTACTTGACATTGCCCAGGGCTGCTCCCAGGCACAGATCAAATAACTGCACAAGGCTTGCGCTTTGAGCGATCGAGAATGTTCTCGGTGTTGTTTGCTCAACTGGGTGCAATCACGCCAGCTGAACGCATTGCACAGCAGGTAGTTTCTAGCCAAGAAATAGTTCAGTATGACTCTTGATCTTGACGATCTTGTGTGAGATTAAAGGCACACACACAGGAAAGAACGGTGAAAATGAAAGGATTATGTATTCTTTTATTTTTCGTAGCTACGCTCGTTTTGGTGAGATTAAAATGTATTCAATAAGGAATAGTAACCTTGAAGAATTGATTCATTTTTCAGGTGTCCAGTGCTCCAGCTGAACCAAACCAAACACCAGTCTCGAAAGCGATCGCCCTCATCCACCACCTATCGTACCTGATCGACTACTTGGTGCAGTTCGTCCTGGGAAGCGGGAATGACCGCAAAACACCACCGGAAGCGGCCGACTACTATCAGACCGCACTGGTAGAGGGCAAAAATCCAGCGAGCAAAGATGAGGCCGGTCTAAAGCCGGATAATGCACGCGCTCGGCAGGAAACGGAAATTATACACAAAATGATGAAGGTTTAAGTGTGTGCCATGCTCACACTCAGTGCTGTAAAGACTACCGCGCATTCATTGAACTCTAAGACAGGGTGTGATCGTTTGCATCTCTCTTGCCAATTCATGATGATGACAAAACCTAAATCGATGCCGTACAAACACCTGTGTGTGTGTGGGCAGTGTGGTGGAAATTTTTAATAACCATAACCCCAATAGATCACCGGGGCAGATTTGTGTTGGTTTCAATCCTTGACATGATTGCAACGGTGCCGTGCTGTGACATCGACAGCCCATCGTCACCACGCAAATCGATCGCTGACCATCGTCGTATCTGAAGTTTTGGACCGGCGACTCCAAGGGAGAAGGTTCATTAGTATGCTCAGCCGATCATTAAGCGTTGACTGCGGCGTGCTGTGGACCAGCACGGGCAGGTTTATTGGTCTCACTGGATTGTTTTCACGATCCATAAGATTGAGCTGCATTAGTATCGCGAGCTCAGATGAAGCAATGACAGTGGAAACAAAAAAATACAACAAATCATTTCTAACGCTTACGTTGATGTTTACGGGTCACACCTACCAAGCGTCTACCTTCCAAGAACTGGAGTACGGGCCAGTTTTTCGGCAGTTTGTTGGCGGCTGCTTAAAATTAATTGCACGCAGTCGTGGTGTGATTGCAATGTGAACGGTTTTTTTGTTGTCTCTGAACGGGGTTTGTATTCGAAGAATAAGAACAATATGCTACAATTTGGTTTCTCTTTGGTGCGTGGCGTTCTCTCGGCCAAACCCCTCCCTACAGCGGGCACACAAAGACCCTGATGGAGAGAGAGGGTGGGTTCGGTTCACGTCATTCTGCTTTCGAACCCGGCTGCCCGCCAAGGTGATCCAGTTCCCGCTCATGCGATCGATTCGTGTTCCATGCTCTAAGACCGAGCGCGCGAGAGCCACACCACGTCCATTCTTACCTTCAACGGCGCACGGAGCAGCGTCCGGAGGGTGTGTGTGTGCGCATGGCGGTGGTGCACACTGCCGTGGCTTTGTGCAGGTTTGCCTTTTTTTTCTCGTTCCCCATTTGCCACGCTTAGCATTGCGCACTTGCGCGTACAGGGCAACTTTTACGCTTTTGTTCTCCACGCGAATTCAGATCCCACCCCGTGCGAGGGGCGACAAAAGCATTCACTTCGGACCTGCAGGGGCAGTCCGGTTTGGGGCTAGCAGAACACAGGTCTCGGGCTCTCCCAGCCGCGCACGCACTTGGCAACAGACGTTTGGCGCGATTGCGTAGATAGGCTCGAACTGCAGCAGCAGCAGCAGCAGCAGCAGCAGCAGCTTTTTATCATGCCCGTATTGCCCCTTACCGCGAAACACTACCTGCTGCCATTTCATGCCACGGGGTGCGACCTTTCGGGGGGGGCTGGGATTACAAGGTCTTCCGCCAGCTCCGCACAGTGCCGCGGAACCGAAGTGCCGCCGCCAGGGAGTGACATTTCACCAAGTACCGAGAACGGAAATGGTAAAGCAGGTAGCGATATTCGGTCGTAGGCAACAGCAAAAAAAGCGACAAACTATCAGGGCGGGAAGGGTGGACTGAAAAACTTACAGGAAGTTAAAGAGCAACAGCACACGCAGCGATCGCTCTTCGATCGTTCGTGTTTCCGATCAGCTAGAACGAGTGAATCGTAATGGCGAAACATACATTTAGCCAGCACAGTGGTGGCCTGTGTGGGCTTCTGTTCTTCTGGCTGAATGTCAACTATTGGCGGAGGCATTGATTTAGGGGTTTCGCTTGTTTTCTGCCAGTTTGCCAATCGCAGCTTCCTTCGCAGGAAGACCTTTCAAACTGCATTTACCGAGAGACCTTTGTACACAGCGATCGAACGCGAAAAGGCGAAGGCATCTGCACCGGGCTGTAGGATCGCGTGCGCCTTGTTTACTTACGAGCGGATCTGTCAAACGTGTCATGATGACAGTTAGTAAACATCAATTAAGCCACGCAAGCGTCAAATGTCAATAACCGCGCATTTATGAACGGTACGCGCGCGACAACACGGTGATGCTTTTCTAATCGTTTGACCTTCAGCTGTGTAGGTTTTAGTGACGGTCTCGTGCATTGTGCGTGCTTGTCCCGTGCTTACTGACACTGTAATTTGGTTTCCAAACACACAAACCCTGTCACAGACAGGTGCGATTGATGCAATGGGCATTGTGTGTGTGGCTATTAATTTTTTTTTTAACAGAAATGGAATGATGTTCGGTTGATGGAAGACCTGTAATACTTGTCAAAGTTACAGGTTGGCTTGTTGGTTTAATTACTACAAGGTCAAAGAGGAATCTATCAAAAGTGACCAATTATTGGAATGATTCATGTTGCAGCGTGGTTGATCAACGTTTGCCAAACAAATTGAATTAAAGCGTGTTGTATAAAGAAAATATTCTTCATGGTAAAAAAATGCTTCAGACCTTTTATCTTTTGCATTCAACCTTTTCGACACAAATTTTCAAATTGTGGTTGAACCTTTTTCACCAACGCCTTATACGACTGAGTGGTTTGTTTTGAAGCACAAACTCCTAATTCCACTCCAGATCGTAACGCAATCGCTGCACGCGTGTAACTGTTTTGACTGCGAAACCCGCTGTGGTTGCCCAAGTGTCGCCCAAGTGTCTTTCATGCGTAGTTTTGTTTGTCGAGTTTGACCAGTTTGTGCGTGGAAACCGGTCGGTCTGCCATATGATTAAGTATTCATTGACCTCCCCGGCCGCGAGCAGACATAGAGGAGCGAGCGGGGTAGACCGTTTTCGTTGTCGTTCGCTGTAAACATCAGATGAAGACGGTACCTTAATCGTGCTGGCGCTGGGCTCTGCTCACAAACACCAACGCTGCCCGGAGAAAAAAAAAGGTCGAATGATTTCAGACGATCTTTTACTACGCCCTTGGACCACTGATTTTCGAACACCGTGCTCACATTAGCATTCGATTGATCTTTCCACGCGCGTTGGTTTGTGGCGTTTAGCGTGACGTTCAGACACGGCCGGTTGCTGGAGTAGTTTTGCAACGAAAAATTGATCAGAAATGGTGAAGTACGGTGTGAAAGAGAAAACAACACGTCTGTTTCGAATCGTCCTCGTACCTGGACGATCCACTTTCATTCTTTAAAGGGCTTAATTATTTTTTCCTCCCCAAAACCGGCTCTATTACTTCATCTCACCGAAAAAAACCTAAACGAGAATGAAAAATTGGCGTTAAAAATCGCTCTCATTTAATGCCCCATCATCATGATCGATTGAATCGATCACGGTTCGTTCGTTCGTTCCCGTTCGATCGTGTGTGTGTGTGTGTATCGAGAGAGAAAGAAACCGCAACCACTCGATGCCATAATGCTGATGGATTTCTCCTTCCCGTATGATAATATGGTACGCATTCCCACTTCGGAAGCGATGCCGGCCGAACGCAACACAGCTTCCCAAAAATGGCCACGGCACGTTTGCTGGTTACGTTACCGGTTGCGCGCTACGCGCTCACGAACGCTTCTCCCCCAACGCCTCCGTACACCCCCAACGCGAGAGCCACTTTCTTCCTGTCCGAGCGGTGACTATTAATTACAGCTGGGAGTGGAAAAGACAACGCCAACGACACAACACCCCAAAACACGATCTTCGCCGCATGGAGCAAGCATCGATGTAGTGTTGCAGGTTCGTGGCAGGTTCGTCACTTATTACATCGTTATCGTTGAAGTCACTCGGCCGAAAATGTGTTTCAGTGTGAGGAGCCAGGTTCCAGAAAGAAAACAGGGGATAAAAACGCGATCCCAACGCGAAATCATCAAAAGACTTGAACGCTTCAGAAGAACGCTTCTCACAAAGCAAGTGACGAACCTTCGCGTTGCTTGATGGAGCGATCGAGCGTTGTCGGTTGGCGCGCATGCGTGTTTGGGCCCGTACTTGTCGTGGCTCGTTAACAAAACCAATCGAAGAAATCGAACAGCGAAGAAGGCTGTGCATAGACACATCTCCCGCTTCCACCCGCGGGCTCCACTCGTGCATGACGATGCCCGGTTTGTGTTTTCTTTTTGCTAGCAAACGGGACGTCGGGGATGAGGTAAGCGATTACCCGAGTCCGGGCTGATGGAAGATGAAAGCGAAAGTGAATTACGACGACCGGTTGTCTGCGGTTGTCTTGCACTTCGTCGCCGCCGCCTCCCATGCAGTAACCCTTTTGCAACGGGTACGATCGACAGGCCCGTTTCCTCCCCCTAAAAAGGGCTCGCTCGTTCGCACTCGAACGGTCGGTGGCACTCGATTGGGTGGAAATGGAAATGATGATGCTGCTGCTGCTGATGCTGCTTCCTTTACGCTAGCAACAGTGCAACCTTCACAGACACATGAGCATGAGCATGAGGGGCGGTTTGGGAAGATACAATGAACCGGAAGTGTGGCATCGGCAATCCGCTGGCCAATTGTGGCATCGTGAGAACGGCTAAAAGGGTTGAAAAACTGCACTAACCACTTGGCTTATGACCTTTTGCATCGTTCTCCCGGCACTGGCACCGACTTTCTGCTGGGGGTGGTGGTGGTTGGGTGTTCGATTTCTGCGGGCGTCTTTATCTTTAATGATGGGGCATTGTGCATTTACTTATTGGTTGCGACCTTTTGCCTGTCTAGATGACTTTCAGTATGGTCGAGCAGTTTTCGTTCGAGGGTGGAGATACGGGGTGGAAAAGGTTTCGTGCCCGTTTGTGGGGAAGGTTAAGTGAAAATATTCTCACCTTATCGAATGTGGATAATTGAAGGTTTTTGGACAATGCGATCAATGCAGAGTTTACAAGGATCATCATTTGTTCTTCAAAAAAGGTTGCATATGGAAAATTTGGAATGTTTTCTGTTGCTCGCCAAAGGCTTGTACTAAACTATCTTCGATGCTCTATTTTGACAACGTTTGGAAATAGTTACAAAAAATCCACACACTGTAACTGGAGCATTTATTGCACAAAGCATTGAGCAGAGGTTCAACAACGAAAACCATCACGGAGCAGTAAAATACTTCCGTTTCCTTCGTACTCCACACATCACCTACTGCATGATCATAAACCATAAACTATAGCCTAGGTGCCACAAAAGTGTTGTTGCAAAATGTTTGTTTCTTTTCCTCCATTTCCTTTGTCTTTCGACCATCGCCAGCTGGTTACGAGCAGCAAAAGCTGTCTCGCCTGTTGTTGTACGGTTGTTACACTTTCGTCGGTACCCAACAAAATAAATTGCTGTCTGATCTGATAGTTACACTATTCCGACTGGGAAAACCGTGTACACGCGATTCTGATTTAATTTCGTTCGACAGTGTAGAGTCACGCCACCACCACCACCACCACCACCACCAGCGGCCAACAGTGGGCCAATAAGTTCGGGCTCCGCTCGCCAAAGCGCCGTTGTGTCATTGTGAATTGTCCAGCTCTCCGGCGTGCGTGCGTATTGCTACTCGATTCACCTGCGCACACAAAACCGGACTCGTTTCGAACTCTTGGCCGGTCGTTGGACTATGTTTGGGAAAGTTAATTATGCACTCCATCGTCGTAGTCGTCATCGTCGTCGTCGATGTCGCTGAGCCGCGCGGCTTTCGTTTCGGTTCAAGTCAATCAAGCGGGCGCGCTCGCACCGATGGTTGGCGCAGGCAAAGGGGACACCGACCTTCTGGGGCTCAGTTTTCAGCCAACCCCCGACTTCGCCATACCTCCATGACCGTGTGGACTGTGTTTGTGAGCGTTTTTTTTTCTTCTCGCTTGTTTTCGGTATGCGACTAACGGGGTAGCGAAATATTCACACGTCTTGAACGTTGCGCGTTGGATCGGTTCGGAAAAGTTCGAAAGAAAAAAGGGGAAGGGAGAAGCAGTGCTGCGTGCGTGGAGTCGTTGGTGGTGGACTGTGCATAGCAATTCCACCGTGCTGCCCAGTTTCAATGACATCGATTTCTCGATAATTTTGCGATCGGTAGTCCTCGCGGTTGATCGCGTTTGCGCGTTGCGCGTTTGCAATGGCTACAACGCTGCAGCAATGACCTCTGCACGTTTTGTCGATCATACAAACGTCGATCAGAATCAGAAGCAACAAGTGTGCAAAGAATGATGCTAGTTCCCGGGGCCACGTTGCGTTCGATTTGCACAATCAATTACACCCTCTTTGCATCCACCGGGCAGGGGTCGCTAAAGTTTGCGGGAAAAATTGTCACCTTCAATGTGCGGGCTCCGGTCGGGTCCGGTCCGAGAAAAGGAAATCGAAAGTGACACAACACGGCTTCCGTTGCCTTCTGCCGTGTCGGAGGATAATTGCACAGCGCGCGAAAAACCGTCCAACGTTGTGGTCCGTCCACGGTATCAACGAGACGACGAGTGTGAGACGCGTTTTGTCGCGTGTGAGACGCGTTTTCCCTTTCGGTTCAATTACGCCTGCTTGTTGAGACATTATGTAACGCAAAACAAAATTGTCACGTGACAGTGAGCGAAGCATAATGGAGGTGAAGAGTAAAGAGCCACAAAAAATGCGCGTTGTTAAGTTTCCCCAAAAGAAAAGGTTTGTCCAAAATGATGCGAACGCGGAGCTAAAGAAGAAAATTACTAACGAGCTGGCATAATGTCCATGGGACACTCCCTGTTTCGGCAATGGATCAAACAGAAGGAACGGGAACGGTTCGCGGTGTTGTACTCCATTCACTTCGCTGCTGTTGACATTGTTGTCCAGCAGCTGGTACAGCTGTGGTTTGCAAATTTAATTTTGTAAATTATTATTTATTATCTGTACAGATGTTTCCGACAGTGCTTCTCGTTGTAGCATTTTGCTAAGAAATGAAATGCTTTTTTCACGCATTGTCTTGGTTATTAAAACCCACTGATCTTCAACCTATACTTAAGCAGTCATTGTTTCGAGCAGTTTGAGCGCTCCATTTAAGCTGATCGAAATCTTACAAAATGATGGATAAACCTCACCGTCGAGCGTGAAACATTACGATACGATCGCATTTTTCGTGTCATAAAACGGCCATAAACCCGCCCAAAAAAAGAGCTTTGATTTAAAATTGCCTTCCTGATTCCCATCGAGATCGTTAATCGTTGCAAATGGATGCCAACTTTAGATCGAAATCCCACAGACAACGATCTGTCGAAAGCTGATTTAGTATAGAAAAAAAAACAACAACATTAAAATAAACCATTCCAAAAGAAACCATTTTCTGCCCGCACAAAACACAATGGAACAGGACCACAGTCTGGGTCTGGGTCTGTGTATTGGCAACTATTATCGCCACACCTACCGGGTGCTCGCGCTTGGGGTTCGTCGCACCCAAAACGATCGACAATGGTGGCAGCGGCAGTGCAGATTTTAAAAAAGATCTGCCGCTTGTGCGTGAGTGTGCTTTGTTTGTTTCTTTTTCTTACTCTTCTTTCCTCAGGATTGGATTGGGTTACCTGGCTTCGAGCGCTCGCCAGCTCCAGATCGGACGGTATAAATCAAACCGGTATTGGCGGTGCTTCCGGTTCCTGGACGATGCCGTGGGAATGATATTATGGATAATCAGGAATCGAAGTCTATGTGTTTGCGGTGGTCCCGCCACAAAGTCACCACCGGGAGCGACTAGATTGGGATCGGTTTCCAGTGCTTGGTTTACTAGTAAATAGTTATATTGTTTTCGGTGCAGTAGTGAAACTTGTTTCTAATTTGATTCCACTTTTCCACTTTTGTGTAGTGATTTTATGAAAATTTCAATTCTCTGAAAGTCGTCTGTAATGTGATCGTTTATGGCTGGACGATCAATATGAATACGCTCTCTTTCTCTCTCTGCTAGTCATTTTGAAGCAAAATGGAAAGAAAGTGAGTCGTTTGATGTGTGCAGAAACATTGATACAACCATATGATTTGCGATGGTTTCATGTTTCGTGCGGTTCAATATTCGGACTCGCTTTCCGGATGTGTTCCGAATGGGCAATCAATTTTTTTTTCGCTGGTCGCTTGATGGGTGCAGTTTTCAGTTGGAAATTTTTCATTAAAATCATGGGCGTTACCTTACTTAGTTTTAATTTGGATGTTTGGTGTTTGCTTACCTGAAAGTAGAAAGACAAAAACAGCATTAATAAAATTGTTCGAATCGAGTAACGAATTAAGCGTAAAATAATAAGCCATATCGTTTCCACAACGCACAAACGAGGTGAATTATTGGCAACCTATTAACTATCAATTTGATCGCCTTGCTGTACGCAAAATCAATAAACAAACCACCCCTCGATGGACCATTGTTCACGGCAAACAGAGCTCTTTCACTCTGCGCGCTGCGGAGCGAAATGCGGAAATCAATGTACCCCTGTTTTCGCAACATCTCCTTCCATCATTCGACCAGCCAGTCGTAGCGTCGGGCTCACCCAGTACCCAGCACAATCTTCATCAAACCTTCCGCGTATTATTCGAGACACGATCGACCCGTTCAACCCGTGAGGTTGCTTGTTAGCGCCGGCATTCTTGTCTGTTTGGAAACGGCAAAACGTACGCTCCTTCGAACGACTGCCAAGCCCTGTCGTACTGCATATGTCTCAATTTTGCTTTGAATCGTGCAGAGAGGAATATATATATATATATATGGAAAAAAGAAACATAACGATGGTAGCCCTTTAATTGCAAAATAATTATCACATTAGATCGGGATCAATTAAAGGCGGAGATTGGCAAGCAGACAGGAGACAGGAGTGATAGCAGGAAGGGCCGTTTGGGGCAGGGCTGATTGTGTGCCCTAATGAACGAGAGCTTGCTTCATAGCTTTGCAGCCAGGATGCTGGTTAAGCCCGTAAAGTGTCTGAAGTTCGTTTAACGAAGCCCATGATTATCTTTCTTCAGCGTACAAGAGGCTTTGAATGAGCGATAATTATTGCCGGCAACTAGGTTGGTCACTATTCACTGCATGAATGTTTCTGCTTCCTGCCGTGTTGGTTGGAATTTCAAGTGTCACTTTTGACGTGGCATAGAGCAAACGAAACATATACTCCATTTCAGTCGAAATCGCATCCATGTAGGAAATTCCTTTCTTGTCACAACAATCAACCCACCACATTTCTGAGATAGCGTTCAAGCTCCACTGTAAACTATCATCACTCAAGGACAGGTCAACAGGGTCATTTTTGCACCGCGAGACAAGGTTAACAGGGGGGGTGCAAAGCAAAACACAACACACGAACCCCAGAACAGGAAACATGACGCCATAATGCGGCTGTTTTATCGGTCGAAGGAGACCATCAATCCATACTGTACGCCGTAAGCGCCATCGTTGACGAAACGGTCGACAGTGTGCGCGGGCAAAGGTTCGTCGCTTGCTTATCGTTGCCACGCTCGTTGAAGTCGTTCGTTTTTCGGGCCCAGCACAGCGCACGACGAAAGATGATGGTTTTTGGATGAGTGTCGCTTTCTGCATGCCTGTGTGTGTGTGTTTTTGAACGTCTTCCCTTTCCTGATCCACGGTACTACCCTCAGAAAGCTACCCCAAAACCTGTTTTTCCACCTCGACTTTTAGAGGATGAGCAGCTAGCGAACCGGTTGACATTTTCCCGGGGCGCACTTTGCGCTTGTGCGCATCGATTCCGGCTGGCCTGTGTTTTGGATTTAGACGATACGCTGGCGTGTGTGTGTGTGCGCGCGTGTGTTAGATTTAGGGGGTTTTGCTTCAGCGTGTTTATTTATCAGGTCTGCCTTGTGGCGAGTGTTTTATGTTTACAAACATTGGTAAGGTAAATTTGCATGGCATAGCAAATACGGCAGTGGTAGCGTGCTCGTACTGATCGTTGGTTTTGGACAAATTTGCGCAATGTTGTTTTTTGGCATGATAGCGGAAGTATTTCTGAGCAAATCTTAATGAGTTAGGAATGAAGGAGTTTTATTGAGCCGCGATGAAGTAAAACAAAAAGACATTTAAGAAATATTTGCAAGAAAACGCTCATCCATCATGGATGCGCTAGAAAGCTGTGCAATTGTGATCTCTACTTATCACTCGCAATGATTCAAAACTTTCCTTGCAAGTACCCAGTACGTTGCATCAAAGCGTAACAGTTTCTCCTGCTGCTAAAAGGGAATGCATTTCTCCATTCGGCTTCTCTATTTCGGTATGCGAATCGTGTGTGGGAATCACGCTCAATCTTCGCCAACAATCAAATGATCGATCGCACCATCGCTCCCCATCAATCTAGCAGCCACACACACACGCACATAGAAAAAAACTGTAGCAGGAAAAGTTGCTGCCCAAATCGCGTTGGCGGTTGGTCGCGGTGGGGTTTCGGTTGTGCACGCGCTGCATTCCATAACTATCGCGTGAAATAGTAAAAGTTATATACCGGGGCGTGAGACGATCGGGGGCCGGAGGTTCGAAATCGAAACCAAATAAAAGCGCAACGCATGGCGTGCAATGAAAACTGGGTTGAATTTTACGCTGCTCGCGCACTGGTAATTTGGATATTGGGTGGGAAAATGGGAGGTTTATTTTGATCGGTAGCGTGGAAAAGTTTGATGACGTGAGATCTGCCGGCGTTAGAAAGTAAAAAAAAAAACAGCTCTCACTGGTGAAATGTAGAAAACTGTTTGCTACTGAGACTGTCATTTCAGACGCAGATGATGGAGGAGATGGTGAATAGCTAACAGTAGCTGCGAAGTGAAGCTTTACTGCATCTGTATAAGAGTCTGTTTGCTGGATCACAATAAGCGAAATTGAACAAATTTACTTATTCAGCATAAACAATGTTGTGCACGATCGCTTTGAACGATAAATCAAATTTATCAGTCAAGTATGGTGTTGTCCGGCTGTAGCAGAAGCACCAGACCAAAAGACCGTCTCACCGTCCTAACCCACTGCTGACGGTAGGAAATTACGCAAAACTCCATGACCGATTTGGAGTCTCACTTGGCTCGCTCATTCAAAAAGCAGCGGCTTGCTGAAGTGTAGGTCTCGCTTTTTTTGCGTTCCATAGAAAATTATGTAATTTTGCAGCTTTGCCTCCGTCACACGTCGCCGAACCGAGAGGCCGGACCGTGGCCAAGATGAGCCATCACGCAAGCGGCAAGCAACAGCGACAGCAGCACCAGAGACAAATCGTTTTACCCATTTTCGGTTCGGGTGCGACAATTGTGCCAGACTTGTCGTGGTACGTAAGGAGCCACTACGCATAACACACAACGTTTGCCAACGGCACACCCATAGAAATCCCACTCGTTGTGATCGGTGTGATAAGATCTGCGAAAGGAGATGCGTTTGTGTGAGAGGAGTGAAAGGGATGTGAAGATTTAATTAGAAATAAAGCTCCTTCCCCAAGCAAAACAAGAGCTCGTCTCCTGCGTGATCAAACGCAACGGGAAGATACCGATCTGGAAGATAGAAGCTGTTGATAGTTGTTTTGAGCGACGACATCTCGGAGGGAGAACTGACAACTTCACATGGCAGTTTTGTATTCAAATCGCCTTATTAACAGCTAAGCTGTCCAATACAGTCAACACATTTACGCACTCTTCCACCCTGCTAACGCTTGTTTTAGGAGCTTTCAATTAACACGCAAGCGTACTGGAGCTCACACTGTCTGCTCTTTCGTCGACACCTTGGATTTTGGCTTCAAATCTCTAAGGCACACCCCCACACCCCCAGCCCGGTTGTGCGATATGCTGAAGCCATTTGCGGTGGGGTAGGGGCGTTTGGTGCCGCGAGGTCAACCATTTATTGTGTCCCAACCAGCCATCTATGCTTGAGAATGGATCATGCTGCTGTCCGAGCTGGCCGGCGGGAGGGGGCGGACGTGGTGTTGAGTACAATAAACAAATGAATTATTACCCTCGAAGTAAAGTCCGAGGGCACGGCGGGAGTTTGTTGGAGCGAAAGCCAAAACGTGCGGAGGACAACGGAACGTGAGCCGGCCTGTTGTGGGGCTATTGTTAAATTAGCGCCCTAGGTTTGAGGTTTGAGCCCCGGCGTGAGCTTCTAATGCGGGCGCGGTTCCTTGGGTGCCATTTTTTTTTGTGAGGGTGAGGGGTGAAATCATACCCCACCAAAGGGGGGTCAATCTTATTTATGTAGTCAAAGTCCGTATGATCTCAAAACCCAAATTTTGAGCGTCCGAAAGGGTTTTTTTTGTGTGCAGTGGGTTCGGTTTCGCTTTCGAAAACGAGCCTTTGGGTGTGCGCGGGTGAAGTGGTTGGAGTTTGGCTTCATTTTCACTTTTGGTAGCACCCACCCTAGCTACGTGACCAGCACTGGGCGGCAGGATCCGCTTTAACAAAGCGGTTTGGCGTGATCTTTGAGGACAGTACAGTACAAAAAAATGGTCAAAGGCATTTATCGCCTATGACGCACGTCGATCGCGTTGGTTCTGCTTGAGGAGGCGTATTGTTTTTTGTTAGCTTTTGTAGCAATATAATAGGATATCCTTGTTAGCTGTGAGTAATGTAAATGGAGCAGATTGCTTCCTTGAAACGCGTTTTTTACGTTTTAAGCAACCCTGTCGTATTTTTGGTGTTAAAGAACAGCACTTTAATTGCGCTTAGTGTAACAAAAACACAAAATAAAACACTGTTGCAATTCACTTAAGCTAGTGGGGAGTTAGGTTGGCTAAAGCAGCAACATTCACTCGTTTATTCCTTTCTTCACTTAGTCCTGCTGTAAGTGCACTCAATTTCAACTGCAGTTCAATTGCAGCATTATGTAATGTTTCTTTCCGAACGGTGATCGTGTTACTATTGATAGATAAACCCCCAGTAGAGTAGGTTTTAGGAAAGAATGGATTGGTTAAATGTGTGTCATAAGTCAATTTAAAAGGGCATGGGTGTGTTTTAGCAGTTTGATTGTTCATGGATATGAATTTCAATTACAAGTAGTTTCAACAGTCCCGAATCTTGTTAGAAACAATGTAGCACTGAGCAAAGACAAAATAATTTAAACGATGAGTTTGCTTAACTTAAAGAATTAATAAACTCATTTCTTTTAATTGCACTTTTCTTTTCTACAACAAATGTAGTTCTTGAATCCAACCCTAATGTAAGATTGTGAAACATTCTCGAACAGGCTCGAAATGAAACCGTCCACCACAGACAGACGTAGTCAAATTGATCGTCGTCCAGTTTAAAATCAAATGTCATGCTACGCATTATTGAGCCGTCAAACGGCCAGATGCAGCGTACAGCGCGCCGCATTCAGGCCCTGGTCGAGCGGTTCGCAATCTTGTATTTCCAAGGTTGAGACAGCAAAACCGGTATCGGAATCGGAAAGCATGACAGAGACCGCACCGGGCATGGGAGAAAACATTCATTAAGCACTTCCGTCCGCCCATTTCCGAAGCATTGCTACGAACCGTGGGCAGGGGAAGGGGGGGGGGGGGTGATCGTGGGATGAGTTTCTAAAATTTCTTAAACACTCAGCAGCCACGGTGCATCGCATAGCGTCTTTTTTTGCAGTCCTTGCGTCGATGCACCCGGAATTGGAAAAAGCGTAGCAGATGCAGCGGAACCAACCAGCAGTAAGGTGAGCATTTGAATGGTTTTGAATGTTTCGCGGTGGAAGATCAACGTGAAAGCGGAGAGAAAAGTCAACGCAAACATGGCGAGCAAAAATCAACACCGCAGCGTATGCTGCAAGTGGGTGGAAAAATAAACATTCAATCATGATTAGCTACGGTATGCTGCAGGGAGTGCAATTAAAAAATATGCTTCGCGCGCGCGCGCCTGTCTGTGTGCTGACGGGTAGAATTTCGAGGAAGGGAAGGGAAGGTGGAAACAGAAAAGGGTTTCTACAAACGCTGATGCTGGAGAATAACAAAGGTAGACTGAGAAAACGGAAAAGCCACAGCACACTAAACGGGGCCGTCGCCCACACGCGGTTCGAGGTTCGTTTTCTCCTTTTCATCTCGACGCATTGCAATCTCTCAATTTGCACAAACACAGACCACAGTACGATCACACGTACAGCTCTTAAATAGATGGGCGAAAAATTTGCAACCACCAACAATTGAAACCCAAACCCACCCAACCCAAGCTGCAGCGATCGCAAGCGAGAGTGAGAGGCTGTGCAAGAAAAGGGAGCAAAACGGGTGAAGCGGGGGAAGCGGAACGTGTACAGGCGAAACCGGGCACGATCGTTGGGGTGGTAAATAAAAGTTATGAAAATAAACAGCAAAAGTGGCAACAGCTCGCAGGCCGACAGCACACCGTACGACCAGGTTGCGACCGGTGGCACTGGAAGAGAAAATAAAGCTCGTAAATAAATAAAAAAAAAACGCCCCGGCCTGTTGTCGTCGCCGCTCACTGGTACGCTGGTCCGCGGAGACTTGAGCGAACGGGCAGGCGATGAGAATCCCGGGCGGGGAGGAAATCTCGAGCCGTTCGGAAGGGAACGGCCGATTTTACTTTCTCTTTCGATTGAACCGACCAAAGCGAGGTTTGGAGCAGAGCGCATATACACACACACACACACACACACACACACACACACACACACACACCGTCGTTATGGCAATCGATCGAAGTTATTGGAGAAGTAGGCAGCGACTACATGGTTAAAGAGTACCAGCCGCAGGGGTTTTCAGCAAGGTTAGATCGTGGAAAAGTCTTTACATTGAATGGATCTGGATGGTGTTTTGGTTTTTCTTTTCAGTTCATTTAAGAGGCCGTTTAAAAACCTGAAAATGTGACCTTTAGTAGAGGATTGCAATGTAATCTACGCATGGCAAAAGAGTAGCATAAATGAGCCTTATCCCTTTCACGCTCAATTTGCGTGGATGTAACTCATTTTCACTCAACAGATGGAAGGTACACCTTGGCACGAACTCACAACCCGTTTCACAGCAGCCGCTGTGATTGAAAACTCCTGTTTTATTATTATTTCTTTTCTCTCCCACAAGGTCACAGGCCGGTCGATTTGAGTGGTTCACTGGCTGTACAGTTTTGCGTACTTTTTTGCTGTTGCTTTTTTATGCTTTTGCCCACCATTAAAACTATCTCTAACGGTGTGAGAAGTACAAGAAAAAATTGAGCTGAAAACGGCAAATGAAATCAGCGGAAGCGATAAATAAAACTGCCAATGATCGTTAGATGGTACAGTGGTAGAAAGAGATGCAAAAGAGCGCTAGTATCGCTAAAAGGGACAACTAAAAAAAATAATAAAAAATGGCAAGTGAATGGGAAACGGTGAATGAAAAATGATATCACTTGTAATGGCAGCTGGTAGAAAACACACCTTAAAAACTGTGAGGCAGACAAAAAAACCTCGTTCAAAAAATAGAAGCATTAGCATTATCTTGGCACACTGGAAACAATCCCATTGCGGCCAGAGATACTACCGTCCCAGCCGTTGGGATCTGCGTGGAAAAGTTCAAACACATTAGCATTCAGCAGCAGCAGCAGCAAAACGGTAATCCGTTTGCGGTTTGCTTTCAGCCACCGAATTGCTATGCTGCCCTCCATTGCATCCGGTTTGGAGTTTTGTTTTGGTTTGCTACTGCCTTTTGCGTGAACGCTGTTTGAAAGGTTTAGAGCATCAGGGTCTCAATTAAGGGTAGAAGAGTTTAGTGAAGGGTGGCATTTTTACGACGATTTTTGGTTGATTTTGCGTGACCTCTGGCTGGAGCTGAGGGCTGAGGGCATTTCGTTAGACACAATTCCTCCACCAATGTGAGCAGAAAGAATCGCCACACAAAGATTAGCAAACAATTGAATGTTTAACGTTTTATCAAGCTTTGCAAACGACCTTTTGTTGCTCTTGAAATGGAACTTAAGCTATGAAAAATAGAAATTTCAACCCAGCAAACAATTAATGGATCGCTCTTCAGACAAGAGAAGTGAATTTTCTTCCCATTTGAGACGCTTTAACGCAGACACGCAGCGCAACTTCAGCCACCGTTGAAGTTGTCATTTGGTACGGGTTTCCTTGACATTTAGGTTTGGCTTTCCGTTTTGCGTTTTGCACCTGCCGAACGCGCGTTGTTGTGTTGTTTGCGGTGTTTGGACAACAAACGCGTCCAAACCAAACGGTATCAACACGGTTAGTTCCCCTGGTTAGTCAGCCTGCAACTGCAATTGCAAGCTATTTACAGTTGTGCAAAATATTACGTGCAATTATCTGCAATCGATGATGCTTGTGGTCTGTGCGAAAGTGGCATTCGTGTGGCCCATGTGTGGGGTCGGTCTGCCATTAACCTAGCGAAACGGTAAACTTTGCAAATGATTTGAGTCGCTTGTGCTTGTTTGCCTTTGTACGCATGCTATTTTTAACTGTAAAGTACTGTGATCTCGTTTTTCTTATGAAAAAGAACAACTTTTCAAGAGTACAATGGACAAAAAAAAACCAACAACGAGCGAACAAACTTGGTAACCTTCACAAGACACCACTCCAACGGCTCTGCACTGTCGGGTTTAATTGGCTAGAGTGAAGCGGAGAGAACAGCAACAATCACCTTCCAAACACCCGTGTGCAGCCGTGTGCAGCTTGCAGAGGACCCCGTACCAGAGCCCGTTGTTTTTTCAAGAGAGGCCAAGAGTTTTCACGAAACGATGCCAGTGACGGTTGACAGACAACGGGCCGTGTCGCGCGTCGTGGCATAACGGGTATCGGTGGCACGGTTTTTTATTGTACCCGTGCTGCCCGATTGTACCCGGCAAAACCCGACCCGACCCAGCAGAACCAGCTCGCAAGACAGTTTCGCGATACGCGCAGTCTCGGAGGTGGACGGCGCGACAGAACAAACGAAATCCATAATTACGAAAACGTTCAGTTATTTGTCACGCGTAGCCAATTGGTACCGGTACCGGCGTGTGTGTGTGTGTGCGCGCGTGTTTGTGTGTGACTGTTTGAGGGCCGTGAGATATGGCCCGAGAAGTACCAGGGCGTCACCACACTACTGGGCCCAGTACTAGGAAAAGCATGGAGAAGCGTCGCAACCCTGAGCCGGCCGCTCTGTGCCGGATGATTGGCAAATGTTGACCGACACGCTCAACGCTGCGGCGTGTTCTTGGTGTGGTTTTATTTGCCTGCCCGTCCAAGTGGCAGCATAAATTTGCATACTTATGTGTATGTGATGAGTTTGTCCGAGTTTTCAATGTCCGAAGACAGACGAAGACGACAAGGTAAGCAGAGTCACAAGCCCGATCAGAAGTTGGATTGATTATCCGATGTATCACGTCATCGTTCTTGCTCTGCTGGAAAGGTCTTTTTACTTTGAGATGTTTAAGTTTATTCGGCAATTTCAAAACAATTTGTTTACCGTTTCATTTCTTCACGTACAATAATTAATAAGGCACACCAAAAATGGTGCTCACACACGATTACGAAGTGTTCAAACCTAGATACCCATTCCATAACCTCCTTCATTAGTTTCCCTTTCCCTGTGTTTTGCAGCTCTTGCATTAATTAATGCTTTACCCATAAACACACACACACGCACACAACTCCGACAAATGGTGTGAAACCGGGTGGTCTGCAAAACATAGGCAACACTCACGAACCACGGCCAAAAGGAATGGATCTGTGCAAAGCGTCAAGACACACACACGAACGAAAAAAACAGACAGAAACAATTTACAACCGTCCCCAAAACCGGTGTTTGATTATCAGAGGGTTGTGTTTTTTGTTTGTTGCTGTCGTGGCCGTTTCACATAGTGCGATGTGTGTGAGAGCGTGGTGGCAAGGCGAAACCGTACCCAACACATCGCCCGCACCAAGCAGAGACCCCGCTGATCGCCCGTGTCTGATGCTGGCTTTCAGTTTCGACGGACAGCTTTTATGCTGTCATCAAGGTTGGAGGGCGAACAGCTTGTTCGGTTTCGGTTCTAGCTAAGCTGACGATCCGTCACTTGGATCAAGCGATGGTTTGTGGTAGCTGCCAGAATGCAATGTTTCGCTTGGCTATGTATGATAATTCATCTTTCATTGCGGAGCTGTATGCATGCACTTACCATTTTTTGTTTGATAATTTGTAATCCTCAGTGGCTAACCAGCACGCACTCTAGACACTCTAGGAAACACACTACACACTATTGCACAGGCTCTTGGAAGGAAAAAAAAAAACGATCGCTGCAAAGTGATAACCATTTCGTTAGTATAACATTTTAAACGTTCCTTACGGAAGGAAATCAAGTTTGTAATAAATAAACTATAAAATTAAAACAACGAAAAGTTTACTGTTCTGCACGCTCATTGATGTCTTTTGATTGTTTGTCGCAAACATGGCATTAAGCGTCAAGTTGCGTGTAGAGTATAGAAAGCTTAATTTTTTTTAAATACCAATTCTTCATAAACAGATTTTTCGAAATATTCACTACAATGTATTGACAATCCTTTAATTGAATTGAACATGCATGACACGTCAAAATATAACGACACGAAAAAACTTCTTCACACAGCACGTTTTCCTCACATGCTTCAGTTCAGCAAGTCTTCTGGCTCCATTCAACCGTTAGCGGTAATAGTCAAGGTGGTGTGTTTTTCTCTCCATCTTTGCTCCGTATTGATTCGAACACTTATTAGCAGCATGAAACACTTTACGATCTAATGTGTACGGAAGCAGGAAATATGACCAAGGACTTGCTCGATTTTGGTCGTCACCAGGCACACTGAGTGGTTGAACTATTTATATTTTTGTTACTCTACACCACGCCACACCAAACAGTGGCCATTGCTCAAGGCCACGGAACAACATTTGATATGACTCTTGCTGATCATGATCGTGTCACTTGTCACTTAGACGATCACTAGCTGGTAGAATGGTCGCAGCAATTTTCTAGGCTTAATTTTGTAATATTTAACGTAGTTTATTGATTTACTTCCTGTCACCCCTTAACTCACCACTCAGACTTAAAAAAGGGTTTTTTTTTAAAACCACACGCACGCTCGATAAATAAATACACACAGCACCTCGCACACTCTCTGGTGGAGGAGGACTGGAAGCAAACTGTCCGTACTGACACAAACTATGCGCACTAGGGACTGACTCGCCGTTCGATCTGTCGCAAGCGTCGAAGCCCACACCAGTCGAAGGAAGATCGCCCGGCCAGGGATTGGGGGGAGGGGGTTTCTTTTTTCGCCCGCAAATGGAAAGGCGCCGTCCGAGGTTCGGGTTTCGCGAACCAGCCGAAGCCAAAGCGTTCCAAAGCTAGCGCTATAGCGGGCCACCGGCTTGAAGCGCGTTTCGGTAGCGATGGAAGGGGAAGCCGTACCAGTAAAGACACGGCACGGTTTCTATCCCGCTCGCACTGAAGGGAGCTGGCCGCTGTACCGTTTCGGCCGCTGCACTCTTCGGTGGTTCGGTCTCTTGGGACCGATCAGTTCGCGCCGTTCGATTCGATTTTATGTCGCGGCTGCATTCCACCCTCTTTGCCAGCGCTATGCTCCGTCTCGCTCGTTTCGCCAGTCCGTTGTGAGCCGTTTGTTGTTGCACGATTGATCCACTCATTAAGGTAAGCAGTTGCTGCTGCTGCTGTTGCCGCTAGTTCCACAAGAGCACGAACGGCCGTTTCCTAACTCTCGTGCTGGATATGTTGATTTCGTTGCCAACCACACACGCACACACACATCGTTGGTCCGCGAGCGAGTGTATTTTATGCTGCAAATACTACTACCAACATCAGCAAGGAACGTTGCGAACAGCAAACGCTACATACTAGAGCTACTACCGGTGGTAGGTGATTGGCCACTACTTCTACCACTACCATCGATGCAGCTCGATCGATAGAATGACGGCTAAAAACTTGCACGTCGCGATGATGACCATCATTGGCGACCGCTGGCTGGTTGTTTCGATGACTGGTTGCAGCAATCGCTTTTCTGGCTGTGTGTTTGTGTCTTTTGTTGGGTGGTAGTACTACCTATAACCGAGCGGGCGTAGGAACGAAACTCGCAACGTTTCGTTCGCTTGGCCAAGCGTCTTTTGGGCACGCGGCACGGTATGTTAAAACACTATGCAGCACACACACACACACAGTGGTTGGGATTGAGGTGCTTTTGCATCAAAATGTTGATCGAGAACGGCAGCTCGAAATGGAAAACTGTCTGTAACTGGAGCGAGAGCGATGCAAAAGCTGAAATGCTGAGTATGGTTGGCGTTGGTGTAATTGAAAGTTGAGTGGAACAGCTTTAGTTGAACGAATAAATGCGTTTTACTTGCTGGCATAGTGGGATGTAGAGAAAAAGGTGTAAGATGTGCAATTGTTATGTATTGCTAAGTAACAATATTACATGATAAGAATAAACAAATCGGGAAACGATAAGAACAAACAAATCAATAAATTCACTAATTAAAGAGAAGGTAAAACTTAAAATTCGAGCAGTCATTCTCTTTCTTTCTCTGTTCAGTTAGAAAGTGTTTCTGATATCAGTTTCATCTTCACCACTCGTGCCTTGATCATCCTCTAAAATGGGTCAGCACTGCGACACAAAATCGATGGGCATCGGCGATCAGCCTTCGGGCCCCATAAAAATGTTCACCCGATTTCTCCTTGAATCGGCTAGTCGTTGGCTCTTTCTTATGCTTGAAGCACTGCACCGAAGCAAACAGATTTCCACAGCATCCGAGCATTCTCCTCAGCCGCAGACGAGCTAGAGCTAGAAGAAAGAGAAAATGTAGAGCGATTCTATCAGTACCACATTGGAACCGGTTGTGCATTGGGACGTGGAGCGTTGCCAATCTATTCGATGCATTTCATGGGACTGATGCTGCAGCTGCCCGGTACCGTGTGACCCGTTTCAGTCTTCTCCACTACAGCACACGACCTCGTAGCGGAAGCGTGATGTCAAGATTCTGGCATGATTAATGTAACCGATCCCCGTCGTCCTATGGGGAGGAGGGCCCATCCATTTTTATTGACCACTGCTCTCATGCGATGGCCTAGATAGCGGATTTGCTGTCGCTCTTTTATTAATTAGTTAGTCTCGTGGAAGAGTTGTCCATCGAAAATGTGTTACATTCAAATGCAAACCCCTGCCGGAGGAAGCGAGGACCAGTGGAGCATTTGAAGCGGTCCACTCCTCAAGTAAGGGAAGTGTTTATAGGTGTACGAAACGGCAACATAATGCACACCCTTCACCTGACCCCAATATGCCTTGGTGTAAAGTGTCGGCCGGGTGCTGCATTAGGTCGGCAGCACGAACGCGCGCGTGTGTGTTGATACGGTTTAGAGGTTGGAACGTTTTCGTCATCTTCTTATGCTGCACTACTTATGCTGCTGAGTTGTGAGGAGTGTTATTGGAAAGGGATCAACTCGGTAGTGGACCATTTGTCAGAAGGCACATTAAAGTGGGAAGGTAAATTGAGATAGTTGTAGAAACTTCCTGAGCATCTTAGCTATGCTCGCAAAAAAGGGTACAAAATACCATTTCAATCTAACAATTGCCAATAGAAAAACAACTTGAAGGCAATTTATTTTATTTATTTCCACTTCAGTTTCACCCATGGATATGTCCGTAGAAATGCAAACACAATTTCATTTGGATTTTTCACATTTCTTCAATCAACCTTCTCAGCGCGCTCCTTTGTGCACCTGCGACTGTGAAAGAAAAAATTCTCCCCCAAACAGACGGCATACCCAAGTGTCTGGTCCATTATGTAAGCGTTTGTTCAAATATAGGTGAACGATTTTTCCACACTCGAAAAGCCGCACGCGCGCGCGCGCTCGCCTTTGCCGCTCGAAAGCAGTAACACTCTCCCCCCCCCCTCCCCCGGAGTTTGGCGCTCCGATGTCGACGCACACATTGCATCCACCAGCTGGTGCAAAGTCTGGTCTGGTTTTGGTGAATATAAGCGAAAAAAGTAGCAGCCCCTTTGGCGGATTGGTTTTCCACCAAACATACCGTCCACTCGTGGCAAGCTTCTTTCTCGGTGCTTGTTTTGTGGCGATTTAGGCTTGATTTTTCTGGTGGAGACATCTAACGAACAACGCTAAACGTTGCCAAGTTTCCAGCGAGTCCGTTACGTGTGTGTGCGTGCAATTTTGGGGCCATACTTGCGAACGGTTGCAAGATTGAATTGTGCGACGTTACGATTTTGATGTAAGTGGTACTAACCGAGCCATGGGAAAAGGCCCGATCGATAGCGATCGAGTGTGGGGAAAGTGGCAGATGATAAAGGTTTGCATTCGTTTTAGGTTTTATTTTTAATTGAATTTGGAGAAAGGGTATTGATTTAGGCTTGTGGTCCTTCGAAACACGATCGTTGTGGTGCCAATACAATATATTTGGGGATCAACCTGTTACATTGCAAGTCACCATTGCATTAATCGAGACCGAATCGAAGTCGCCATGTCACGGGTTACGATTGCACTACATTTCAATCCCCAAAGCTCCATCTCCACCTTTCTCTTGCATCTTTCTGCATGGTGTATGGTTTTCTGTTATCTTGAAACCTTCAATTCCAGTTCCACTGGACTCACGCCACTGTACTCGGTGCAACCCGTTCCCTGACCACCAAGAAGAATTCAGGTCAGCATCGAACTATGGACTCCATGAGTGGAATCCTGCCGATAATTGGGTGACGGAGCGAGGTGCTAGTTTATTTGCTGTGACTTACATTACTGGACAGTCGAGCGCGAGCGTGTATTCCACATAATAACTCCACCCATCGGGATTGCATCGTTGTGACAGCATCATCATCATCACCGTCCACTCAACTGTGGCGATGCGTCGTCAGTGCCGTGACATAATAGGAACGAGTAACTGGATCATCCATCAAAGCGCATCTGCAACCGGTGGCAAGCAAACGACGAGCAAACGGTGCTTAATTGCCACCGGTATCCCATAAACTGGTCAATCTAACAGTTCCTCTGTTCTGTACAACGTCCCTGACGTTGGCACAAACACTCGGAATGGCTCTGGACGCCGTTGTTTGACCGTACGGCAGGATTGCATAACTCGGCCCGAAAGACAGGGACACTAATTTGGACGCGCACTTAGCCAAACGGGGCAAGGCGGAGCCCTGCAAGAAGGTAATACCAATCATTAGCGGGTTAAAGTGGTACGTTTGGAGTACGTTTCTTACAGACCTGGCCGGTGGTCTGGTCTGGTTTCCGGTTAATATATTGAGGGACAGAATGGGGGGAGAGGGAAAATTGTTTGTCCCGGAGTGTATGTGTGCGAGAGGTGTTTGTTGATTTATTTCGAGCAAACAGAGAGCTTGCGAAGGATGCGAAGTGTGTGATTAAATCATCGTTCGACACATTTCATGCACGAGAGTGGATCATTGGATAATTGGTGCTAAACGGTTTTCTGTAATGATGGTTAACTAGCTTGCAGTAATTGTTTGCTTAAGGTTCAACAGGACGGCATCTTGACTCACAACACCGTAAGAGTAGATTTCTGCATCTCAACACGCGATTCAAGGTCTCGCGATCATCGAACGTCGAACAGACACCCGATCAATTGTCAATTTTTGTACAATCGCGACTCGCACGCCGAGCTTGTGCCCTGCCCGTGCCGGCACGGTTCTTGCCGGCCGCATGGTAACCAAATGAGGAAACGGGCTTGACACGATCCAACGTCCAGCGAGCTGTGACGAGAATCGAAAGTGCAACAAAAAGAGGAAGAAAAAAACTTGAATCTAAAGCAGTAAAACACTTAAGCCCAGTCGTGCCCCGAACTGAAACGCACCAAAATCGAACCACTTTTTTATCCCTTCGGTTGTGGGGCGCAATTATGGTGCTTGTGAGCGAGCGAACGGTTGAGACTTTAAGTATTCCACCGACTAAGGTGCGTTACAGTGCTGGACAAACTAGTCGAGTCGAGCCGAAAGAGCCGAATAATTGCATGACGGACGCGGTTAGTAGCGAAAAGAACGTGGCCACCCCGTTCAACCGAACGGTCCGATTTGCGACGAAACACACCGGATCCCTTCTCTTTCGGCAGCTGGCAGTGGGTTAGGTGGTTTTCATACAGGGCAAGTATGGCAGGGAGTGGTAGTCGGGAGATTAATCACCCGGTGTATACCGTGAAACCGAACTGGCGAACAGTGGCCGGCGGGTTTGAATGGGGGAAGGTTTGGGCGAGTTATACAACAGACAGACTCACACACTTACACAGCAATGTATCGCGTTGATTTAGAACTACTTGGGGAACTAAAGCACTTCAACACTTAATTCATAATCAATTGCCCCACCAGGATGTGTGTTGAGCGGATCGATACTTTGTACTGCAGTATACGGTTTTCTTCTTCCATCGTATTGGTTGGCTCTATGTATGAGTCATGCGATGCAGATGTGTTCTGCACCCGTTTCGGTACGTAATGGAAGAGTTTTATTTTGAATGCGACAGAAGCTAAAGAAAGCCCTTTCATTAATTTCAAAAACAAGGATTGACTATCCGGCTGCGTGGTAATGAATTAAGTCTCCTGTATGAAAGCCTGTATAGGCGCCGGCATGTCCGCGTTAGGAAGAAGAAGAAGAAACCAAATAGCGAGAAAACCGACGGTTTTTTCGGCACGTTTCCATTAATAAATGCTTATCAAAGAAATCCACCCGGTTTTTGGTTGTTCGTTATTTCGTTCGTTCGTTCGGGTATGGTAGGTATGGATCACTTGGATATTGTTTTTGGCTTTTTTGCACACCTAGTCATGAAACTGCGATTTATCCACGTAGGCTCTGGAAGATTTCCAACTGCATATTTTCTTTAAAACGAAAATAGTTAACAATTGTGTGTGCGATAGTAATAATTATCAAACTGTTTCGACACTTATTCATTTATTTTTGAGTGATAATTTAATGTGTATTAAAATGCTTTTGTGGTGATTGTATATGCTTGATCAAAGCTTTAATAAATGCAAGTATAGTGCAGGCGGGTTAACATGCCCTTCATCGTACTAAGCCCCGAATGGATTGTAGTTTGAGATTGGAAATAAGGCTGAAACAGAGCCAAGAGTGAAGCATCGATGGGCATTTTGAGGAACAGATGTTTCGAAAGGAGTCGGATTAACGTCTGAGGTAAAGGAATGTCCCAGGATGCAGACAAAGGCACGGATACAACAAGGTACAGTGCTTCCTTGCAAGGTAGAATACGCTGTGTGGATTTTGTAGTAAGTAAACTTATATTAGATTATTAGGTTTAGCTCTTGTTATGGTAAATGTTATGGGAAATTTTATTAATTTTATTCAAATATTCACAAAATATCCATGACAAAATAATATTCATCATTCACATACAATTTGTCTTTACTGTCAAAAATCATCCAAGATAGCCACGACTCTCCCAAAAAAAAGTGACATTTGCAACGCAGCTTGTGGCAACAGAAACATTACCAAATTTTGCACAAAATGTTTCCCTTTCGGTTATGGCATTGTGGCTGCGTATCATTGTTGTGCAGGCGCGTCCGAAACCGCTTCGGAAAGCTAAGCCAACACCAATGTCACTTTGCGCGCGGGAGGTACCGTATACTAATGCTATGATTAGTGTTTTATTTGACTTTTCCTCCACCTGCGCAAAATGCACCATTACGAGGGAGATGGCGGTGATGCTGCCAGCAAGCCAACCGTAGCCAGACCGTAGTTGACGGCAGTGGGCTTGCAGCTGCCCACACGACGACGACAACGACGACCGCACAAGGAGGAGGGTTACACCGTAACAAACACCCATCACCGTCAGGCAGCCGAAACGAAACCTTCGCCAGCGGGTGTGTGAGTCCGGCGAGAGAGTAATTATACTATTTGCAAATGGAAAGTCGAGCCCAGCCTTAAAAGAAAGGCATTGGGCGTTATGGCGGGGCAGCGGTTAGTAGCACGCGGGACGGTGGTTTGTGTACACGAGCGCAAGGAGGAAAATCAAACAATGTGCCACGGGTTTGCGAATGCGTCGTCACAGAGGGAGAGCCTGTGGTTTCGCGTCTTCCGGAGTTTATGTCACCGTCCGGAGGTTTCGAGTAGAGATTTGGAATAATTTGTTTGAAATAAATCAAGCAAACGTGTGAGTGGGTCGTAATGAATGAGGAATAATTTTAGCATTAGTTTATTTTTGTTTATTTTTGTGAAAATCGCGCTAATGAGGAAGGTTAAATGGAACGTTACACAAACGTTCGATCTTGAAAATTCGTTGCAAAGAGTTGCCTTTGGTTGGTAATTTTAGACTTGTAGCTAATCAACAACTGTTTCTTTGTCGTTTTCTACAACGTGTGCCATTTCGGGCTAACGAGCCACAATCTCGGCGGCACGGATTGAGTAATCATACTGGAAAAAAAACTCCAGAAAAATGAAACCATGTTACTCGAGCAGCCATTCCAGTCTCTGCTCGTTCGTTCAGGATCACCCGGACTGGACATTTCGTTATACTGCACTTTGTGGTGGCTTTTTGTGTGTGCCTCAAATTACATGCACAGGCTGTCGGATCGCTCCATTCCAATGATGTGATATTTAGCTCACCTGTATGAGTGTGTTTGCGCATGTGTGTGTGTGTGTGTGAGCCTTCATACCGTTGTCCTACGATGGTTGTCCTTGAGACTTTCCCCGTTATTGCGGCTGGTCCTGCCGAGATGTTCTAGTTTTTTGTTGCCCTACCGCCTCCCACTTAACTGTTTCGCTTTTATCAGCCACTCGTTTGTATGTTTTTGTTGTTGTTGTGTTGTGTTTTGTTTTTCTTATAAAGCTTCGGTGGCTCCACGGAAAGCTGCAACGTTCCGGGGGGGGGGAGAGAATGGACAGTGGTTAGTGCGCTCGGCCGGTAAGGTTGCGCGAGTTTATTGGCACACTTTTAATCGAGACGGTTTTCGGTTCGCAACTGGCCGCGATTGTGCCAGCAGAACCTGTTCGATGCATGATGGGTGTCCGATCGGAGCCTATTGACCGGGGGACCGGTACAACCATGTGAAAGGTTAGTAGTGCGGCACGGTTTCGGGACACCGTGCAGTAGTAGTGCACCGGTTAGCTAGTGGCTGATTATGTCACCGCACTTGCGGTTGGCAAGCGGGAGCATGTGTTGGAACAAGTGGCATTGATTTGGCGTGCAAGTAAAAAGACAAATGAGCTTCGGGGCACAAAAATTAATTTTGTTTATTTTTTCATAGCGAACAGGTCATAAAATAACTGAACTGATGAACTGTTTTGTGCATAGTTTGTATTTTGCAGTTGAATTTGACATTTGGTTTAACATCAATATTCTTATATGTTAAAATAATAATTCATTATTTAATTTATTCAATTACTTACTACTTACTGCTTGCACTTCACATAAACCTTAAATTCTGTTCCCGAGATACGCGGTTCTTGACTTACGCGGATTCGGCGATACGCGGTTTTCTAAATTTGACAGATCTAATGTCAAATCAGTACAATTTGCTTAAATAATTGTCTAATGCTGTATAAATTGCATTTTTGTTACAAACAAACAAATTAAAAATTAAATTAAAAATTAATAAAAGCCAGCCATATCAAATAAGTGATCAAGTGTATAAAAGTACTTAACAAAATATCCGCGTATCTGGGGAACAGACTGTATTTCCTGTTGGTATGAATAAGAGCATCAACGTTCAAACATTATAATAATCAAACCTAATGTACTGCTACATAAAGCAAAATTATTATAAAAACCTTTAGAAACACAGAGATGGTGATTTTACAGAAAATAAAACTGAACTTACGTAAACACCTAAACGAAAAACAAGCCTGTATGTTGTATGCAAGCAGTGGCTAGAAGTTGTACACAGGCCGTGAGCAGCTGCAAGCAAGCTTTTGCATTAAAGCTGCTCGAATGACCAATGAACTGGTCGATTTCAATAAGACAAAGCAAATGTGTTTCAAATTTAATTTTTTTCGTCCTCAGCGAATGTTTCATATTTATTTCAGATTTATCCACCAATAATGTTAAAAAACGGTTGTATATTATACTGCCATAAGTGATAGTAAGCGACATAAACTACAAATCATAATGTGATTTAATTGTTGCGCGGTTTGACCTGGCTTTTAGTTGATATTATCTGTATTGAGACATACTCAACAATCAAGAGGCGAAAGAACTCCGCAGGAGCCAAAGCCTCTCTAAACCATACTAATAATAATAATACTCAACAATCAAAACAGTAAAGCTAGTCATCCAACCAACCGCTAGCAACTGCCACACAGGTATCAGATACTCAAAGGTGAACAGAACCTCCGATAGTGAAGGAGTCGATGCCTTTATGTTTGATCCCATGATGACATACGCCCTTTGCCTACCGCGTTCCCATAATCCTGCATCGTTGAATTCCGCAAAATAACGCTTGAATACTTCCACAAACGGAGAGTTGCCAGGAAGCTGAAACCTGTGGATATGTGGGATCAACTTTTCTTTTAGCACAAATTTGGGACACTGTGGGTCGTAGAAATATTTTGAAGTAAGCTCTAAAGCATCACCACAATTTTGGACTGAGCAAACATGACGATTGTATAGAACTCCATGTTCAGCAGACATTTGCTCTGCTTCTTCTGGACTCAGTATCTTTGGACCTAATATGTCTTCATACAGCTTGCTGCGTTGCTGTTCGTGCAACAAAACCATGTAGTCGGACTGCATAAACTCGTCGATAGTGTCTGGCCGTGTATGGAAATTTCTTAACGACATAAGGCCTAATAGTCTACAGTTGTAAGCTTTGGCCAGGAAGAACGAGAGCAAAGCGAATAGAAAAAGCAATATTTGAGTGGGGAAATTGTGATTGCAGGCAGTTCTATTTGCTCCAAAGAAGACGAACCCCATCAGATCGAATCGAAACAGGGCTGGAAAGAGAAGTTGCAGAAGAAAAGTAACGGTGATCATAGCTCCAAGTAGAATTGCAACTTGAGCAGAGAAAGGTTTCAACAAATGAAGAAAGAAATATTTGAAGGTCCGTTCTGGACACAGCAGACACGTGCCAGTCATCTCACGAAGCACGATCTGTTGATGAAAATCATCTTCCAGGGAGATTGGGCCAAAGTAGATGTCAACATGATTAGACTTGATGTTTGCATCGATGTAATAAAATCTCACATTCAAAGACTTGGTGCCTGAATAAGTAAACGTCACTGGTAAAACTCCTGCGTACATGCCTTTCACATAAGATATAACATAAGGAAAATCTCTACGAAATATTCCAACGCCTAGGTGCAGATCATATAAATTAATGAGTTTGTTTGGATAAACACGATGCAAATTATTGAGATCATCAAACTGCACAAAGATCGTCTCGTTTGAGAATCGGTTTTGTGTGTACACCCTGATGTTATGCACTGGCTCTGAGGCACTGCTGGGCATTGGGATGATTGCGTAGTTCAGTATGCCTTGATCGTTGAGGAACTGTATGATGTTGCGACGATCGTCGGAGAAACACGATCGCGTCACAAGGACGATAAAGCGAGCATCGATGAAATGACATGGATTGACACTGAACTGATGCGTAAACTGTGGCACTGGAAACTGAGAAACGAGTATTTATCATTACACATTGAATCGCATTATACCCGATCGTTTAAGATCACCTGTTCCCAGCCAGTAGCATCGAGCAGCACGATACTAGCGAGCTTGGGTTTAATTCTGATGTCTGATACAATAGGTTTTTCCGTTACAAACTTAGTAGGATAGTTGGAAATGAAAAGAGGTTTGACAGTTGGGTGGGTTTGGTCCAGTGTGGAGTTGTTGGTGGATATGATGCAGACATCAGCATGGTTGTTGTGTACGAATCGCTGATGTTGTAGTTGGATGATAGTTTCGACAGCTGGCGAAAGGCTACAACTGTCCGAAATGGTACCCAGCTCAGCTCTAAGTCCTATGACGAAGGCGCAAAACCAACAAAAAATACAATTGAATCTGGCTGTGAGCATTGTGTAGTGATAGGAACGCCTGTTAGAAGTAAATCTAATGAAGTTATACACCAATAGTCTGGAGAAGTATGCATTTTGGTGACCTTGGTAAATATCATTTCAGTGTAATGAATAATGCAATACGAAACTGAATCTTTGATGAGTGTTTTTCATTTTGTTTGAATAATGCTCAATTTGAGCAGTGGATTGACTGATAGCCTTTTCATGTTGCACAGTTCAGTAGAAAAAAATCAATTTATATAAGAGTTAAAAGAAATCTCAGCAACTGCTAAATTGTTACAACAATACTGTATGTAGGTGAAATGGACATTATTGTCGGTTGAACTTACATTAGTTATAAATTTTCATTTGCGCTATTGGCACTGCTGTAGATGTATGTACAACAGTGTTGTTATAATTGGAATTTCGGAATCATGCGTTGAATAGTTGGTTTCTCTTTTTTCATAGCTTTTCGCAGCATTCTTAATCTATTCGTATGTAAAGATTCTATAATAAGGGGGCCTTCACGATGCTAGCTAGTTTTTTGTATGGAGTTTGACAGTTGGAGGCTGAAATCATGTAAACAATCCATACAAAACCACAGAAAATACTAGCCTGCGATTTTCAGTCTAGAAAATTTTAGCCTAAAAGCTAGAATTAGATTCGAGTACCTGCTCGAAAACACGTTGTTGTTTATATTTATCCCAAGGTGCATTAAAGAGATCAGGTGGTGGAATCTAGAATCAAAGTGTATGTAGTCCAGGTGGTCTCATAGCATTTTTTCATAACCAATTTTGAACATCACTTTTTGAAAGAACGAGTGAAAACTTTTGCTCCAACGAGCTTTCTGGAGGCTTGACGAATACTCAAAACACTCTTAAAATCTTCATTCAGAAGCAGAAGCGATAAAAATCAGCCTTCTAAATTCACATACCTTGAGATAAGCCCACCTGTATATTATACTCAATTAGATAGCTGCTCGAAAACTGCTATACAATGCAAACAGCTGACAGGCTGAAATTTCAGCCTACGAACTTCAAACGGAAAGGGCCCCATAAGTAGAATTTTCACATCTTTTTAATGTCGTCTGCTTTGATAAAGAAATAAAGAAACCTAAATGTGTGGAACAGTAGGATTTTGGTAATGGTTTGGATGAATTTATGATGCGTTTTGAGAGAGTTATTGTGTGTAGTTGTCATCATATTCGTTTTTCTTATTGCTATCAACAAAGTGCGAGTAACATATCAGTTTAACTGAAACATATTACTTTTGACAAATTTTGTAGAACCATCAAAAGAGAAAGCCTAATGGTAATGGGGCCACTCCTTATTTTATTATAATAGCCTGCGATGTTCTATTCGTTCGTTTGCAGTTATGATACACTATGATTAAGTGATTCACTTGAACCGGCTGTTGGTGAATATTTTCCATGCTGAAAAATACTCTATAATGAAAACGACAAAGCTAATCATCCAACCTACCGCTAGCAATTGCCACACAGTCATTAGATACTCAAAAGTGAACAGGACCTCCGATAGCGGTGGGGTCGGTGCCTTCAGCCTTACGCGCATTAAATTAAGGGTGTATTGTATTACGTAATTCCACAACCCTGCATCGTTGATCCATCCAAAGTAACGCTTCCACACCGTAGCGAACGGTGAGTTAGCGGCAAACTGAAACCGAAAGATATCCGAAAACAATTTCTCTTTCACGGTGTATATTGGATGTGATTCGTCCTGAAAGTAGACAGAAGACAGTTCGAAAGCATCGCAACAGCTTTGCAGTGAGCAGTGAAAAAAGTGCATATCCACTCCAAATTTTGCACTTAAACGCTGCTCATCTTCTGAGCTCAGTAACTTTGAGCCTAAGATATCCTCAATGAACTGACTGCGTTGGTTTTGGTGAGCCAAAACCATATAATCGGACTGCATAAACTCGTCGATAGTGTTTGAACGTGTGTGAAAGTTTCTAAAGGAGATCAGACTTAAAATTTGACTGTTGTAGGCTTTGGTAAGAAAAAATGAAAGCATAGCGAATAGAAAAAGCAGTAATTGAGTATAGAGATTATGGTTGCAAGCAGTCCTATAAGCTCCAAACAAGATGAAACAGAGCGGATCGAATCGGAACAAGGCTGGAAAGAGAAGTCGCAGCAAAGTACAACAGATGATCACTGTTCCAAGGAGTATAGAAAACTCCACAGAGAACGGTATCATTAGATGAGCAGAGAAATATCTATGGGTATTTTCTGGACACAGCAAACACATACCGGTCATCTCGCGAAACACGATCTGTTGTTGGAAATCGTCCTGCTGGGTGATGAGGCCAAATTGTACCTCGGGTTGATTAGACTTGAAGTTTGGATCAATGTAATAGAATGATAGGTTTAAAAACTGCATTCCGAAAGAGCTTAATACTAATGGTATAACTCCGGAGTAATATCCTTTTGTGTACGATACAACGTATGGGAAATCGTCTCGAATTATTTCCATGAAGACGGTGTATCCATGGAAGTTAGTTAGTTTGTTGGGATATATTCGATGTAGATTATGCAGGTCACCCAGCTGTACAAAGATCGTCTCGTTTGAGAATCGGTTTTCTGTGTACACGCTGATGTTATGCACTGGCACTGAGGCACTGCTGGGCATTGGGATGATTGCATAGTTCAGTATGCCTTGATCGTTGAGGAACTGTATGACGTTGCGACGATCGTCGGAGAAACACGATCGCGTCACAAGGACGATAAAGCGAGCATCGATGAAATGACATGGATTGACACTGAACTGATGCGTAAACTGTGGCACTGGAAACTGAGAAACGAGTATTTATCATTACACATTGAATCGCATTATACCCGATCGTTTAAGATCACCTGTTCCCAGCCAGTAGCATCGAGCAGCACGATACTAGCAAGCTTGGGTTTAATTCTGATGTCTGATACAATAGGTTTTTCCGTTACAAACTTAGTAGGATAGTTGGAAATGAAAAGAGGTTTGACAGTTGGGTGGGTTTGGTCCAGTGTGGAGTTGTTGGTGGATATGATGCAGACATCAGCATGGTTGTTGTGTACGAATCGCTGATGTTGTAGTTGGATGATAGTTTCGACAGCTGGCGAAAGGCTACAACTGTCCGAAATGGTACCCAGCTCAGCTCTAAGTCCTATGACAGAGGCACAAAACCAACAAAAAATACAATTGAATCTGGCTGTGAGCATTGTGTAGTGATAGGAACGCCTGCTAGAAGTAAATCTAATGAAGTTATACACCAATAGTCTAGCGAAGTATACATTTTGGTGACCTTGGCAAATATCATTTCAGTGTAATGAACAATGCAATAAGAAACATGAATATGATATGCAATTAGATGAGTGTTTTTCATTTTGTTTGAATAATGCTCAATTTGAGCAGCGGATTGACTGATAGCCTTTTCATGTTGCACAGCTCAGTAGAAAAAATTCAATATAGATAAGAATTAAAATAAATCTCAGCAAATGCTAAATTGTTACAACAATACTGTATGTAGGTGTAAAAGACGTTATTGTCGGTTGAACTTACATTAGTTATAAATTTTTATTTGCGCTATTGGCACTGCTGTAGATGTATGTATAACGGTGTTGTGATGATTGGAATGTCGGAATCATGCATTGAATAGTTGGTTTCTCTTGTTTCACAGCTTTTCGCAGCATTCTTAATCTAATCTTATGTAAAGATTCTATAATAAGTAGAATTATCACATCTTTTTAATGTCGTCTGCTTAGATAAAGAAATAAAGAAACCAAAATGTGGGAAGCATTAGGATTTTGGTAATGGTTTGGATGATTTTATTATACTGTAGAATGTCTGCTATAGAAAATTATATCATCATACAACCATCTGGAAACTATCTGTTGGGACTTTTTGGTAGGACCAAGGCGTAGGAGGCGTCCGCCATTATATCAGGGATAACGGACTGTCAGACGAATGCGCGAGACCTTGTGCGGTTTAGGACATTCCTAAGGAAGGTAAAGACCGCAAACCGGTTGTAGCGCCGGATAAATAAGCAAGTTTTGTGAAATAAAGACCGATTAGTAAAGACATTAAACAAAGTCGTATGGTTTCTCAATTCAAGAGTTATAAGTGTCTTTTTCCAAGATGAGGCCTCTTAGCTCCAATAAAATATGTATTGTTAGCATTTTTATTATTACTAATGACAAAACGCCCAAGTAAAGCTTAACTAAAACATATTACTTATAACAAATGTAATAGAAAGAGAGACAGAGAGAGAGAGAGAGAGAGAGAGAGAGAGAGAGAGAGAGAAAGCCTAATGCTGGTTGGGCCACACGCTATACACTATGATTAAGTGATTCACTTGACCCGGCTGTTGGTAAATATTTTCCATACTGAAAAATACTCTACAATGAAAACGGTAAAGCTAATCATCCAACCTACCGCTAGCAATTGCCACACAGTCATTAGATACTCAAAAGTGAACAGGACCTCCGATAGCGGTGGGGTTGGTGCCTTCAGGCTTACGCGCATTAAATTAAGGTAGTATTGCAATCGATGATTCCAAAACCCTGCATCGTTGATCCATCCAAAGTAACGCTTCCACACCGTAGCGAACGGTGAGTTAGCGGCAAACTGAAACCGAAAGATATCTGAAACTAGTTTCTCTTTCACTGTGTATATTGGATGTGCTTCGTCTTGAAAGACAGAGCTTAGCTCGTTAGCATCGCAACAACTTTGCAGTGAGCAGTAGTGATAGTGTATATTTACTCCAAAATGTGCACTTAAACGCTGCTCATCTTCTGGGCTCAACAACTTTGAGCCTAAGATATCCTCAATGAACTGACTGCGTTGGTTTTGGTGAGCCAAAACCATATAATCGGACTGCATAAACTCGTCGATAGTGTTTGAACGTGTGTGAAAGTTTCTAAAGGAGATCAGACTTAAAATTTGACTGTTGTAGGCTTTGGTAAGAAAAAATGAAAGCATAGCGAATAGAAAAAGCAGTAATTGAGTATAGAGATTATGGTTGCAAGCAGTCCTATAAGCTCCAAACAAGATGAAACAGAGCGGATCGAATCGGAACAAGGCTGGAAAGAGAAGTCGCAGCAAAGTACAACAGATGATCACTGTTCCAAGGAGTATAGAAAACTCCACAGAGAACGGCATCATTAGATGAGGAGAGAAATATCTATGGGTATTTTCTGGACACAGCAAACACATACCGGTCATCTCACGAAACACGATCTGTTGTTGGAAATCGTCCTGCTGGGTGATGAGGCCAAATTGTACCTCGGGTTGATTAGACTTGTAGTTTGGATCAATGTAAAAGAATGATATGTTTAAAAACTGCATGCCAAAATTGCGAAACATTACCGGTATCACACCGAAATAATACCCTTTTGTGTAAGATATAACGTATGGGAAGTTGTCTAGGCTTGTTTCCATGAAGACGGTGTATCCATGGAAGTTAGTTAGTTTGTTTGGATACACACGATGTAAATTATCGAGATCATCTAACTGCACAAAGATCGTCTCGTTTGAGAATCGGTTTTCTGTGTACACCCTGATGTTATGCACTGGCACTGAGGCACTGATAGGCATTGGGATGATTGCGTAGTTCAGTATGCCTTGATCGTTGAGGAACTGTATGACGTTGCGACGATCGTCGGAGAAACACGATCGCGTCACAAGGACGATAAAGCGAGCATCGATGAAATGACTTGGATTGACACTGAACTGGTGCGTAAACTGTTGAACTGGAAACTGAGAAACGAGCATTTATCATTACACATTGAATCGCATTATACCCGATCGTTTAAGATCACCTGTTCCCAGCCAGTAGCATCGAGCAGCACGATACTAGCGAGCTTGGGCTTAATTGTACTGTCTGGTGCAACAAGTTTTTCAGCTACAAGCTTAGTAGGATAGTTGGAAATGAAAAGAGGTTTGACAATTGGATGGGTTTGGTCCAGTGTGGAGTTGTTGGTGGATATGATGCAGACATCAGCATGGTTGTTGTGTACGAAACGCTGATGTTGTAGTTGGATGACTGTGTGAATTGACGGTGAAAGGTTACAATGTTTTGAAATAGGGTTGAGGATATTGCACATTATAATAGTAATAAGGTACACAAATAAAATGAAGAGTGTGTGGAACATGCTGAAGTATCGAAGGAATTGAGGCAACTGAATGTTAGTCTGAATGGTGTGGAGTTTGAAGTGTGAATCTGCATGACATATATATCAATATGATATTATTGATAGCAAGTGAAAATCGTGTGATGCATTACGATATAGAGAATATCATTTTTAATATCCTTCATCATTTATGTAAGATTTGATGTTAGATGTTAATACACATAAAACGCTTTTAATACGCTCACATACTGTTAGATTTTTATGCAGTATTTTAATAATGCCTTTTTGTGACACAAAGTACTTCAGATAGATATAATCTGGATGATGAATATTGCCCCAGTAACAGGCTGAAATTGCTGGCTTGATTATTAGAATTTCGGATTTTTCAATCATCCATCCGCATAAGAGAATCCTTGAAAAAAGGAATAACACATTTAAATTACATTGAAAAATGGATTCATTCTTTTATTTAGTTGAAGATCTATCAATTGCTTCCTAGCAACTTACGTGCCTCAAGACAGAACAGAAAATAAAAATAATTTTCCTCCTGCCGCAGCTTGCACACAACTCTACGTCGATCATTGTCCTCAGCTCTGTAATCGATTTCATTGTCCCCAACACACTACTGTGCATCATTTTCGTAGGCTTTTAACGACTCGCGCTGGCGCTTTCCCTACTTATGCGACTGAGAACATCACACCAGTTCTAACAGTAGTAGTAGTAGTTGTTGTAGTAGTAGGAGTAGTAGTAGTAGTAATAATAGTAGTAGTTTTGTACCTCTTACGAATAAGACTCCTGTGACACTTTATACCGCCCTGCGTCTAGCGAGTGCCGTTCCTTTCCTTGCTTCGCTTCGAACAACTAATCCCATTCCCAGGTTGGATCATAATGATTTCTTGCTTCTGCTCCTGCTGCTGGCACACTTTGGCTGTCATGTCGTCTCCTTCGGCGTCTCCCACGCGCATCGCTTCTAACCCTAACGCTTTATGGCGGTGTTTGCGCGTACGCAGTTGGTTAAGAAAAAAAAACGGGAGAACGACGAGAAGGGAAATTTGGGAATGATTGAGATACATTCGGTGCCTAGTAGTTGACATAATTTAGCTTACAGCTAGTACAATTTTTTCTCCTTATCTACTGTGTAATAGTGTGCTTTGTGTTGTCTGTTTATGTGTGTGTGTGTGTGGTCGTGCATGCGAAGGTCAGAAGTGACCGAGACGCTGTGTTTTGCTTGTGTGTTGTTTCCAGCACACGCTTGCACCTGTTGTACGTTTACTGCTTGTCACCAGTAAGCCCAAGCAGCCAGAACTGATCTTGTTTGCTTATTGTGAGAGTGTGAGTGTAATTGGTAATTCAGTTTACATTTAAAAAATCCTATCATTCTACTTACGTCCCAAACATTGAATTTAGTGTACTAGTTACCTTTCCTTATCTAAGTGTTCATTTTACATCGTGCGCTAACCTATGGCCTAGCTGCTTACACAAACATTTATCCCTTTCTGTGTTGTTCTGATCGAAATGCATACGTGTTTTTTAACCATCCTGTGTTTACATTGGAGCCAGGGCTTTTCAAAACCAGAGACCAGGGCTACTCCTGGAGAGCACAGGAGCATGAACAAAGAATGGATTAAAGTTGTTTCGGGGGTAAAAAGGTAACACAAAAAGGAAATGTAGCAAAATATACATTAAAATATAAGAAAACTAAACTCTTGTAGACAAAGTGTGAGACGTGGAAAGCAGGAAACAAGGAAAGCAGAAGACGCTTAAACATAGCAACTAAACTAAATTTCACAGTATCACAATTAATGATCAGCAAACGATCTTATGGATAAAGTACGATAACATGTACATAGAGTTTGAAAAACAAAAAAAGTAGGTGCTGATAGCTAAGAACGTAATCTTATCTCTCCCTTTTCTACTGGAGTCTCTTCCATTCGCAGTGTTTTGATTATTTAGTGCGTGGTTTTTTGTGACCGATAGATGTCGGCCTCTGCTCTCTACGGGTACAGTAGAGCAGGAAGTTAAATATGAGAATTGCTTGACTGATTGTTGCCAGATTGTTCCATTGCCTACTATTGCCTTGTGTTTTATCTTGTGTGTGTGTGTTGTGTATTTGTAATAGTGTCCCTGCGGCAACATTCTTCCATCCTTTTGCATTTACTTTAATTAGCAAAATTGATTTCCATGTTTGTTATACGTGCACTGAATACTGCGTGTTTGTGTGATCGTTGTGACATTTACTACCATTTACCATCTGCTATCTGATTTGATTGAGGAAATGTTCCCTTCGGGGTCGAGGTTGTGCCGGGTCAGTTCAGGTTGATCTTCGCCCGGCACCGCCCTCTTAGAAAACCGATTCCGTTGCACTGTTTGTTGAGGGTTTTTTGTTTGTTTTGTTTGTTCGTTTGGTTTTTGGTCACCTGCAGAAAAGATTGTCCTCACATTGTCTCACAGCACCAGCTAAGTTTGCTTTTTTTGCATGCCTTTCTGTTGGTTGATCTGTTGTGTTGCTTTACACACACAACTCATCTCATCTTTCATTGTCCCTCACAAGTACACCTTTTGTTTCTAACGTTTCATTTCCCTTTTACAAAAATGCACAATATTGGTTTCTTGTTTTTCTTTTGCTAAACATGTATTTTGCTATGACTAACCATAGTAGAGTTTGGGACAAATTTAACGTGTTTGGTATTTTCGATAGAAGAGAAGGAAAGAATGTAAAAAGTGGGAAAACACGTTTTCCATAAAGAGAGAACAGGGAATAATAATGGTAGCAAAAAACTTGTTGCAGTGGAAACGCTCGAGAGATAAAGCTTTGCTGTACATTGGAGGCGGATCCCACCTGTGACAGGTGTAAGTGCAGTCAAAGCCAAAACGTTGAAGCTATCGAACGAGCAAGAGGGATAATAAGATGCGATCAGAAAATGGCAAAAACGTTCCTATATAGTTAGTGGCACAAACACCGTGGAGGAAGGATATATTCACCGTGTGTGGTAAGATTGAATGCGATTACATTGCTCAAGGCAAAGGTTTCTGTGTCAACTTCTAATAACGCGATTAGTATAGCTCGAATAGCCGTGTACAAGGGAAGGTTGTAAAGTGTGGTAATTGTTTGGAGAAATATGCGTAGCTGCTGGTAGTTAAAGGTTATATGGTGTTTGTTTTTAAAAGTTGGGAAGAGGAATATTCACTTCTATGTTTGAAAAAAACTGGATTTGGCGTTGGAATTAACACTCTCATTAAAGCTTGCAATTATGTTTTTACCTTACCGCGACGATATGGATTTCGAAGGGCATACGCACACTGTGCGCCCTTGCACGGTTGTTCGCTATTCCCCTCCTTTCTTCTAGTTACATCAAATGCATCATTGATCACGATTCAAATTGTTCGCCCTCGATTCTTCTGCGCCCTCGACCCCGTCATTACTGCGCTAATGTGTTTTTTTTACTATTGATCCATCGGTTTCAGTGTTTATCGATTGATTAGGAAAGAGTTGTTTCTGTTGTTTAGCTAGTACGAGATACAAAACTGGACTCTCCGTGAGCTTCTGCCGGCTGTACAGTTCAGCTCGGTCCTTGTGCGATACGGAGACGCACTACACTTTTGGCGTGTTTGCAGTGGAAGTATGCTTCTGCTCGACTTCGGCTCTCCTGCCCGGCCCTTACAGCAGATACTCGTCCGTCGACGTGCTCAAATGGTGATGATGATGATGGTGATGGTGATGATGGTGGTGGTGAAGATGCTGGTGCTGCGTGGAGTCGCTCTGCCGGTCGCTATCGTGATGAGGGTGATGGTGGTGATTATGAACGCTTGAGGTAGTTCTTTCTCGCAGGCAACAGTCGATCGCTTGGCACTGTTGCGTCGATGATAGTCCTTCGCAGCACGCGGACGACGCGCCAGCCATGACGCACACGGAGCGCTGGCGCTTCTGCTGTGCCGACTCGAGGTTGAGCGTTTTGTCGATGGCACGCAGCCGCTTCTTCAGACTCGTCGTCGAAAGGATGTCGACCTGGGGCATTATAAAAGTACACAATATTAAAGTTCTGTCGATATGGCTATCTTCTACCGGTGTTAAACCTACCTTGAGCTTATCGTTCAGTGGCAAGATCGCAATGATCCACCAGGCCCACGCCGGCCCGTCCGTCACATCTTCCCAGTTCTCCTCCAGGTCCGGCATCTTGCCGAAGCTTTTGAAAATCTCGCACCGTATGCTCTCCGGCAGGCTCTGGTGCCACTCGATCGCCTTCAGCAGCACCTTCTCGTGCAGATCGCGCACCAGCTGCAGCCGCTCGTCCGCCTCCGTGCTGCCGCCGTGTATTTTTTCGTCCTCGAAAAACTCGACGTGCGCCGTATCGTACCCGTCCCGCTCGTGGCGCGTCAGCACACGGAACCGGCGGCCCCCGACCGTCGAAAGGATGGAGCACCCGTCGCCCAGCTGCACGCAGTCCCGGATGTCCAGCATCGTGCCGTACTCGACGTACCGCTGGCGTCCGTTCTGGGCCGGCAGGGCGATGCCGAACCGCCGCTCGCCGCTTTCGATCGCCCGGCGCACCATCAACCGGTAGCGCTGCTCGTACACGAACAACGGGCACGGCACGGAGGGGAATGCGGTGGTGCAGATGAACACCGGTACGGTCGGTTCGCGGTCCTGCTCCTGCTGCTGGCGCCGCTCGTACGCCTCCGGGATGAAGCGTTGCATGGCGAGATCGACGAAGCGCGTCATCTTCCGCTTCGCCAGTGAGATCAGGTTGGTGGACGGGCTGGCAGGGCCCGCTGCGGCTGCTTCCGGTGGAGTCGCAGCACTGCCGGGCAGATGGTTGCGAAACTGCTCGACCAGCGGCGCCATACAGAGCGGACAGGAGGATGAGTAGTCCATGCACCGATCGAGACAGACCTACAAAATTCGGGAGGAGACATTATTAGAGCGACTAAGTCTTCAAGGCATCAAGATGGTGTCTACATACCCAGCAGTAGGTGTGACCGCACGGGGTCACAACCGGACGCCACAGCGTCCGGCAGCACAGTACACAGTCAAAGTCGGACGGTTCAATGAGGGATGGGTTTACCGCTAACCGAACCGGCGTCGTGTCCAACCAACGGGCTGACTGCAGCTCACCATCCAGCCGCTCGAGAAGCGACTTCAGTCGGGCACTGGCCTGCGGAATGATTGAGTCGCACTGCTCCTGTTTCGGCTCGACCAGGTGCGGCGCCTGATACTGGGCCTGATGGTACTGGTGGTCCCGCAGGTGTTGCTCCAGCCTGAGATCGGATTGTAGCAGCAGTGCGCTGCCCGACTTTCGGCGCCTCCGGTGATGGCTGCGGTGTTGGCGCTGGTTTCGCGTCGGCACCGGTCCCAGCAGCGACTCCTCGCTGAACGGGTCGTCCATGTAGTCGAACAGCAGCTCGCTGCTCAGGTAGTCGTCGCCACCGTAGTCGGAATGGTCTTCGTCAAAGTCGCCCTGGCGGAGGGTGAGGAACTGCTTCTTCGACTTGCGCCGCTGGGTGGCGAGCGGGTCGCACCGGTGCCGCCGTTTGCGGCAACCCGCGATCAGATCATAAGAATGGTCCAACATCAGCCCGAGCGGGTCGTCAGGCTCGCTGGGAGGATGATAATCGGTGAGAGCGCCACGGGAGCCTGCGACCGATGCGGGCTCGAAAAGTAGTTGCTGCAGATCCTTTAATGGTGCACAAGAAGGGTAGTTTAGTAAGGAAGAACGCTACCAATTTTGAGGGAAGCGTTTGAACGTACCTGCATCAGTTCTGATTTGATACCGCTTGGTACGGCCTGTGACTGCCGGTCTAGGAAGATGGATAGGCACCGGGCTATGATGGCTTCCTCGTACTTGCCCAGTGCTGATAGCGATTTGGCTCGGCAATAGTGAGCCTGCAAGTGGAATGGAAAAGAAATACAATTAGTGTACTGCTCTGCTGCTTTAATATAGTTAAGGATATTTTTATTTAGATGTTATGGAATGAAGGTATTGGAGGCCTAGAACAACAATCTACATACAAATTTGTTAGTCCAATATCAAATTATGCTCTGATAGTGATCCCTTTTATGGTTTAAGCTAGAAGACAGCCTGGCTAAGTGGAAATACTGAATCAACCGACTTGTATTTTGCATATGCAATTGACAATTGCGTTTTTTCATATTGGATCATATTGGATATCATTCATATTGGAGAAAATAATTTTCTAATTATCTTTTTGCAATGAACTTCATTACTTTTGATACACTTTAAATTATTATTTAAATCATATTAAAATATATATTTGAGCAATTTCTTCATTCACAAATACGATAAAGTTTGGAACCTTTTGACATTGTTGAGTTTTTTTTTTAGTATTTTCTTTAATTTGAATTAGTCATGAAGCTATAATAGTCATACGCTATTGAGGTTGAATGTATTGCTCCCAACAAGATCACGTTTCTTTAAGGTTAAATTTGTATTCAACGGTGCTTTGTTTCTTCTCTTCACACTCCCCAACCACCGAGTAAATCTCATGAATGATCAATGAGTTTCCGGCAAACGTGTTTCAACGTTTACCAACCATCGCACACACCAAGGACTTCGCCCCGGAGGTGATTCGAGCAATTTCAACCGCTCCGTCTACACATGTCTAGTGCAACGCATGCTATTGAACTCACATGTAGGACGAAAAACAAAAAAATACAGCAGAGCCAAGACAAAAGAAAAAAAAAGAATACCAAATGTCTATTCCATCTTCACCTCCGCATTCTCCGCAGCCAAGATTCATTTGCACTTTTTCGTTTGCATCGCCCAACACCAGGCCAGTGGGGGTTCAGTTTCAGCACCCAGCGGCACACTTTTTAGCTGCACGTTTTTATTTGCCGCCCCTAGCCTAGCGACAGGCGAGCGTAAGAGCTCACGTTTTCCTGTGGAAGCCATGTTCTTAGGGGTATCGGGAGGGTGTTGAGGTTGTATTTTGTTCAAACGAAATTTTCACCTCCCCGTGGCTAATTCGCCGTATGTTTGCTGGGATAACTGACTGACTGACACGTAACACACACTAAGCGCTACAAAGTGATGCCAGTGTGTTTGTGTTTGTACGGGGTTTTGTGCATCGTCAAAATGTCAATAAAAACGTGCGCTTTGCCGGTATGGAAAGTATAGTGTGAGTTTTACTATTTAGTATAGAATAGTTTAAACTCGTGGCAGCGATTTGAAAGAGTTTCAGAGTTTCGGCAACAAAAAAATTGAAATGAGAAAACAACATGCAGCTCATCGTCTTAAACGCTGACGGGATGGCTACGCAACATCAATATTAAATTACCGTTGCCTACGATTTTTAAGATTATGTCACACTCTCTTCCAAACCACCGCCGGTCACTGAAAGCTGACCAGTCTGGCCATGAGTCGCCCAGTAAGAATCCATAGTATAGCGCACCGAGCGCATCCAATCGTACGCCATGTGCCGGGGTTGGCACATGCTGCGAAAGATTTAGTAAATGACATATACACACACACACACACACACACACCCATACAAAAACCATCCCCATGCTGCCGTTACTCGTCCGATCTGGCCAGAGACGGCTTCATAAAAACGTGCATTGAGGTTGGGTTGTAACGCTTGTTTTTTTTTTGGCCGAGCGCTCCAGCAAACGCTACCACACGGCTGAGATGAGTTGAACGAGCGAAATAATGCAGTGTGGGTGGGTGTGCAAGTGTTGGTAAAATTTGGTTTCGATTTTCATTACATCACAGCCATTACGAGCGCTTGGAAGTGAAGTGGGAAGCGAGGGCGCGTTTTTCCATCTCGGAAAACGCGATACCATGGTCACGTTCTGAGTGTTGCTTAGCGGAACACCGGTGGAACGTGGGAGTAGGCCTTTGAGGGTGCAGTGTTATCGTGCCAGGCAGATGTGTGTGTGTGTGTGTGTGTGTGTGTGTGTTTGTATGAGTTGCTGATTCAGGGGAGGGGAGGAAGCTTTCTTACCTTGTGGGACGTGGGTAGACACTTGAGCGCACTGTCCGCATCGGCCAGTGCGCTTTGGTAGTGGTGCAACCGGTGCAGCACCTCCGACCGTAGCTGCAGTCCTTTGGCACTGTTGGGCACTGTGGAAGAGAAAGAAAAACCATCGTGAATGAGTGTGGGATGACAAACATACGCATCAGAACTGTCAGTTGTAGGTAATTTTTATTTAACATAGCTATTAATTAAGTTTATTTTTCGAGTCATGGTATAAAAGTATTATTTTGTAGAAAATTTATTTATTTATTTATTTACTCCACCCGTTTGGTCGCACGTCCCCTTTATAATAACATAGTTATAAAACTTTTTACCGATCAATCCCGCCCGATTAAATGATTGATGGCAAATTGCACACTTCTATTAACCCATCCTTGCTAATGTCTTGCTTTCCCCTCCTTGGAATACCCTTTGAACTGGTTCCTTGCGAAATGTTATACACACGGGGTCATATTTTTTCCCTCTGCCAACCCCCTTGTGACTACCACGAACAGCTTACCAACACAGTAGACGTACAGTTGTGTGTGCTACATTATCCCACTAGCTAGCGAAACCATTAGCTGATACTTATTCGTAACCTCATCAATCCCATTCTCTCCGTCCTCCGCCGGAAGGCCATGGCGCCCGTCAACACTCCTCACAAGATCCTATTTCACACTCCTCACACACGGTCCACACGGTCCCTTTCACATCGGTACGGTATCGATTGGCTGAACGCCGCACTCGCCGGGCAGCGAGGCCACTGTAGGTGTGTGTGTAGGGTTTGCCACCTGTTGCTTCGCTTACACCGAGAACGACGGTGACGGCAGCGGCGAAACTTATCCGATGGCCATCAATATTGATGGAGTTTTAATTGGACTTAGTGTAGTGCCCCGCTTTACATGTCTGCGGGTTTGTAATGGAGCCCGGGCCATAGGCACTCTGGTAGGTGAGGCCACTGAGTTTGTGTGTTGAGGCTAAATGGTCAGTAAATCTGAATGTTTCCCTTTGTTACCATAGCATGTTTCTGAAGCTTAAAAACACATTTAAAACTGTCATATTTGAAATCATAACGATTGCATGTGAAATCATGAAAATGAAGGATTTAAACTGTAACCTTATGTTGCGACAAATCACCACAAACAACCATTAACTTTAGTCGCTTCAAAGAAAATCTCGTCAAAAGTTACGGTCCCTTATACAAAGCAATCACAAACAACAACAAATCTTGCTTCACCCCAAAGTTACACTCGCTCGGGGCAAGTGCTGGAAAAAACTCTCGAGAGCAAAAGTTAAAAATGAAGATAAGAGAAAAAATAAGCGATGGGAAAGTAGTGGGTGCGATGCGCAAAGCAAATGGAAAACTTCCAGACAAGCGAAACGACACGCCGGGAAGACTCAATCGGGCAGTGGGAGGTAGGCAAATAAAATAAAAAAAAAGAAACAAGTGACACGCGTGCACCGATAACCATGACATTGGCAGAAGGTTACCGTCGCGGCGAGGCGCTCGTTTCGCTTTCTGTGGCTGTGGCCGTGCAGGTTCGGCATCGGTGTCTGCTCCTTTAATATGGAAAATGCGCTCTATGGCAACGGATCACGGACAAAGAGACAATCTTCTCCCCGCCTCTCTTTCGTTCGATGACTAACGTAAATAATCAACCCAGAATGACGGGACAAAATGGGTTTGCATGTTGGTGTGTGTGTCGGTGGAAAAGCTAAATCCTCTTCACCACTTTACGGGGCAGTAAAAGAGAGGCCACGCGAAGATGATACACACAGTGACAGTGGTAATCTATCGATAAGCTGCTACAGGTTGTCGCTGTTGTTGTGGTGGTGGTGATGATGAGCAAGCCTGCCATGGTTAGGAAGCTTCGTCCACAGAAAAACCCGATTAGTCACCGCGATGAGCGCGATGGATGAGGCGCCTTTTGTCGGGATAAGCAACAAGTTTGCGTTGGCCCTGGGTTTGCTTTGCGATGGTTGAATGAGCTGTCGAAGGTCTAAATAGTCATTCTTGGTATATCATTATTGGATGGAGCTCAAGGTTGACGGGCGTGATTGGATCATTGTCGCTAGATTTCGATAATGTTTTGTGACGTTTGATTATCTTTAACTACTCATGAAGAATTGAATCTATATAATCTAGGTTAAAATGATTAATTTATTGATTTGCAACTAAGGGATGAAACAAATATCTTCAATAAACTCTACCACAGCTCACAAGAAAAGAGTTTCAAACAAAACTCGATAACACAAAAAAAACGTCTCCCAAAACCGTTGACTTTATTTCGCCATTGTTGATTAGCGTGCATCGACCCCGGGACTGTGACCGATCTCACCACTCAGCGTCTCAACGTGTCGGATCTTGATCAAGAGTTGCGATTTCTGACACCTTTACTACAGCGGGCTCTTCTCGCCTCAGCACAATGCGGGCTGATAAGACGCTTCACGCTCGAGTTCGATGGACCGGACTTTCTCAAAACCACTCGGACTACCCTTTTCTCTTCCCTCTTTGCCCCTTAGGAACCTGCTATCGCCTTGCATCAATGAATCACCCACCCACTTTGCCACCAACGTACCGTCACCACTACCATCAGCTAGCCAACCATAAATCACCGCGATAGAGGTTTGCGACGTGCAACGGAGCACGCCCCATCGCACCGTCGGGCTGATAATGGGCGAAGGCGATTTGTTTTCATTCTGGTGGATCCACGTCAACGGGGTGTAAGGTTTTCTGATTTCTAACTTTCCTGCTCTCAGTTGTTGTCTTAGCCGGGGGGTTTGAGCTGCTGCATGGGTTGAGAGAGCGTTACATATCAGGAGCGTCCACGATAACTATCAGCGGTTGCGGGTTGATGGAGCTGCCGGTTTTGTTGTCGTAGGTTAGGAACAACCGCCGAAGCAGACGGGGTCTCAAAGAGCCAAGCGGTTTGTGTTTAGGAGTGGGTTTAGTAAGACCTTGGGTTCGGTAAGACGTTTGGGATGTCCTGTTCTGTAATATTGGAGTAATATTGAGTTTCTGAGGTATCATGCTTCTAGGAGTAATGTGCAGTACTATGACAAGCTGAGGTAATTAATTAGCTATCAATGTCGAAATTGACTTTGAATGTGAGTCGATCTTTGGAATACGATTTTCCTTTTTTTTTTTCATAGTAAAAATACCTAACAATGGTTGTCAAATGCGCCTTTGGGTCTCAACCTTCACCACCACCGTACGCTCTGACGTCTTGGGTTAGGGAGAAATGGTTGTGTAAGGGCTACCGGAGCGAACAAAAACAAACATGTAACGCTATCGGCAAACCGACGAACGGTGTTTATTATAGCTGGTGGCGTACTTGCTTGGGACGCTGTTTAACTTTCTGCCTTGTAAGCTGATAACGCGCAAGTATTACGCGCCGACCGTCCGACGTTACGCCGGTGTATGGCCTCTCGTTGAACAGCCGCTCCGGATACCAGTGTCATGTCGAGGTCTGTGCTGAGCATCCGTAACATCGGTTTGTGTTTTGTTCTATCGTTGCACGTTTTAAACCGATTACACTGAACGAAACATGAACAGCAAACGAAACGGCTAGGGCTTTTGTTTTGAGTTTAAAGCTGAGCGAAGCGGATTAGGGGTCATCTCACATTAGGCGGTTAAGCGTATCGAATGTTGCCTGGGCCATTTTGAGCTCTTCGAGAAACCTGATTTATGCTTGAATGGTTGTTTAGGTTTTGAGTAAAACAAAGACCCTTCCTCGGTGGTGTTTAACGCATTGATTTCACTCAACAATATTCCTCGTGCTTGATGTCTTTTTTTGAGTGACAACTATAACTGCTTTCATCTGTAGCCGTTGTTTACATTCTTGTGTGATATGTTAACAACATAAGTGTGAACGATCTATCTCTTATTAAACACTTTTCCTCGCATGACGGACGGAAACCTTCACAGTAACGCGTCGTTTCTTTGAAGTTCCGGAACACGGAACGAAGTCCTCATAGTTTATGCCCCATTTTCCAGCGTAAGATCAATCCCAACCCACACGGCCTGCTTGCTGCTTAATAAATCAACCTTTGCGCGAGCAACAACCTTTTCGGCCTGTTTTACGGATGCCCCAGAAGACCGTGACAAGCGGCCGGCCGTGTGAGTGTGTGTGTGTGTGGTGAATACGAAATGGAATTTCCGCTCTAAGCTCCATCCAGGAAGTGAGATAATTTATCGTCGCCCATGGTCCCGTGTGTTTCGGTGCAGCGACGTGCCATTCCCAAACACGAACAGAAAAGACGCTCGTGGTAATATGCAACCCACGGTAACACCGCCCACAACGCTTCCCCCGGGTGGCAGGCGGAAGGAAGTGAAGAAGTGAATCACTCAAAATTCCTTGCCCGTGCCCCGGGTACGTGGGTATGTCCATCGTTTCCATCCCGGGAGCCGGGGAAGGTGGGCAGCAATCGTCACGGAGCGTAGCTCGTGGCTTCAAGGTGAAGGAAGCTGTCAGCACAAAGCATTCCTTTGCCCATTTCCGGCTCATCCGGATACTGGTACAGTCGTTTACCTCCCATTCCACCCTAGGGCGGGCTTTCCGGGAAAACCTGTCCGAGCGTTTGGTAAGAACGGCAAATGAGTCTTTCGGCATATTCTTTTTGTTTTGTGCGCCTTCACGGTGCTGCCCGCCCGGAAGGCAACGAGCGAGAACGTATCTTATGCTTCCTTGGAGACGCACCGCACTGGAGAAGCCCTGCACGGGGTCACAAATTGATGCTGGCAGATAAATAAAAAGCTAGTTCATGTACGGTACGTTACTTTCGCTGTCCCGCACGCCCCGCACATGTTTCCGCTCCTTTGGGTGCGCGCTGTCGATGAGCGGAAATTCAATTTCCTTCCAAAAACGAGACGGAAAGAAACCTGATTGCCCTGTCCCATGTTGGTACATGTGGGGTTTCCTTTGTCTTTCGGTTTGTGTCGGTGCAAGATGATTATTTTCGGTATCCTTCGGTACATCGGTTTGTGGTGTGCTTGCGGCCTTGACTACAAGAATCCCCGCCACGACGACGGTAGCTCGGTAGCTAAGGTGCGCAAGGGAATTAATTTATAGCTAGAAAGGATCCCTCTCTCGGTGGTAAAGTATGGTGCTGAAGAAAAATCCCACCCCAAAAGGCTGGAGTGAAATAAGAACACGAGACAAAATGAATCCGGATGTGTTAATCCTTGGAAGTGAATCCTGCAAAAGCACACGGAAATAAATCACTCAATCAAGCTGAGCTGGGATGGGTAGAAGGCGACTATGGGGAAGTAAACAGATATTAACCTTCTTTTCTGTGTAACGAGAGCGGTGTCTGTTGAACTGGAGCTGGAAGGAGCTATGATTGTATTAGCTGGCAAGGGCAATATATTTTACAGTAGAGGATTGTTTGACTGCTATTTTGATGTATCTGAATGAAGTTAAATTTCCTTTATTTGTTTGCAGAAATTACTCTGGAAATACGATCGACGTTCTAAAAATACAAGCAAGTTAGCGTTCTTATTGCCTTTTAAGAGTGATCAAATATCTTAGTGTCTGAAAATAAAAAGATGTTTCAGACTTTTACAAAAATGGTGCAAAACAAAACAAACATTCTCATGATTGCAATGGTTCTTGCGAAACAAACTGTAAAGAAGCTGTTGAGCGCTGTCCTGCAAGCCACACAATTAATGGTCTGAATTAACGCTCCATGTAGCACTGGGTGGAATAAATATAAATAAACTCATTCATTTACCGGCACAGCACACCATTGCAACAAAGTTGCTGTAAAATCTTTCGTATGAAAAATACGCTCCCCACACAAGCGGCGTATGCATGTTACTTCAATTTGCATAATCCATCCCACTTGCTGAATAATGAGTGCCATTAGAAGTGCTGTCCTTCAGCAAAATGTCACCCAACGCTCACTCAACACGCTCTCTCTCTCTCTCTCTATCTCGCTCGCTCGCGTTGAGGAACGAATTACGATCCGCTGGATTCTTAAATCCAGTTTGTGCGATGTAACCATTGAAAGAATGAAAATGGAGACAACCAGCCCCTCTACACATTCCTTCGACTAGACGCGTACCTTTTCAGTGTACCAGCGGCAGCATAAATAAGCGACCCCTTGCGCTCAGAACGGAAAGGACATGGTGGTTGTTAATAACAAAAATACAGGCAGAAAAACAAAATCTCCCCGTTTTCGTGAGCAGGGACTGTTCTTTGTCTGGTCGGGACAGCAAATTGGTGTGTCAGATAGCAGCGAGCCGTACACTGCAATTTCGTGAGCAGCGTGAGCAAATCACACACCGCGAATGGGGTCACACCCGGTCAAAAACACACACACACACAGATACACGTAAACAAGTCATTCAACTCGTTGGGGTGAGAAATTTTTGTTTTGATAAACGAAAATAAACGTCCCCCTACCGACCTTGCTTGGCCTGGAACCGGACGGGCAATCGCCATTTCTTTGTTGTCTCGGGCATTGAGCCCGGCCCCTCCCCTCCAGCTCGTGCTCACAATGCACTTGATAATCAGTATTATAAACGAATCAGCACTTACACATGCAACCACAACACTTGCTATGGGGTGGGTTTCGCCGGATGACAGTGCGAAACCTCTGCCTCTGTATTCGTCAACTGAACGATTCGTCAAGTTGCCTTATTTTTTTCACTCTATTTTACTCTGATAACCTTCATTTGGGCTCTCCCACCCCACTTGGTGTACATTTCGTGCTGTCAGGTTCACACAGCCAAGTAGTGCAGCAAAGTAGGTGTTTGAACCGGCAGGTCTGTAAACAAAACGATTTCATGACAAGTGGAATAAAAGCACTGTTTCGCCATTGCTTTCTTTTGCAAATCGTAGGAAACACCAACCAACCTCGATCACGTCTCCTCAAAATTCTTCTTTCACTCCCTTCCGTCTATCCGGTGTGGTTCGCTGTAACTGCGTTCTTTCTTCGTTTTGGTAAACGCCAGCGACTGACCTCAAAAAACGAGTCCATCTGTCAGTCAGGCCCGCGTCCGGGCTGTCCACTTGGAGCTCGAAAACACACAAAGAACGACGGTTTCGAACGAAACTGCAAAAAAAAAACACACACACACAGGGAGCAATGGTGTACGTGACATTGGAGGGCTGATATTAAACAGAGCTGCTGCGGCGGGAGGGTTGTGGGCAGTAGCCATGGAACCAGACATTCCCCAATTTTGAGTGTTATTTGTTGCTGCTATATACGTTCCTTCCTTCCCGTTTCGTTTCTTTGCCAGCTGAGTTGCAATATACTTGCCGTTGGTTTGCCCGGTCGTCTTGACAGTGCGCACTGTTGCTGCAGTGGCGCGTGTGACCGATGGCAGCGTCTATTTTAGGGTGTTGTATTTTCTTTGAAGTCGCGAGTGACACGCTTAATGGCGCTGAAAGTGAGCTAGATTCGGTGGTTTCGGACCGGAAGGGTGTAAGCAAAATTCACATCAATATCCAACTGGTACAGACGTTGTTGGGTAGACCAAAATGTGAAATGAATTGCTTGTGTTCATGAGGCAAGGAAATGTCCAATTCATGTAAAAGAATTAAACATTTCCACATTTTCCACGCGTTTATTCATCTTCAAAGCAAAGCTGCACAAACCCCAAATTACGTTGTACACTAATTAATTCAAACCTAATTTTCCACTACATAGCAACTTGCACACACACGCTCATTCTTTCTCGCATAGCTCTGTAATTGCTCACTCCATAGACACTCTTTGTCCTGATTTTAACCGACTAATGTGTCGGTGACTGTGTTCGCTCCGTCATGCTCAATCTCGACCGTGCACATCATCCGGGCACTGATTAAGTCCCGGAATGGCTTCATTCCGAACTCGCTCTAAAACTTCATCTGCGCTGATGAGGCTTTTGCGTTAAATTTCGCATTAGCATAATTATTCATTAGCAGCACCCCGTCCGGCAGCAGCAGCAGCAGGGCACCCGTGACACATGCGAACGTGCTGCCGGACCTTCCATCATAATGTCATCAGCGGCAGCGCTCATCGTTCATCCTGCCACAAAGCTCATCTTCACCCGAGCAGCCTGCCAGCGTGTGCCATATATTTCCCAGCCACTTTAACCGGCATTGTGCATCGATGTGTGTGTGTGTGTGCTCGTTGCTGAGCTTGTCTCTACGGGTTGGGTGACCGAGTTTTCGGGAATGACTTTCTGCCCGACGCGTCCGTTTCGAATCCCACACAGCTACTGGATGTCCGAGAATCTGTATCATCTCCCCGAAAAACCCTCCACAGGCGCACTGGCTGGGGTTGGGAGTGGGTTAATGAAAATTTATTGCAAATTACGACGTCTTGAGTGCACCGGAACGACCACAATGAGTGTCCTCGGGCTGCGGATGTGGGTTGCTGAAAGGAAAAAAATCATCACTGCCTCACCGCACCCGTACCGACGTACACAACACGTCCAAAGCCATTCAAAAGATAATGATGATTATGATGGAATGGATGGACACAGCAGATGAAGATTAGTTTAGTGAGTAATTGACATCAAAATGGACTTGGAACGAACCGTTGCACCGTGTTTGTGTTCTGTTTGTCGTCTGGCGCCCTTTGGGATGAGTGGAGTAACTCTCCTTCCGTTCAGAATATTCATTTCATGCCTGAGATTAAATTACATGCCCTGCATAATATTCGTTCCACCGAAAGGGTTGGCAATTGCACGGCTGGACGTTGAGTTAAGCTACGAATAATGTTGATAAATATTAAATTGATCCGAGAGAGTGCCCAGGCAGAGCGTGATGAAAATGCCATATTCAGATATGCAACGGACATGAAATGGAAAATGGAAATGATTTGTTTCAGGGAAATTGTATAAATTTAATTCATGTCTGGCATTGCTATGACTTTAATAATGCATTTAAATTTTGATACAAGGTATACAGAAAGCGAATAAAACACGCGAGCAGCGATTGCTAGGCATTAACGTACTTGAGTTGAATGCTTAACAATTCAACTGTAATGCTGCTTTCGAATAAACTCCAAATCATTTAATATACGGTTGAAGAACTGGATTATGCATTCAATGAAATTGCAAAATATCATTCCATTCCGGCGTGTGAAATCGCTTCACCAACCCACTGTGTGCGGTGCGCTTTTCATGGAGGCGCCTAGTGCCGCACCGCACACGCTAAAAGTACCGTGCGCCTCCATCAGCACGCGCCAATTTAATGAAGCCTTGCCCGCTGAAGGGTACATAAATTCGTTAGCAAAACGGCTAAACAACGCTGGCTTTTCAAACGAAAGACAAAAAAAAACGGCATACACATTCACGCTCAGATCGCACACACAACCATCCGAGGCTGGCTTAATTGCGATCGACTGACTAGGATGCCTACTTTAATTTGCATACAATTACGGCCTCACTCCGTTTTCCACCCCTTCTCCGGGTCGGGCTGTGCTCATCATAATCCAGCCAAAGGCACAGGCAAGGCAGCAAATCCAGTGCGCTTATCCTAGATGCTATTTTTTGCTTGCCTCTTGTGTGGCACCGGAATGTTTCTGTTTTTTATTCTCGCTGTACCATTTTGTGTCATCACATTTTGCATTCACAATTAGGCACCGGCTCTGTTGTTTGGTTTTTATTACCGGTTTGTTTTCCAGCATGTCGTCGTGTTTGCAGCGGGTTTTGGCGTTTCTAATTTTTATGTTAGCTTTCGCTTGCTGCTAGGCGTCAAAAAATATCGTCTGCTTGTTACGGTGTTCTGTAGGGAATAATCGAATTTGTGTTTTGTTCTGGAAAATGTTTGTTGTTGTAGAACTGTTATTCAGATTGATTCAAGTGTTTTTTAGTTTTTGCTTATAAGTAAATACAGATAAATTGTTCCCAGCAAAGTTTATATAATTTGGTATCGATTTTCCGTTTTTATGTTTGTTCATGTATTTGCTTCATACATTCAGATATCCTCTTATCCTAAAAACCTTTCTATACTCAAATTTTATATTCCACGCTTCTCCAAGCTAGAAATAAGGAAAAATCCAATATATAACCGTTCTGCTAGGGCTTCTGCTCGCACAGGAGAATGCATTTAATGGCCCGATGTTGTCATTAAATATTCATAAATTGGAACAACCTCTGGTGAGACTGGTAAAAACTGGTAGAATTTTTTTTTAAAATATTTAACTGCAAACGCACCATCGATCGCGCTAAACTACACAACCACAACGCAATCCCAAAACTAGCTGACGGTGCTCTGTTATTATGAGTGCTTCTGATTCTGTGCGGCCCGTGAAATTGAATTCATTTTACGCTCACAAAGCCCACCACTGGCGACTGATTTCCCTTGCCTATTCTCGTTCCTGCGCGTGCGGTGACTGTTGAAGCGCATCGCCGCAATACCGCTCAAGCCTAAATTGCATTTTGCCATGCTGTACGATCCCGTGGGTTCCGGGTGTGCGAGTTTTGCTTTCCACGCTTTTACTCGAAACTTTTACCCCTGCAGGAAATTGATGCGTATTGCATGGTGCAACGCAGCGAGTGCAAAAAATGTACGTCACCTCTGTACAACAGGACAAGCTGGGCAGTAAAACTGCAAACAGATGCGAATGCGGATGATTCTGCAACGTGGTAGCAGTAGCAGTAGCAGCAGCAGCCATGTTAGCGATATTATTTAGTGCTCCGCTGAGACACGGGGCTTAATATCCGAGCCAGACTCATAGTTTGGGAAACAAAAGCTTTGGCGCAATAAAAAAAAGGTAGCCGCGAGAGATTTATTTATACTGTTGAAACCAAAATTGCACGATACGGAACGGTTCATGCAAGGGAGTGCAAGGAAAAAGGAGCAAAAAAGAAATAAATTTTCATAATTTTCGCATTCTCTTTGAACCGTCAACGCCTCATGTACAACGCCGTGGTGCGCTCTTTATTAATGTTGACGAATTGAGCTCTCCGCATATTGCGCTTTTGATCGGCCCGCCATTCCCATCACAAATCCTTTATAATGGCATACAATTAATTACCGAGCCTTCGCGCGGGTGCACCGCAGGCACCTGAGGAGGTGCACCACCTGCAGTAATAACATCGCCATCGACTCCGGTTAACCATTATTGCGTTAACTCGCTCGCGGCAATTAAATTTCCAATCACACCTGCCATCCGATCCATCTGGCAGCGTTCGCTCGGAAAAGCAAATAATTATTCATCTGCTCAATCCAGATGGAAAATAAAAATCAATTTCTGAAATGACATGTGTGTATAAGCAGTTGTGTGTATGTGTGTACGGTCGGTTTATATTTCCTCTTGCACTAATCATTCTGCCGGGTTTTCAAACGGGAGTAACAGCATTGTTCAGGACAGCCGGGCAAAACCAATGTTTGCATTAACCCGCATCCACACCGAGGGACTATAAATTCAAAGGTATTTATTTACACGGCTTTACATCGTTATTGTGGTGATGATTTATGACCGGTGCGGTTATTTAAATGCACACAACCATTGCACGATTGTCCTTGTTTAACCCCCTGAGCGAAGCCGAACGCTTTCCTTTACAGGATTGAATTTCAAATGAGGCATACCAAAATGACCATTGTTTCGTTGCAAACTGGTACGTCCAACGTGGGAGGATCAGGTGGGACGAAAGATCGTTGTTTGATATGTAATTAAATTATCCGTATTTAATTTACGGCGTATCCGATAGTTTTATCTCGTGTGGCTTGTCCCGAACGAGTGCTTTTCAACGCTTGCATTTATGGCTTTAAAATAAAAGCCAAAGATACTGAGCATTCTTACTGCATTCTGCACCAAGATGCATTGCCACTTGGAGCGGGATTTTCACATTCCAGCTTGATTTCTTGCTGCTCTGTAAAAGTTCAATTACTTCTCATCGGGCATAAATCTTTCCACCGTGTCGTGTCCTTCCGGAAAGAAACAAAAGCCCTCAGCCCGGGAGTGCGTGAACTGGGACGTACAAAAACTGCATTTAATGGACAAAAGAAGAGTAAAAAGTAAGCACAATTGTAACGATTTTCGGTAGAAAACCTTGGACTCGTCCACATACACACATACGCGGAAGAGCACTCTATGCGAGGCAATAATTCATTCAACATGACGTTTCCGGTTGTTTTCTCTTTGTTGCGTCTTGCACGGCTCGGCACGGTTTCGGCACGGTTTTGCTGGCTTTGCCCAGATGAGGAGTGGCGTTCTTCACCACTGCAGCATTTTTCCCGAGCAGCTGGAAGGGGAAGAAAAACTACGTGCAGCTTTCTTATATTTATGGCTCACACGTTTTCATCGCGTGTGATGTCCACTGGGCGTGACTTTCTCGTTGCGCTGAGAAGTGGACCACGGGCACAAAGTTCCAACGCTCGCTTCCGTACACTGCTGGACCGGTACTTGGGTGTACTTTGGACTGGTGAATGCGTGTCCATACCATTCCAGCTCGCATGAAGGATGCAGCTAAAACAATTTCCGGACCAACGGAGTGATGTTTTAATTACGCTCCATAAAAATCGATTTGCAGTCTGCAGACCGGGAGGCTTGCCTAAGTTGCCCTAAGGTTTCGAGATGAACGATGAAGGGTTGAAATAATATTGCCCTATGCCTGTAGGCGGCGCATCACCTGATGCGAGCAACAGCGAGCAACGTTGCGCACAGGGAGCACAGCAAGGGACATTACATTTTCACGGACGAGCTGGACTTCCGTTACGTTACGCTTTTCAGTCCTTCGGCGCGGTCGAGCGTTATGCCTGGCAGCAGCTGCGTTATCGTTCGGCCAAGAGCGAACGCTGGAAGTTATTTACCCAAGCCCGTAGATGGTATCTGTCCGCAGTGTCCATGCCTATGCAAATGAATGGCTGTTGCAACCGTTCCCATTACCATATCGATTATGGGACCGTCCGTGAGGCCTTTTGGCTGACCCATCGTTACAGAAAATGGGTGTAAAAGAGTATTTGGTATTAAATTTGTTATAGGATAGAGTCTAATGCACATATTTCTATAGTAGAAAACAGATAAATTTATGATATAATTTCACAAATTCATTACTGTAAGCACCTATTACCATGAACCTATTATTGCTAGAGAAGAAAATAGATTGCCTATCCATCGGCACGAGATGGCTAAACTGACTGCCTCCACTCAACAATAGATGTTTGCCATTGTGGTACCGTTGCAGGATTGACCATGCCAGGTCGGTCGGTAGGTCGATCATTGGCAAAGGAAAAGGTCACCCCATCGACTACCGGCCGACACGAGTGTCCATTTATCATCCGATGATAGTGGGTCATGTTAGATTCCCTTTTCCTCTCTTATCCTGTTCCTGTCCTCTTATTTTGCGTCTACTGCATTACCACCCATTGCCAGGGAATACAATACTGCACCGCAGCAGCAACAGGATGCTCCAGCAACCAGGTCGAGAAGACCTCTATCGACCACGGGGAGAAACGCTGCGTGAGGTTATCTGCATTGCGCGATAAATAAAGAGCGTTGCTCTATTTATAACAAACGGCCTTCCCTTCCCGGGCAACCAATTCTGCCGTTGGCTGCACGTACGTAAGGCAATTAGAAGGGAGTCGTTAAAAGCTATCGATAAGGGCAATATGTGCTTAAGAGTGTGTGTGTGTGTGTGGGAAGCTAAGCTATAATGCGTAGACAAAACATTTAAATGCCTAATTGAATTTGAGTCTCCGTCTTCGCCGGTAAGCTTATAAACATCACATGCAAATGGCTGTATCGATTTGAACTGCCAATTTTTGTGCTTGTGGATTCATGGATTATGCAGTAATGAAATTAAGTTTAACCTCACGTTGAGCGAAGAACCTAAGATGAATGGCAAAAGATAGTTTCTACACACTAGTAATAATCCAGCTTACTCATCCGAAACCTCAAAGTAAAATGGCACGAAAACGTGCCTCGTGTAATCTAACCTGCCGCATTCCAGCAGCTAATAAGATGAATCACTGTGAAACCTGTTCCTAGAAAGCCATTTCCTTCCCGAAACCTAACACCGAACCATTTCCTGTGACTGTGTCTAAGAAAACAGCCCCTCAACGAAACCACAACGAGCAACCATTGCGCTCTCAGTGGACTTGGAAAATTGCTTAATTATACAAAAGATTGCCGACGGTGGAAGAGATATACAGCATCCTGCCATAGCCGGACGCGATAAAGACCGGCTTCCTTTCCCGCGACCGACCAACATCACTTTCTATACCCGAAACGTCGTTTTGCCTCGAGTGTCAATTTTCTGTCGCTCAAGCCGAACCGCGCTGGACCACAAAATTGAACAACTTTTCAAACCGTCGTTCGGTTCCGTCGTCCCTTGCAGTCGACGCGCTTAACAACTCACCTGTAACGGGGGAGGGCGAAAAAGCGGCGGGGAAAAGAAAGAAAAACACCACAAAAAAAGGTGTACACCATCGTTAGCATTCGACTGGAACTCCGAGAAAATTCCAAAACAAATCAACATTAATTTTGCAAAGCGTTCATTTTTGTTTTTCCTTTTTCGAAATTTGGACTTAAAGCACGAATAACAAGTGGGAACACGTACCCCTGGTCAGGTTGAAGCAGGACGAAATGTTAGTGGCTTTTTATTTTCACCTCACGAGGGCCACTGAACACCGAGCCGGCCAAAGTGGACCAGCAGCTTAAAAGCATTTCGTATCACTCTCAACCGGGGTTCTTGAGAGAGCCTCCACTAACAAGCAATTTGCCATTTTGATCTTGGCTCTGCAGTTGTGTTTTGGGGGGGGGTAGTGGCCGTACTTGATTAAATGGAGCACTGGGCATCATGCAAGGCGTACCGATCTAAACACGGTCGCCGCCCTCATCCTGCTGCCGTCACTTACAGCATGGACCGTTTGCTGTGGCCTGGTCGGGGAGGTAGTCATGAAGAATTGTGGAATGAAATAAGACATAAACTGAGCAGCAGCAGTAGCGTAGAATTTCGTAAATTGAACACGCTGTTTCGTACAGCGCTTTCGTCTCGGCGAAAACGGCTACCAGCCGGCAGGGGTCGATCATTGACAGTACCGAAGCTCGTAAAGCTGAGAAAACTTACCCATCGAAAAGAAGAAGTCAAGTTTGTTGGCATTTGGGGAACCACTAGCAATCAACGGTATCGCCCATTTCGCCAGTCTGAGTCTGTGTCGGAGGGACGATAGTCAGACAGCATCCGTAAGAAGTGGCATCCACCTTCACCAAAAACCGTCGCAAAACCCACATCCGTAATGGTGAATTCCTTCCATTTGTAGCACCATGCTCAAGCTGAAACGGTGCCCGGTGCTGGTGGTTGTGTGGGAAAATTTACATTTTCCGTTTTCCCCCTTAATGTCATCCAACTTTATTGGCAAACGATAGGACGGTGGGTAGGATAAGGAGCGATTGAGCATTTTTATCGCTTAATGGTACGTAAAATGTGTGAACCATGCATTGGATCTGGGCGATGCTATAAACATGAAGAACACTACGCCACGGTATCATATTTTCGATTGGGCGACTATCGTTTAGATTTTTATTTTACCCTTAAGGGTGGTGGCTGCGAATCTGCGAATACTTGACCGGACGAATATGTTCATTTTGCTATTTTCGTTTATGAGTCGCTCAGCGTTGTCACGCCTTGTAAGAATGTGCTGTTTACGATGGACCGCATCCCAACCATAAAGCGCTAATCGAAGTGCCGGGTCATCAGCTTATAAAGCCCAGATTGCAGCGCTTGAGGAGTCAGTTTTGGGATTGTGGAAGGGCAAAAAAAGTACGTTTTCAGCAACGCTTGAAATAATGTATAAAATTCCATTTCATCCTTCAAAAGCTGTACAATCAGCAAATCTGACCCATCAACTGTTTCAATGATCAATTAATTCAACGGCACATGATGTGTTTACATTGAAAGTTTTAATACAAATCAATTAAATGCAAACGAATCTGCGCACCGCCATACGACAGGTCAAGCGTTTCGATCAATCAAGAGCTTCCGTTTCAAGCGATTGGGGTGTACTAATTGTATTTACGTTTGCTGGTAGCACTGTTTACATGTACTAGGTGTACCTTTTCCTCGAGCAAATAATTGAATTTGCCTGCAAACCAGCAATGTCACTAGGGTGGCGTTTATATACAACGATGGTTCAAGGAAATCTTACTACCTGCTTTATGGCTTTTAATGGTCGATCAGGGTGTTTGAAATGCATTTTGAAATGGCGTAAAGATATACTTTTCAACTCATGCTGTAGGTGTTTACGCAATGCAGACTCAACCTTAGCTGCTTCTGAACTGACAGCTCACTGACAGCATCTTGCTTGAAAATGCACCCCCAAAATTCCTCTCACTAGCATTTCTCATCGCTAGACCGCTCACGAGACTCGCCTCACGAGCATGAACACATTCATTACGGTGAGTTCATTTTCTATTTAGGGGATGCTGTTGAGCGAACTGAAAGAGCAGAGAGCGAAAGGTCTCCTGTCCGTATGGCGTGAGTGGCGACACATTTGAACATGTTTGAAACCGTGAAATAAACAACATGAAAAAGAATAAACATAACACAAGCAAGTAACAATAATCTAACCATACGACACACGAGCAAACCTCACACACCGCACGCCGTTGCAATGTCTGTGAGTGGCGTTTTTTCTTCTTATTCTCTTTTCTTGGAGGTGCGGTGGTGCAAAGGAGCAGCAGTAGACCGGGAATAAATATACAAGCACTCGACCCGAACACGCCGCCCTGCCGCCCTCGCACGCCGGCAAGGGAATTGGCGCGGATCGTAGCAAGCGTGGTTCATTGCTCCCGCAGTTATTTCGAATGCCTGACGCGTGAAGTCACTTCCGCTCGGGAGAACCAGCGCCGCCTGCCAGACGTTGTGCCTGGTGCCGGTGTGTGTGACTGTGACTGCCGGTGCGGAAAAGTCCAACCTCATAAAGGTATTATTAACTGGTGTGATTTGAAAACGCGTTTTAGACGCTTTGCTTTGGCGGTTGCTTTAACCACAACGCCCATACCGAGGTTTGACATTGTGTCGCAGCAACACGCATTTGAGGTTTCGCTTTTCACGTACAGTCTTGACATCAAGGCCAGCCTACAGTTTAGCGCAACATAGAACCGAGACAGGTGTGTCTTTGGCGAGCGTTTTCCACCGTGCAAAGGGGGACACGCGCCTGGTTGCGCCTGGCAAGAAGAAAACCGGCACACAGATCGATGTCAAGCGTGAAGACGGAGCCGGCTGGGATCGGTTTGCACGATCCATCTGCGCCCTCTTCATCACTGACTGACAGCTGTCATCGTGTGTCGACGCTTCGTGACAGTCGCGTCCCATCCCGCCCCGCGTTAGTGTGCTAAGTGATGACGAATGTGAGAAAACGTGCTTCCGCCGTCCGAAAGTAAGGATGGAAATGTACACTGGCACACTTGTTCTCGGCTGGTGTAATGTTTAAGCATTTCTTGCAGCAAGCATTTATTATTGCAGATGAATCATGTTCCGCGTGAAGGGTATGATTCCCGCTTCGTGATCATCGTTCTTGCTGATTCATGCACCAACCCGGAACATACTTCTGGCACCCCGAAATAAACTGTGAGACACACGGTTACCACTCTTGGGACACGGCACACGACCACCTTGGTCGGACAGTTGCGGTCTCAGTGCGACTTCGGCCAGTTGTGCTCGGGTGTGCGCTAGAAAACGCTGCCGCGGGGAGTTTTTCTGTGATTATGTAACACATCTTTTGGTCGGTTTGGTGCGAACGGCAAGGTCTGACCCGAATCGAACAACGAACACAGCAGAAAACGAACCCACCAGCAAGAGGCGGGTTTGCTCTCCTGCCCTGCAACAGTACAGCTTGGCTCGTGGCGATGCCGGAGGCAGGGAGGTCGTCGCGCTGAAATGGCCGGAATCGCGCAACCATGCGTTTCGTCGGGCCGGGTGCCGCGACCTTGAAAGTTAACTTTTATCACGTCCGATCGCACCCCTCCGCACCGATACGACATTGTGTGTGTGTGTGTGTGTGTGTGTGTGTGTGTGTGTGTGTGTGTGTGTGTGTGTGTGCGGCTGTGTGTTTCTGTGTGTGTGTAGATGTTCACATTAAATGATTTTATTCTCCTCACGCGTGCTGGGTCAGGGTTTGCGTTTCATCTTCATGGTTGGACGGGAGCGTTTGCTGATTCCGAAATGGCAAAGCGGAAAATGACACAGCAAGCACAAATAATTTGTCGCCTCCGTTCGGGAAGTATGTAACAAATAATGTTACAAACCAAAGACATTGTTTTGTTGTTCTGTTTTTTTTTTTAAATAATAAACGATTATTCTAGAATTATTTTACTTGCACAAAACTTCTATTCAACCACATTGTAATAGAGTGTTGCTGGTATTATGTAACATTAATATTGGATACATTAAAACCTAAAACATTTTAAGAACTAAACAACTTGATATCCAGAAGCTAAAGCAAAACACGCTTTTTAAATATCTCTCCTTGTTAAATGATGTGGTCTCAATGCGAGGGGTGGAGATTCTCTTCCCAGACATGCATAATAAATGCTAATTGATAGTAACAAATTATTAAACCCTAACGACATTACGACTGCCTGTTGCGCTGCCACAATGTCTGTTACAATTCTCACCGGTATTACTCGGAAAAAAATGTCAAACAAATAATGAAAAGACATATCCTGAGCACAAAGCCAGCATGTGTTGCTGCTGGGGAAGTGTTACAGCATGGAAAGCAGTTTAATTATTCATCACAGTGCATTCATGCATTTCACATTCACTTGTCCATCAAGGTGGTTGTTTTGTTGCAAATCGTTTAAATACGTTATAATACAAAAACAGACGTTCAGCATGTTTGTAAAAAAAGCGAGTTTTAATGAAATTAAAGCAAAGACCAAACTAGCAAGAAACAAAATCGATCTAACCTACAGTTCCATTTATCTCCCACATCAGCAGAAAAACACAGCCAACAGCACGGTTTATGAGGTTGTTAAACTTATCGAGTAACTCCCACCCGCCCAGGGCCGTAAACTGCATTTAAGTGCAGATGCCACGAGGATATCACGGCTATTTGTAGCCTGCGCTCAGCATTCGAACAGAAGTGTTAAAAACAAATAAACTGTTTACAACATCCACCCGCATCCACTGCGGAGTGCATCCCGAGGCAGTCCCAGTTATTGGCTGCAGGATAAATTGTTTTGCTGTCCAGCTGACCAGGGTCTGGGCGATCGACGATGTAAGTGAACCGGGGCATCATGATTACAGCCCATGTTTTACACAAGCACACACAAATGGCTACCACTCCGCACACACCCACACGCGAACGCACCCCCGAGCGGCTGCAAAACCACCAACCAGGGGCTTTGATAATGTTGTTACCAATGTTTACCAGCTGACGAATGGTAAAGGAACAAAGCAAAAAAAAAAAAACACATTGAGCAATGGAGATGCCATGGAGAAGCGCAGGAGAAGTAAAACCGAGCGAAAACCATCATCATTCGAATTGCATTTCGTTGCAGGCGGGAATGATACAAAAAAAAACATGGCTGTGTTTCGTTGCTTCGATGCCGCTTGGAGGATGCAGTCAACGTCGTAAAAAATGCACATAAATAGAGATCTTAGCAGAGGCAGCTCGTTGTAAGGCGCGTCTTACAAGCGGACAGGAGGGGTAATGTAATTTTGCTGTACGGATAGCAAAACAGAGTCTTCATTTGTTGTCGTTGGGGTGGGTTAGGACAGGTCATGATGGTGGTGATGTTGGAGGAATATCAACTATCAGCAAAGGGCTTTTGCTGCCATTGTATGTGTGAGAGTAGGTTTATGATAGATAAAATAATAATCTACCAATAAACCTTTATCAAGAATGAAGCAATATCAAAAAATCATCATCGTTTCTAGGAATTCAATTTTCACTTTTTTATAAAATTGAACTCCTTTCCGCCAGCAGTCAATATTTCATTTCACGAAATAAACATTTGCACGTGCTAATCCGCTTAGCTTGCTGCTGCTGGATACGGGCACGAGACATTCCATTAGTCGACTGTCCTTTCTGTCAATGACACTAATAAAGTTTTTTTCCCTTCCACGATCGCCATTGAATCTCGATTCAATCCGTTTTCGTAGCCAAAAGGGAGTTTTTGTTGTTGTCACTGGATGGAAATTTGTTTCCTTCGCATTGCGCTCTCCCAATACTACCAGTCAGCATGTCAGAACGAAATGCTTGATTGGATTGATTTTGTATTTGGACATTTTTCTCAGTGTTCGGATGGGTGGCCTTTTTTCCTGTTGGATTTTGCTCTAGCAATTGGATTTTCTACTTTATACTTTCCACACCTTCTCATTGCACAGCCATGCCGAGTTCACAAAGAACTGAAACGCGATGTCAAAGTCACCATTCCCCTGGTGTTGGGGACAAGCTTTAGCACATTTGTCAGAGAAGTTGTTTTTTTTTACTGCGTTCGGTTTTGACGCTCCAAAAACTAGAAGCAAAGCCCGGGCACAGTGCGCAGGTGAGGCGAGCTTCATCAAAAATTCATTTTCCTGCACTCAGTGTGTGTGTGTGCGCGCGCTAGATGAGAATGCAATCAAAACTGTGTTGCAGAAGATTTTGTTTTTTTTTTTGTTTTTTTGTTTTTGCTAAACCCGTCGAAAGAAATGAGATATTGAACAGAGCGTGACAACATCCTGGCCACGAGATGCACACGTACAGCTCCGGAGGCGGGTGGGATTAAAAAGGATGCACCAGCTGACAAATCGAACAGAGTGCAGAACAGCACAGCAGCGTACGATCGTATGATTGCACCAAGCACAACACTCCTGCTGCAGTTTGACATTCGATTAGCTCGCCGGGAGTGTGTGAAGTGCAGAATGCTCTCTAGCATAGTTTCGAAAACAGAAAATAAAATTTCCCCCCCTTTTACCAACCGAGCTGCTGCGCAAATCTGTCAACAGAGAACTGGTGCCGGAGGAGTTTGACAGGGACCGCAGGGAGCTACCTATCCCTGGCATGTTAATTTTTCCACCCAGTTCTTTTGCGAGCGATGACAAGGAGTGGACTTTTCAACTGCCAACTACTCCTCCGGGATAGCCGATCAAGCTAAACGAGCGTGGGGATGGTTTTGACAGCAACATTTCGAGCACCGGTTGGGAGCTGCTAGACGGAGAGCGCAAATGTGAGGCAGAGTTTGAATGGAAAGCAAAGTGTGAATGTTTCTTGTTTGTTCAAAGAGCAGTTTTGTTCAGTTTTATGCTAGTTTTAAAGTCATTTTTTTTACAATTCCTATCATACCCATAATATATTTAATATTTTCATATTTAAATTGAGATGCTTTATTATGCAACTAGTATTATGGTAACTCCCTGTAACCGTTACGTTCTAAATTGCACGCGTTACGGCCTGCGACTCCATCTAGCTAACACCAATGACTATCAATTAGTGCGAAAAAAAAGCTCCCCCTCCACCGCTTCACGCTTGCTTCACGCACAGCGCATTGAAACGCCGAGGGTTAAGTAATGGCAAGGTGAATGTGACCGACTCTTACCAATGCCCGTGTATGTTTGTGTGTGTGTGTGCGTTACGCTAGCTCTGCACTGTTGCAATTACTTAAGCTCTTTTTCTGCCTCTTCTGTTCAGCTCCAACCAGACGCCATCTGCCATGCACACACACGCACACAGCTTCGTTTGGAGAGTGTCTTCAGCCTGACCTTACGAAATGATGTTGTCAGACCGATTCTCCGTTCACACTCTTCACACTCGACCCACATTCAAACTCCAATTTGTGTCTCCCTCCGCTACTTCGCCTAGCCCCATGCTGGAGTTTAATGTCGATTTAATAAGAAGAAGAAAAAAGCTCCCCCCCCATTTATGCCCCTCCATTACCAACAAACGACCAAACTCGCTCCCTGGCAGATGCACAACGCAAGCAGCGGTGGTGCAGAAATTTATTGAATTAAATAATCACCAGCCTGAGCCGGTCGGTATAGCGGTGTGTGTGTGTGTGTGTGTGGTGCACCGGAGCAATAAATTCCCATTCCCCTTCCAGCTGAAGGCGATCGGGAGGCGTTGAAGGACAATTCCGCCACCGGCTGAACGAGCGGCATGAGACACGATAATTGAGTGGAGTTGGGGGGGAAGACCGCCGAGTGCGCAGAGTGCTGTTGCGGTACATGCAATTATGTTGAGGGATGAGATGAGCTCATCACCAGCCGGCCGGGCACAAATACAGCGACACACAGGCTGTACGGAAAGTCAGACTGCACGCGGGGGCCAGCATTGCTTAACCAGGTGGTGTGGGTTCGAATGGAAAGCGCCAGCAGTAAGAGCGTCGTTGTGACATCGAGCTGGAAAGGGGGAAGGCGGTGGGCCCATTGTAACCTTCTATGCCGGCTTGGGGATCGGTATTGATCGATCTGTGTAGAGCGCGGGGTGAGCGATCTTAGTAAGGTAATTTTATCGTACCGATGACCCTAGCCGAGATCGTGCCGTGTTGCAGGTTGTTTGCTTCTCTTACGACATGCAGTTTGACATTTGCATGGGAGGCGTCGTTTCGCAACGAGGTGAGTGAGCGAACGATCCAATTGTTGGGATAAATCATGCGATCATCACTTAAGTAGAGAAGATTTTTACTGTTCTAGTATTTACAATTCGATTTTATTTTATATTTAAAATAATCTACAATAAACAAACAATAATAATTGCATCGATCAGTGTAGTGCTGGTTAGACCTCCCTGTGGTATACCGATTGCCAAACGAACCTGTTTGAGCTCACCTACTTTTCGGCGCCATGCTGCCGTTTGGCTTACATTGGCGGCACTTTTTATGGCACTCCAGCAGGTTTCGAGTTTATAGGGGGGAGAGTTTGGGCCCGAGAGGGTTGGCCACCGGGGACGAGGAGAACTGGGCTCGCCATCTGCCACAGCAGCGAGAACACTCCCCGTCGCGAGAGTAGGAGTAGCATTTTCGAAGGGCTGCGAAGGTAATGTCGCAATAGTTGCACAGAACACCGTGCGCTTACAAAACACCGATCGGTCCGGGATCTGGGCCAGGCTGGTAGGGTCTCTGTGTGTGTATGTATGCATGGGCAAAGGTTTGCAGTATGCGCCAACCGGTTCGAGCCAGACACAACTCTATCAATTGCACCAATCAAACCGAATTCAGTAACTTTTTCTTTTTAACGCGTTGCTGGGCGTTGGACGGAATGAATTGGTTGTGAATGTTGAATTGGCGTTTTTCCTGGAGGTGAGAATATGCTTTGCATTCTTTGAAACTGCACAATTCATTATACGGTTTTTTTTTTTAGTTATTGAGATTTTTAATGAAAGCTTTTCGACAGGTTTTAGTTTCTTCTAGTTGTTTGCCACAACCTTCAATCACTGGACGTCCAAACAGTGAAGGATACTGCTTATGCAACGCCACCAACAACACGGTTCGACCAATCTGTTTCGAAAGAACGAACGGCACAAGATTGGGAGCACGGGCTTTTGCAACACTCCCCCCCCCCCCCCCCCCCCCCTGCACAGTGCATCGACGATCCAGCAGAAAGAGGCAGAGGGCGCACAAAGTGTGTGCGCGTGGTCGTTATGTCGCCTGCTACTGCTGCTACATTGCCGCGGCGAATGACCCTATTTCGGGTTTGCCCGTTTTGGGGTCTCTCCCTCCCCTTTTCGAGCCAACGGACCCTCGAAAGTCGTCCGTCGGTGTTTTGGGGGCAATATAACTTATTTCTGCTCACCTCATCCCATCACCTCTGCCAAGCTAAGCTGCGTGATTTCGGTTTCGCACCATTACGTGTGTACGCAACCGCAGATACGCGACAGGCACCCGCGATGCATTGGGATATTGGGGACGCGCAGCATCGCCCGGGTGGCTCACGAAATTACGTCAAGTGCTGCGGCTACGTGCATGTGGGTTGTGCGGTGAGGACTTTTTAATTTAATGATTTGCTTTGTGCACTGTTACTGTTAAGCAAGTGCATTGACACACATGGTGACATGTGATCGGAGCGTGCAGTAACGCCGAGTGACAAAATGGCTGCAAAATGATTGCAACTAATTCCTTCTTAAAAAGGCGAATTTACAAGTCTTCAAATTTGTCTTCTCATTGCTCTCTGTTGGTAGTGTTGGTGGAAGTTGTGGCCACAACAAGTCAAAGCAGTGCTCAAACTTGAAACATATGCATGTACAATACAAATGATTTCAGTCCACTGTCTAACCATCCCCTATGCAACCAGAAACATTGCGTGAATCGTGTGTTACGCGCTGCTCCCGTTTGGCGTCATAACGAGTGACTTCGCGTAATGACAGCGCGCGCGTTGTCAGAGCTTTGACGTTGCCGGTGCGTATTGTTACCCAAAAAGTGTGGATAAGTGTGGAGAAGGCTTGCCAAAGGTGGACGGTGTAGTGACCTCCTCCGATCGCTCCGACCGTTCGCATTCGGGTTCGCATTTTGTTGTACGATTTGTTTAATGGACACCATCCCTCTCTCCTATCACTCTTTCGCTCTTTCTCTCTCTCTGATATTGCTCTCACTTGCCGCTGGTTGTATAATGGTACCCGGCTCACACACATTCGATCAGCACACGCGGTGAGGTAATACGATCGTGACGAGCCAAACGCGCGCGCCCAGAGGAGTTGCGACTCGGCTCAGGCTCGCTCGGTTCGGCGGCTCGCTCGGGTTCGCTCGACCGCAGACCAAGGGTTGGGTAACGTCTGCTAACCTTGAGCTCATTTCGGAGGGCCGCTTACGAGAGCCGCTGCAAGAGCTGCAAGAGAATGGCCAAACTGAGAGCAAGCGAGAGAGAGAGAGAGTGCGCAAAACACAACGCGTGCGTGCAGGATGCAGTTCGGCTGCGGTTCACCCAAGAGATTGCGCGCCCGCGCCGGTCTCAGCATCAGACACGGCAAGCGCAGGGGATGAGAAGGTGACCACGGCCGATCACGCGTTATTATGTAGATCACACACAGAGCCAGCAATCCCCGGAGGCTCACGCGATTGCAATCGGCGTTACGAAGTCAGTCTCGTTTTGTTGCGAGACATTCGGCGGTACTTCTTTCGAGTGTTGCGGTTTAAATCACTCACAGCTCCCCTCTCACTGAAACACACGAGGCGCACGCTTCACCTTCGACCTATTGTTTCGTGGCGGTGCAATCGTGGCCGCGAAAGAAGCATAAACATTAATCCGTAACACCATCACACGACGTGCCACACACAGCACAGGGTTTGGTTCAATCGTTTGGCGCTACCAACAAATACGCCTGGACTATCTCTCTCCCACTTTGCACATGCTTCGGGAAAACATGGGACTCGATGAAAATTATGTCTGTCTTCGGTGCAGTGGATAACGCACACAAAAAAAAACCGCAACCGAAACATAACATAACGCACATAACTTTTGTTGCGGATTACATCTCTCACCTTCGCCGTTTCTCTCTGTGTCTCTATCTCTCTCTGTTTGTCTTGTCCGGCAGTCCACTGCAGTTCGCAGTTCAGGTGCCATTGCGTCAAATTATGTTGCGTCAAGCCCGCCAGAGCTGCAAGGCAGGCAACTGGATCCGGGGGACCGAGGGGACGACTGCTGTTGCAATGCGTACGTGAGCGATCGTGTTTGGTGACCGTGTGGTTCAGTTCTAGATAAATCTGCCCTGCCTCCGGATCGGCTGCCCAGCGCGGGCAGCCTGCAGTTTTATTGGGAGCCAATTTTATAATCGCATCGATTGCACGCCGCCCTTACGTCATCTCGTTACCTTTCGACGTGGCCGGGCAGCTCCAGGAACGGAACGTTGCTGAAATTAAGGTTAACCCCGATGGCAACTCAACTGAAGCGCCCCAGTGTAAGCTTGCTGGCTTTGGTATTTGCGTCAGCTAGAAGTAACGACATTGCGGAAGGGATCGGTGGGACCATTACTGCACAGAACGCTTCACAGTGAGTGGGTGCCGTAGTCAAAGGCGAACGGTCTCTTCTGCTCAAAGACTTGCTGCACAAAACTTATGCTGTTAACATGAAATTTCCTTGCACCTGTCCGATGCGCAAACTCTTGTGCATGTAACATTTGCTGACAAAACCACCAAAAAAACACATCTGCAAACGTTCAACTTACTCTCCTCTTCCTCCTGGGTCGAGGGGCCAAAAAACTCGCTCCGAAACTCGCTGACAGCACTTTGCCCGTAACTCAGCGCACAACACAAAAAGGGAAGCGGTGTAAGCAGGGGTGTTGCTTCTCAAAACTTGCTCCAGCATCGCTGAACTTGATTTTCAGCGCCCATCGTCAAATTTCCAACATACCGTCGCTAGCCCGGCAACAGCATGCACAAACACAGACACGCACATTGTATCTGTTTTCGGGGGGAAAATAGATGTTTGTAGAGAAACAACCATCACCACCACCAACGCTCTTTTTAGCCCACCCACGACGTAACCGAACCAACATTTTGCATGTTAGCACACGGCAACGAGTAACGCACCAACAATGTACCAAACCCGCTGCCGTAACGAGAGTTATCTACCATCGGACCCTCGGTTTCTAACCTTTTTTTTCGCTCCATCCCGTTTGGGGAAGAGGCAAGCGCCTAGAGGGGTTGTTTTTTGCCTCAGCACAAGCGAAGCAGCATGATAAGCCGGGCCCGGGCCATGCTGCAGTTTTGCCGACGCGAGCTATGCAAATGGTTGCGTATGCAAAACTTCTTTATCGTGCTTTACGGCTCGATTGTTGCCGTTGCGCCGGCCCGCACGGGTGGGAGAGCGCGCGCGCGCGATTTGTAATGTAACGCGGGATCGAGCGAGCTGTGCTATGAGTTACACAAAGGCTGAAACCCGGGCGATGAATCATGCTTACTGTCATGCTTGGTTCTCGTGCACAAACACGTGTGACTGGTGGTGGAATATATTTTACAGAAAATAAATCGGTTAATTGATTGCTGCTGGAGAAGTTTTCATCTAGTGAAGATGTTGTTAAAGTTTTTTTTAAATTAAATATGCAATTATATAAATAAGTGCATTATTATTACGTGTTTTTACAAATGAAAATGTTACAATCTTTTTATAATAAAATATTTTCTCATCATACAAAAAGGTATTTTTTTGAGAAAGGTGACTGTATTCTAGATAGCCATTAGTAGAGTAATTCGGAAAGAAAAACACTACAAAAGTGTATAACAAAAACATTTAAAAATCAAACCAACAGAAACTGTTTACAGCTACTACTGTTTATAAGCCAAAATGTTCTTTACTAACAATAGATAATCAATCTGCTACTTTTTCCTCATTAGCTGACCAGCCAATCACTTTGCTGAACGTTACTCTTGCTCTTAAAAGAGGTGAAAGAAATTATAAAATGTAATTAAGAAAAACTCACTCCCCATTCACTACTTCAACACCTCATTACCGGAACAGCTCTTCGAAAGAGTGCCACAAATTATGTCAGTATGTTTTAAACCCGTCAACTGTCCTGTGGCGCCAAACGACACTCCCGCGCGTTCCACGTGCGAGTAAAACAAAAAAAAAACGCCATAAAAGCACACGCAAATTCAGTGTAAAAGTCGAGCGTTGAGCGACTTCCCATTTCTGTTTCTTCTTGTTGTTGTTTCTTCCAACCCCCGCAAAACCCTTCGGTCATCGGCAAAGGGAATGTGGGGATGACCGGACCCCGATTCCGAAACACCATCGTTATGCGGCGTTCCGTGGCGATGTTTTTACTCTCTTACTCTTCTAAATAAACTTTAATGCTTTCTTCCCTCCACGTCTGCTTTTCGCAATCCCAAGTGCCGAGCCCGGATTGTGTGTGTGTGTGTGTGTGTGTGTGTCGTGTGGGTGGCATGGACCCCAACGGTCGCACCACGGTCGGGCCTCGGGAGCGAAAGGGAGCCCGTTCCGTTCGTTACGTATTGTTGGCTGTTCACGTGAGCGCAACGTAACGCGTTCACAATCGCAACGGGACGCGGGCTGGTCGGGTAGGATAGGGCAAACACTATCGAAATGGTTACGCCAATTATGTAGATGTGTTTTAGTTTGTTCGGAGTCTTTTTTTTTTGCAGCTACTGCTGCTGCTGCTTGTGCCGTGGCGTTGGTCTCGATTTCTTCATCCCAAAGCTTCCAGTTTTGCCAAGCGAAGGTGGGAGGTAAGTTTTTAATTCCCTTTGCCTGTCCCTAGCGTCGTGCCCTAACGTTCAACACTCACGGGTGTGACTGTAACGCATCCTCCGCCTTTTCCCCTTTCACTTCTTCAGCCGGGTGGTGGCGCTAGATTTTGATCTGCATTTCAAACTTCTAGCCCGCGTCAACCACCTTCGGGGCCCGGGGGTACCGGCCCAGTCACGTGCCCGACAGACGCGCCGGTGCGGTCCGGGGTTCGCCTAATTCCACGGGGAGCACCTTTGCGAAATGAGCCGGCCATGAGTTGTAGCGGCACGTTGCCGGGATTTTGCAATGGCGCAAGGCGCGACTGCGAAGGGAAGGAAATGTGCTACATTTCCCAGAACCGAGCCTATGCGCAGCGTCTGGCCGGTGAAAAGGGCAACCGATTGGCATTGCAAGGGGCAAAGAAAAGGCAAAAGAGAAACAAAAAATCGTATCGATAGTGATTGGACGATTGGCTCTCTGATTAGGGTTGACGTCGGCAGTGCCGGTGCATTCGAATTCGTGTTACATGATGCATTTGTGCAACGCAGTGGCCCCGATGGTTGGGACTGGGAGTTGTTAGCTAACCTCGAATTAAGGGCCTCGAAAGAATTACGGCGCGCAAGGTAAAAGAGCAGCGTGATGAAATGGCAAACAGAATGATTGGGCATGTTGTGTACGAAGAACGTGTTGTAAGTAAATAAGTGTTCAACATGTTTATCGACAATTTTTCACTGTTAGCCACAAAACAGTACTCCAGGTTTTTTGTTTAAATAAAACTGTGCAACTGCACACCATCAGTTGGCTCGTTATGTCACACTCGACGACGACAGTATGGCTTCAGCTTAAAAAAAACCCGCCCATAATGTAACTCCCTTAACGATCCTTCCGTGTCACCGACGTGTGTTCCGACACTTTTGTGGCTGGTAATCGTTTGTACAACAGGGAAGTACATTCCTTCCTTCCAGCAACTTTTGCTTTCGTATAAAAAGGTCTACTAGGGGTGGTGTGAATGGTGTTCAAATAAATTACTCACGGTAAAACCCCCGGAAAGAACGATTCTCTCATACTTGCTACATGCTCATTTGGGCAGGGTGGCTGGGAGTGTACGAAAAGATTGAAAGCGAATCCAATCGCAACCTGGCACCTGTCCTTGGTTCGGTTTTTTTTTTCTTCACCACCACAAAAAGGATTCCACTTTCGATCAGCCTTGCTCATGACTTCTATCAAAATTGCTTCAGGGGCCGTTCGAGAGAGAGAAAAAGGGCGAGAAAAGGCGAGCGATTTGGGGGTTCTGTTGAACCGCTGACTCACTACGTACGTACATCGCGCTTACAAGCACCGATTTTCTCGTCCGTTTTTTTTTTTTTGTGGAAGCAGAAGCAAAGCAATTGAAGCGAAAATTAAATTGTGTGCTCCATTCTGTCCGTTCTCTGCTGCTCTGCTCAGTCCACTCTTTCCCGGGGCTGGTGCTTCCGCTTTGACAATTTACTGGTCCCTTTTTGGTTGGCTCGGTGGGGCCCGAGCAGGAGGTGAAATAAAAAATCTTTTACATCTTCAACCGTTGGTAGCGTTTGCCAAGGGAATAGTGGAGCTCAATTCCTTACGTATCCTTCCGAAAAAAAAGCAAGAAAAAAAGCCCCAACCAGCGAGCCCTATGATAAGATTCTTTTTAGTGTGTTTTATTCTTGATCGCTCGTAAAGTTAAACAGTTTATTATTTCATTTTCTTTGCTTAGCAATTTCTTCCGTCTCGCCTCTGCTCTCGCCTTCGCTTTGCTTTTCGGGGGCATTTTGTGGAGAAACACTCCTTACGGTTCTTCGGTGGAACTACCCTAAGGCTCTCATGAAACACGATTACATTTTTTTTTGTACTACAGTGACTTGAAATTTTCTCACCAAAAATCGACTCGCAGCTTTAGAAACTTTGCTTCAAGTCCGGAAGCTCGAGCTAGCCATGCTGAAAGTGGTTCCCAATCACGAACAAAAAGGGCTTCATAAATGTATCGAGGGAAAGCGATGCCTTTCGCAGCATGCAGTCTTCCTGAACGAGCTCAGCTGCGGGGGGGGGGGGGGGGCCGGAATTGTTTCGTGAAAAGCTTTCACAGCTTGATGGGGGATTACCATTTTTACCACAATTTTGTTCCGAAGTTAAACGCAACGAGTAGTGGGTAAACGTACTGCCGCAGAGCGCAGGAACCGCAGAACCGCAGTGTGCGAAGGCAGGGCAGGAAATATGGCTCTAAAGTTTTCGGACTGGAAGCGAAATGAAGCGATTGTGTGCGCTTCTTCATGATGGTATTCAAACTTTCTTCCAACAGGTTATGTCAACTAATGCCCCGAGACGGACGAACGGACGGGACGGGCAAGAAAAAAAAAGAAAGTTTGCCTCGGTAATCTGTGGACCGTTCTTATCGTTAGTCATAAAGAATCCGTGTCCTTTTCCGTACTTTGCGCCAGAACACACGGCGGGGGGCTTATACTTCGATCCTGCGAAAGCCTTCGGAGGCGGTAGCGGCCTTTTGAAGGGTGTGATAGATGTAGGACTGATTGAAAAGGAAGGAGATTATATACCCACACCGAAGGTGATGGTGAGTGGTGGGAGAAATGTAATGTGATTTCTTATGCTCGAACAAAACCCTCCTTTTTGTGCCTAATGGTGTAGGAAAACTGATGAGCTAAGTATTTCGGCAGCATCCAGCAGGCAAAAGGAGCTTTAACTGGGGAGAAATCCGATTATCGAAAACAGCCAGCTCGTGTGAGCGAAAAACTCGTGGCGGTATTTCATTGTTTAAATTTAATTTAAACATTCACAGTTTCATGCTTTTCGATGCTAAATTTACGCACATTGCAGGGAAAGCTTGCAAACCTCGGTGATTAATCTAATTGGAATAAATTGTGCCCGCGCGAAGCCTTACACGAGCAGAAGGATCGGTAATTCAATCCTTTGCAGCAATCCTTTGCACCGAGCGCAAGTCAAACATTGCAATAACCAACTTTTTAACGACCTTTTTCAATTTATTCCATCGCAGAAACAGGATCGTAAAATAATACTTTTTTTGGGGGGGCAGGGGCACGCTGCCACACAATCTTTGCACACACATACACACATACACCCTTGCCTCAGAATGTACTTCTCGAAATGTACACCGGCAACATAAAAGCAGAGAGCAGTGGAGAAAAAGAGTACCAAAAAATTGATTTTTAAATTCCAATCACCAGCGAGCGCAACTTTTCTTTCTGCCCCATAGTCGCACTCCACATTTTACGACCGATGTGTGACCGAAGGCGCAGGAAAGGATTATGTATTGGTGCGTTTTTCTTTGGTACCGAAATGGAAAGTTAGTTTTCCCGAGTAGCAGCAGCTCAAAGGAACTGGGTGGCCAACAAAAAAACAAACCTTCATCCTTGCCACGACCGCAAATCCAGGCCAGAGTGGAAATGCAAGCGCGTCGTGTTTTGTGGTGTGTTAAATTGATATTTCTCACTCGGGAGGATAACATTTTCCTACCTTTTTGTGTCGGCACCAGAGTGCTGCAAATAACGAATAAAGAAAGTTTCGTACGAAATAATAAAAAAAAAATAGAGCACTCAACTCAACACACACACCGTGAGGCTGCCGTGTTTATAGCCGCGCGCCACATTATGCGCCTCGAGATGGTGGCGCTTATCAGCCTCCTGTGCTGTCAGTTCACACGTATCCGGGTGTGGTGGGTTCTTTGTTGTTCGTGTGTGCTTTGTGAGCAACGTGTTGCCCACGGAACGGAGCAAACCGTGCAACTGCGGGCACATAAATCCTTCCACACATAGATGCTCGGGAGGATTTAACCCGATGCCAGGGATGGTGTTAGGCCGCGCTAGGAAAAGGTACTGCAGAACGAAAATGAACAAAGTGTCGATTTATGATTGTCTTGGTGCTGCCTACACACGATGTAGAAGCGCAGCTGCATCGATGTAGAAGTTTATGAAACTTACTCCTTAGGTGCCATCATGGTCAGGCCTAGAGCCACCGGAAGGCTGCTTTTACTTATTGGTAGCGAAACGAACTCTCTGTTCCACATGACGGAAATGCGGTAGCCGAGGATGAACCTTTGGAGCTTTTTTACCTACAAAATCAATCATCTCTATCCACCAGGTTCGGGGACTGGGGTGTCGGAGATGGTGGAGTAAGAAAATGGACCCTTTACGAGCAGATCGACTGACAGGTTGTTTTATGTCGCTTCTCGGAAGAAAGGAATAAAGTGGATGGATTCCCCATTTCCAGGAATGTTGCTCGTGTTCATAAAAAAAAAATTAATAAAACCTTCAACTCTTTCCCATGTTGCACATGACCTTCCGAAACAAGTTGAGCTCCATTCGCATTGATTCGTCCTTCATTATAATGCACAACTTTTAAACTGTTAAGAGCGCTGTCACGCTGTCTCTAGCAAGTAATTGAACTCGACTTCTTCAGACAGAATGAATAATGCGCAGTTAAAAGTCCCCCCAGAAAAGTCAATTACACGGTGCTCCATTAGCAAAAGAGCGAACTCTATCAAGACTCAATTAATCAAACCCCCCCCCGGAAGGTATTGGAAGATTCTATTTGGGATGATCAGCGAAACTTTTGTGTCACCTTTTCCCGTGCCATCAGACCAAGGTGCAACTTAGTTTCGAACACCGTTCAGGTCGTGCAAAATTCCGCAAACGTGATGGATGAGCCGTAGAAAATGGTCCGTGAGCGAATTAGTTTTCGTCGGACGGATTCGCTTCGAAAACGGTGAAACGTGACGAAAAAGTTTTGCCAATTGATTCCTTTCGGTGGCAATTTTGCCGGTTTTATCGCCTACGCCATGATAAGTGTGTGTGTGTGCTCTTGTCTTGTTCCACTTACCGTGCTCGAGACTTTGATTGCAGCAGCGCAGGGCCTCGTCGAGCGAGTTGTCCTCCAGGTGGCGCTGCGCTTCCTCGTGCAGATCGGCCGCCTTCAGCTCCGGTGCCCACCACCGCTCCACCAGCCGCCGGATGAGAATGTCCAGCTCGAACCCAACGCTCGCCGCGGGTGCCAGCTCGCTTCCCTCCTCCGGGACCGGCAGCGCACGGAACGACCCGGACGTCACCGTCGCCGAGGACGACGAGGAAGAGCCGGAAGCGGACGAGACGGAGGCGGACGGAGGGGAGGTAAATGCAACGGGCGCACTGCTGGATGGAGCCGCCGCTCCCGCGACGGAAGGAAACCGCTGTCCACAGACCGTGCAGCGCCCGTGCCCGAAGCAACACTGCCGGCAGAACGTGTGGCCGCAGGTCGCCGTGACCGGGTACCGCAGCACACCCTCGCAGATCGGACAGCACAGCCCGTCGGCGGTGAGCCCGATGCCCTGGCGGATGTGTTCCGTACGGCGTGCCTCAACCCGACCCACCAGCTCCAGCACGGACGCCCAAAGATTAACGGTGGCCACATCTTCCATCAACTGCCGGCTGAGCTCGGCCCGACCGGTCTCGGGCCGCTCTACCAGTGGCTGCGGTCGCTCGGCCAGCAACAGCTCATCCTCGGCCGCATCCTTCCCGCCGCTCTCGTCACCCTCCTGGGACGAACCGTCCCACACGTTGCGAACGTCCTCCTCGGTGCTGTCGTAGAGGGTGGCCCGCTCGGGGCGCGCATAGTACAGCGACTTCCGGTGTACGCGCACGTACGACGTGGCGGGCATTATGGCTGTACGCACCTTGTTTGTTCCACCACCACCCGGCTCCCACCCGGCTGCTAGCACTAACGTGTGGCACACTAAACACTGGCACATACACGCCCGAACACCTTCAAAAGCTAACCTTTACCGCGGACGGAGAACTGCGGAACTGCACCACGCCTGAACCCACGCACGGAGCGACGGCCTTGGTCGGAGCGACGTTTTTCACTGCACAAAAACACGCACACAGACACACACACACTACGCCCAGTGTTCTTAATCTTCTCGCACCAAGCCAAGACACTTGCAAACGCGTGAAAGTGAAGCCGGCTTCGTTCGCGCACCACACACCGATAAAGCGCCAAAACGAGGTGTGGACAGATTTACGTGCGCGCCAGCGCCAGCACACGAGCACAATATTTTAAACGCACCACGATTTTGCGATGCAACTCCTGGCCACCTTGGACCCTGCCACACTCCTTGGTGCTTATGTAATCACTGCTCACACAAAACTCACACACTTACCCAGCACAAATGGGTACGAAAACGGACACTTATTATGAGCCTAGGTTTTTATAAACTTTTGCTTCGTTTGCTTTCCCGCGAGAAAGAATGCACCACAATAAATTAGCTCCACACACACACACACACACTGCCCCACTTCTTAGCAGAGAATATCAACTAATGGGCACACTTTTACACTTCCGATACTTCTGCGGTACTTCACCGTCCGTCCTACTGCGATTGCACACGATCCTTCACGCACCTTCGCGCGCGCGGAAATTCGGCAAACGCGGCGCTGACACACGGTTCCAACTTACCAACGGATCCACACGGATGCGCCGGTCGGCATTATTTTATTCGCGCCCATCATGATCATCATCAGCAGGAGCGTTTGCTTCATCGCTTTATTAATAGAAACCACCCGGCATGGCGTGACACTAGCGCACACATTAACGCATCGTCGAGCGTTGCAGCGCACTGGGAAATGCTGGGGAATGCATTTGTGCGGTTGGTCAGTAGAACTTTTCTCTCTTCTGTTCTTTTTTTTTGGGGGTGGTGCTCCAGGCCCAAACTGCAACCAAACACTGGGCGGTTTTGGCAAGGTTGGGACAAACTTTTCCCGCCTCGCTGTGGGGGCGTTTTCTCCCGGCCAGCGGGAGCGTATGTCAGCTTGTGGTGGTTTTGTCACTTTGCGGTAACAACAACTTTCAAATCGGCTATAAACGGTTCACTTCTGCACACAGGCACACACACACACACACACACACAGTACAATTGTTTTTGGGGAGCTTTCGGTTTGTTTGTTCGCATGTGCAAACTGGTGGCAAAATGTTCGGTACAACTTCTCTCCCGGAACGCGGGCACAGTGCGTTGGTTTGGATGTACGAGTTTTCAATGCTGCGATGAACGTTAGCTGTTGAGTGCAGAGCGGAACGAAAAAGAAGAAAAGGAACGTTAGCAAAAGTTATGATTAATTCTCGGTACGGCACGGAAATGGTTTCGGGCAAATTCATTTGTCGAAAGTAAACCGAAATCTGCTGTAAAGCATCTCCCATCCCGGGGGCAAAGGCAGCGAGATGTACGGAGGGAAATGTATACTTTGCTGGCAAAACAATTCTCGGAATGCAATGCGTCAGTGCGTACAATTCTCTGCCGAGCCCGATCAATAATGTATCATTGCGAAATTCAAGATGGTGGACAACGATCTGGTTGGGACGGCGGGGGGGGGGGGGGTTGAATGTGACAGAACATTTTCTGGGAAAAACAGGGAAATGAAGTTCGTTTTCTCACATAGAAAGCTGATCAAAAGCTCACCATGATTGCCGTTTAAAGCAATCGTTTACAAAACAAAATCAACAAGCCAATAAAGTGTGCTAAGAGAATAAGTTTTGAAGCATTTGCTTTTGTGTGCTGTTGGCTAAGAATGCAGAAAAAAATCTTTAAATAATGCAAACTATGATTCAGAACCGTCCGGATTCTGCTCGCCATGAGTCAGCGGCCTGTCCGCTGCTGACGTCGCGACGTTAAACGCGACTATTTACGCCCATTTGCTGTAGGCCCCGCGTCTAAGCCTCATCCTGCCACTCTGCTGTACACAAATTAGCTTATCGGAAAACAACATTACGAGCTGTTTACATTACGAGCAAATAATTAAACTTCTTTATCAGCGCGCGCACACGGTCTCGCGGGGATGTCGTTCTGGAAGAGACGCGACCGCTATTGATTGCGGTCCGCTGCACGCTCTGTTTATCTTATCGTGCCCCAGCCCTTTCTTTTCGCTGTGCGTTGCGGGTGGGTGACGTTAAAAGGTGCATTAAAATGATCCTTTTTCATTTGCGGCCCCGCCAACGCGCGATGAAGAAGTTTGCCCCGAACAAGCATTAAACAAGGAAAAGGCACCCCCACTCTGTGCAGATAAATTATAAAAATGTGGGTGTAATGCGGGGACAACGACGGCGAGCGACCGTGCGCGGGCAGGAATGTTTTAATGTTTTTAATTGATTCTCGGGTAACCGAACGGCAATGGCCGCCGGTAGTGGCCGATTCGGTGTGGTACATAAACGCAACCAATTGAAGCTTTCCCGGCCTAGCCACCACTGATTAGGGGTTAGAAGGAAGAAAGGTGAACGGGGTTGGTTTGTTTTGCTTCCATTTCACCATTTCACCTCCATGCGGTTAGGTGGTTTGTTAATTTGGTTGTGTCTTTTTTTACTGGAAAGGAATGAGTTCCATTAGCCCTCACCAACACACAGACACAAGCTCCCGAACAATGTATAAAACATTTAATTTCATTCTGCTTTTCCTCCACCCCCTGTGTGTGGTTATCTGTACCGGCCGGTAGGCAAGGTAAATTCGGAACAAAACCCAACCGACCTGTTGTTGTTTCTGTCGTCGTTCGACCATCACCATTAACCAGTTTACCACTTAGAAATTGGGCCAAGCAAAGCTCCCCTTCTTTGCTTTCGTGGTGCAGGTGGTTGGAAAATCCTCGAACAAAAAAACCCCCCTCAGCCAGCACAGCAAACATCAAAACACCAAAAACTTTCCGCGGATTACATAATGCCCCGAGGGAGGAACAATTCGCCCACAGGCGGGGACCGGGCTGCCCTCGTTCTTAGTGCCCGGTGCCGATGGTGTTACCAGTTAACAGGGGGGACCCTTTTGTTCGCACTGCTTTTCCCGCTGCAACCACCTGGATACAACAAACTTTTGGGGGCTGCGGACCAGTTGGGGGATCGGTAGCAGTTTGTTTATTTTTCGAGTTGAGACATTTTTGCGGCCCCAACCTGTACTGGCTGTGTGTCGCGTGCACGCTAGCTCCAGTGAGAAACGTGCGGTCGGTGCGGTGGCTTCGGACAAATGGTGGACCCGTAGTGGGACCTAAAAATATCACAGGCGCGTTGCCACGTTTTGTTGGGTGCGTACCGCGTCGGTAAACAGAACGATTAAACGCTGCTGGGAGCGCGGGACGAGCGGAAGGTTAGAAATGTTGTTCTCTAGGCGGTAAACAAGTAACGCTTGTAAATAGAGCTCTGGGGGCGAGAATTGAGGGACAAATCGCATTTTAAATGGTACCACAATCGTACGATTATTGTAATCAAACCTCTTATGTAACTGCTTTGATTGGGAATGTGAATTTTACAATTATTCTGGATTTTTAGGCAAGACTTTTACGAAAAATAATTTACGTTTAATGAGTGTCACTGACAAACTTCAGCGAAACACTCATTCCGCCAGTTTAATTCATTCTTTGCCCGCTCCATATGGTATCACTTTTGACTGTCCGGTGAAGCTAATCGACGTTACATAAACCCGTCTTGCAGTAGGCTACGTTCTCCCTACTTCAGAACCGTGCACCGTGGACGCATAATTACACCAAAATCAACCTCCAAAATGCAGCACAACACTTCATCAGTAAGCATTTTTCCTTGTTCCTGCACAGCCACACATTCTAATCCCTCGCAATCCGAAGAAGAAAAAACAACCAAACACACACACACACACACACACACACACACACAGAGCACCGTCGGCGGCCTGTTATCTAACAAAGTTTCGGGCGGCCAGCAAGCAAAACTGTTGCTGTATCGCAATCTCACTCTCACGCCCGTTTCCCTTTTGGGGTCGGTTTGCTGGCTGTTTCTTCTTGCACCCATCTCGCACAAGCGGGACCCGGCGCGCACATGTTCTCTGCTGCTCACCAGCGCGCACACGTTTCACTCTCTTTCTCCAGCGTTCTCACACAACTCCGACCGTGTAACGCGACACGTACGCAGCAGCAGCAGCAGCAGCAGCAAAACATGGGCCAGCAGAATATGGGAATAGAACGACGGTGAAAAGCAACAAGGCGTTGGGGTTGGTAGGGGGGTTGGCGGTTGAGAAAACACACACACACACACACGCACACACACAAGCCAAACGCTCCGGAGGGACACCAAAAACCGTAAAATAGTGCTATGCTGGCAGGTTTCCCCCCGGGGTGACGGAGCGGGCAAAGAAAATAGAGTGGAAAAAGTAATGCCCCAGAGGCGGTCGTTGGGCAAGGGGCATCTTTCCTCCGATTTTCTGGTGAGGGACTGCACTCCAGCAACACAGACAAACACAAGCACACACACACACACACACGAGCGTATCAAACATACACACTCCTGTCGCTCGAGACTCATTCTCGCGTTCTCAGCCGACACCGTTTCGTTACATAACGCAAGAGACCGACGCTTTTCGGCGACGACGACGACGACGACGACGATGTTGGTTTGGTTGGTGGTGTGGCTCTTCGGCACATGGATGGAACACACTCTGGAGACTCTATTGCTGTGAAGGAACACTTTTTATTCGCTCCCTCACAAAGGTGGTCACCGGTTTCATGACACAAACTGTCACCAACTTTCAATAAAATATTGAACAAGCATTTTTTTCACTCCACAATTTGTTTTACCGAAACACACAGTAACCCCCTTACCGGTTCGCGAGCTGCAGCAGTGCCAACTGGGTGCTCCGGCTCTAGAAAACCAACCAAAAAAGGGTCAGCGTGCACGCACGCCGCGACAAATCTTGCACACTTTGCGCCAAACGGCCAGACCGAGCAGCCGACAAAATTGTTGCCCCGTTCGTGTTGAGAGGCCGCGAAGAAATACTGGCACGGCATTGTGCGGTGCAGCCAAGAACGCCATAAACACGCGAGCCAGCCATTGCGTGAGCGAGCGAGTGACAGAGAGAGCGAGAGAGAGAGAGTGGAGAGTGGAGGTTCATCCGAGCGCGCGAATGAACCACTCACGGACACTCACGCGTGGCGATTCGAGGGAGAGTCCAGAGCATACGCTGATCGCGTAATCGTGTTCACGGCTTTTTGTTACTTTTGCTATTGTTCGCCGAACTGCTCCCTTGCTCTCATTTTCACACGAACTTACATACCCCCTCCCCCACCCATCTTAGAGAGAGAGAGAGCGAGCGAGCGAGAGAGAGAGAGGCACGAGCTTGGCGTGTGGCGCGTGGTGCTGTCTCCCCCCAGCATGGGGCCTCAGCCCATATAACAATAAAATGCGATTTTTGAAGGTTGTGTTATGAAAGCAAAAAACCGCACGCGGACAGCAAAAACGTAACGCCACAGCACACAGTTTTCCGACCGCACGCAATCGCCCACTCCCCCCCGTGCATGCTTTCAGCCGCAACCCTACGACAGTGAGGCGGAGTACTACGGGGGTTTGTGGGTTTGTCGGTTTGCAATGTCGTTTTCGTTGGCGTAAGTTTTTGTGCAGCGCTGGTAGCATCAGAACGGCTAGTAGGGCTAGAATGTTTATACGCCAAAGGGCTGAGTTTGAGCTGGAAGGGATGATGTGGGATGGGGACTGTAAACAAGCAGGCGGAACCGCTGTGCGATATGTATTGCGTGTAACGGGACCAGTGCGTTTCCTGTTTGGTAGCGTAAGGGTAAGACGTTGGTTAAGATTCTTAGCGGGCGGTGAAGCAAAGGGAGCTGAGCCCTTTAATTATAATTATGCCAGTATTGTTTCGCTGAGTAGTGGTTGAAGAGAGTGCAATAATTAACGAAGGAAAGGGGGAACAATATTCGCCACCTAGGTGGGCTAGCGTGACGAGTGATTGTTTGGAAATGCTTGAAGAACTATTTCTGGCTTGAAGAAACATTCTTGATTCATAAAAACCGGCCTTAAAACATGAAAATGTAAAGTAAAATATTTGAGTATGTTACTAATAATAAGACCTTTTCTTAAATTTCGTGTAATTTGTTTTCAATTACTTATTCCCTTACGAAATATTTGACTTGTTCCGGGAAAACTTCGACATTAGTCGTCTAAAATTACTTCACTGCTAGGGGATTATACAGGGAAAACAGAAGCTCCAAAACAAATTTCCTCATTAACTGTGAGATAATACATTATGCAATTGCAGATGATGCAATAAGGACCTCCGGTCCAGGAATTATGTTGGTACAGCGTGTTTGAGCCATGGAAGTAATCCATAACCATATTCAAGATAGAAAAATAAAAACAAAGCTCCTCGCGCGAGCAGCGCTGAGCAAACTTCCACTTGATGAGGTTTCAGTTTCACGTGTTGGCACAACAAAGCCGACTTAAAAAAAAAAAAAGGCCACCAAAACACACTTCACTGGCACGCGACGGGTGTAATTGTCTGCTAAAAATAGGCAACAATTCGCGGAACAGAATCCGCACACCTTTGACCCGCGTCCTGCGCTTCCATGTGTTCCCATGTTTCCTCCCCACCGAGCAGTTATGCAAATTCTATTATAAAATATGTTTCCGCCATTCTCCTCCGCTGGTCGAACCGTGGTGACATCATGTAATGTATAAAGTAAAAATGGAACAATAATAGGACGTAACCTCACAATGGGGCCCCATCCGCTGCGGGGTTGTCCTTCCATCTTCCCACTTTCGTAAGAAATCAACTGCAGGAAGAGGAAAAGAAAAGAAAAAAAACCCACTGCATTACGCAACGGTCACTTCCCTCACTGCACTGCGCACGCTAGGGCAGCTGCAATGGCGGAAGGACATCATTGGCGGTGGTGGCGACAGCACACAAAAAAGGGGTGTAATGTACATGGGCACAACATAGGGATGCATGGCGACGTAATCGAACCGTTTGAGTGGCATCTTTTTGTTTCGGAAGGTCAATGCCGTTTGTCGATCGAATTTGATATTGGCTCGCGATGTAATAATTATGTTACATTTTAATGGGCAAACAGTTTACTACCATCGGCACCGGGTCATAAACACACTTCCGAGAGCCTTACCAAACGAATGCGCTTGAGTTCGGCTAATGGTTGGGTAATTAAATCCCTCCCGACTACACGGGGACACTACTCGTAACGTCACACACCCTCCTCTTCCCTCGCTCTGGTATAAAAGTCATAAACCATTGTTATCGTGGAAAGTACCGTTGCCAGAGTGGTCCCTTCCAGTGTTTCCTAATCACACGCACTACCAGCATTCTTATCACCGCACGCATAAATCTAAGCTGCGTGCGGCCGCGCCGTTTCCTTGCCACGTTCACATTGCCATTAACCGAAACCGGTGGAAAATTAACGGACCCGGGTGGCGTGCAATTTCTCCCCCCCCCCCCCCCCCCTCCCCCTTCCTCTCTTCTGCTGCACACCGGTGAAACTGGTGGCGCGAAAAACCAAGACGCGCGTTAATGGCTGGACACAAATACTCCCGCATTTTCGCGCTCATACGCTCTCTCTTTCTCTTTGTGGCGAAGGACTCTCCCGGTCCCTGCTTGTTTTAACCGCTTTGCACGATTTTTCGGGATAACGATGGCAACGCTGTGCCGCTTCCAGGCACGCACACACACACACACCCCGAGCAATGAACACCTTCCATACACTGGGTGGAAAAAGGTGGGCGAGAGTAGGCCTCTAGAATCTCCCGGAGAGAAACCTGCCCCCGGCTCCCTTCCCTTTCCCTGTCTCACCATCTACAGAGCCACCCGCAAGTCGGCGGAAAACTGTTGCATAATCGGTTTCGGTGTTAGCGTGTGCCAGCATAACACCTCCCGGCTTGATAATTCCCGGCAATTCCCGCTCACTTGTTCTCGGGCGCAACAAAGTTGCGGGGAATGATTGTTGTGTGTGCGTGCGAGAGAGAGAGAGAGATTGAGAAAGGTGCAGAAATACAACTGTTGTGTAACCGCACACAGAAAAAATAAAATAAACCGGACAGTGAACGTTATGAGGCAGAGGAAGGAAAGACAAAAAAGGAACCACAATGATGATGGAGTGTAAAAATATGCTACGTTCTTTGTCGGTGGGTGCGCTTAAAGTAGCTTTACGACGAAGCCTTCCATTGACTCCTTGGTGGTGTTTATTGTATGCACAAAACAACAACAACAGCAAAAACCATATAGAACTTATTATAAGAACTTCATTGGTTACTTTTACAACGGTAGGTTATTATGATAAAAGGTAGTAAAAAAAGAGGTACTAACAAACCCGTTACTCAAGATGATTCACATCCGCTGGAAGAAAAAGGATGTCGGCTCCCATTCATGGGACCCCTTTTTTAAGCTCGCTTTGAGGGGCTGAGTACGTGCCCGGCCTGGCTGTCACGTCGTGCCGATGACCGAGCAGGAAAAACCCGACCCCGTTCTAACCGGGGCTGGCATGAGCGCGCGCGCCTATAAGTTATGTAAACGGCGGTCCCGGTTGCATCAGAACAAGATGCGCTAGAACGAATAAAAAAAACAATATACACAAATACACACGCACACACCATTTTGAACGGTTGCAGCAGCAGTGGTCAATAAAGTGAACCGACGCCGGAACTGGCATCAATTTGAGCGTTACGGAACACGGGAATACGTCAGCCGAACGGTAATGGTCCCATCCATGATTCATCGTGCAATGGTACGTGAGAATTGCGCTTAGGGGCTCTTCCATAGAATGAATAAAGCGTAGATGATAAGGTTCTACTTATCAGCCAGCTAATCGGTATTCCCTAATCTCCTCTCTTTCTCCGTAAACTACCAAATTAAAGTAAAATGCATTAAAAATTGTTAGCCAACAATGCGCAACAAAGCGGGGGCAAATTATCAAGCGAACAATTATCACCCATTCCAGCCGTGATTGTGTGTGTGTGTGTGTGTGTGTGCGCAACGTGGCGACAAATATTGGAACCAATTTTTTTCCGAATTATATAACACCGGCAAAGGTCGATTCCGTACCGGGCACGGTTTGGATTATGTCATCGACAGCTGTTTCGTATGGAGCACTAAATCTAAGTGTGTGTGTGTGTGTGTGTGCGTGTATGTGTGTGTCCATCTTGGAAGGGTGTTGGAACGGGGGATGATGAATTCAGAATCGTCTCAAGCCGGCTTCGGAGAATGATTACCGCTCCCTCTCTTCAGCCTTGATCTCTCAGGGGGTTGTTTTTTTTCTTCTAATTTTTCATTGAATTCATCGCTCGGTGATGAGCTTTCCCGACGGTAACTGAGAACAAAACTTGATTCACAGGGCTTTCCGATTTTTCCAAAACCACAAACACACAGAAAAAATCGGTTTTCTCCTCATCCGTAATCATCAACAACTGTGAGTGAAGCTTGTTGTTGATGTGAAGTATTAAGAAAGGGGGTGGGGAGCCGTGTTTTCGGCACATTTGACCACCCTTTCCGATGAACGGGAAGGGGCGAGCGATTACTCTGTACGCGAGAACACTCACGCCATCGAACAAGAGGGCAAATACTGAGGGTTTAGTGCTCAGAAGAGAGCAACAGTAAAGCGTGAGAGGCTTACTGGTTCAGAAGCGAGCAAAACAATGCATTGCATACTAGGGCATGTTGGGTTGAAGGAAAAGTAACTCTACGACGCATATTGGTAGTTGTATACTGATGGGCCGTAATAAATACTTTGATCTAGCGGTAACAACCGCATTAGGATGAGCACAATTTGCAGTCCAGAAGCAGTCCAGAAGCACAATAAGAAGTCCATTCTATTTTTATAATTTCCTATAATTTTAGTAATTTAACCTGTGCATTCATTAATCATCCGATTAATAGATTGTGTAATTTGCTTTATTTATCTTTAATTGACGTATGTGGAATGAGCAATTAATGAAATATGTGAATTTATTTTTAAAAATAATAAAAATACTAGATTATCATAAACTTGTTATTGAAACTTTTTCTATCAAAGAATTTGAAAGCGGTTAATTAATGGCACAGTAAAGTAAAAGTTCTAAGCAAAATTTTCATTTTTTAATACGAAAGAAATATAGAGGCACAAATCCGCTGTAACAAGAAAAAGTAATGCACACAGTTCAAACAATACACACCGAATCAACTAGCTTAATTACTAAATTCGATCTTCATAAGCCAATACATTGTGAGATGCGAATTTTGTTTTCAAAAACAGCGATTTCATAACCGATTTTTAGATATTCTGTTAGCCTCAATTACATTAATTCTGTTAGGTCCCATGGCACAGTCGTCAACTTGTATGACTAAATAAAATACCCGTCATAGGTTCAGTCACCGAATGAACCAAGCCCCCAAACGCAGGACTGACTATCCTACTAAGGATAACCAATAAGTAACAGAAAGCCAAGCCCACTAATGGCAGAGGCAGATCTTGACCGACAACGGTTGTTGTGCCAAAGAAGAAGAAGTTAGAGCCAATAATCGAATATTGAACTAAAAAAACAAACTAACCATAAAGCGATCAGCTATTTGACTCCGATTGTATTACTAGAGCGCATGCTGGTTTTGTTATTCAGACTAAAAATCTAGTATCAAGCAAGTCGGTGGAGCCTTTGGTTTTTGGGGTTAAATTCTGGAACAGTACTTTTAATTGGTTGGGTGCCAACGTGCCCTTCAGTAAATCAACCGAAACTGTTCGTCCAACCCAACGCTTCACCCACTTTCTGCTCTCTATCGCGTCCGAACGCGTGGCATATCGAATCTCTCACGCGCTCTCACGCTCAATCGCATTCACGCTCCCCGCATTCGAACGTGAGCGTGAACGCGTTGTATCGCGTAACCAAGCGTCACAGCCGTCAGAACGCTGCTGGACCTTCTCGCGTGTGTGTGTGTGTGTGTGTGTTTTTCTATTGCTTCGTTGCCTACACTTTATCGCTCGCCCGCTGGATTCAGGTCGAGCGGCGATCTAACCGCGAACACAGTGGCGCGCGCGCTCGCCAGCCCCATTATCGCTCGCGCAAAATGAACTGAGTTACCCATCGCACGTAATCCTTTTCACCGAACCACCCGTACCGGCGGTGGTTTGGTAATCCCGCAAAGAAAAACACACAAGCCGGGAGGGCACAGACGAAATAAAAAAAACCACACACACACACACACACACACATACGCTGGTACAGCACGCGTTAGGTAATCACGGCGGGGGCAAGAGAGGCGTACGGAGCACGCCATTCAGTACGGTTTTACTATGTAACGCACGGGGAGCGAGGGTTCGGAGCGACGGGTGGTTGGAAAACGCACTTCTTACGCACAACAAAACTTCACCAAACGACCCGAACCGGTCGATTCTGTTGGCGATTGTTTACGCTATTGGGAGCGGTTTGTTCTGTAACCGTGCGGTTGACAAGACACTTCTAAATCGTTGAGGTGCTAATACAACAGATTCACTAAGCGACAGGCTTTACATCACTGGACGGAACTATCTGGACGTGTATGAGATTGCGACAGGGAACGGAAGGGTAGCGGCCAAACACATCAATAAATGCAACGTCTTCACGTAATGATGACACAAATGGCGCTTTGCCCCACAATATACACACAAACAAACACACACTAATAGGCCACACATCGGCCTCCCAACCCGTTCTCCTTCCATGCCTTCCAGGGAGTCGATTCTCTGCTGCTCGTCTCACTTCTCACACACACACACACACACGCTGCGTTCTCGTTCTGCGTTACGTCGTAACGGTCGACGGAAGTAGGCAACCAGCTGTTATATCATCAACGGTGGAGCCGTTGGTGACGATGTTGATACTGCTGCTGCTGCTGCTGCTGCTGCGACACAGCACCAGTCCCGTTCCTGGAGCCGAATCGTTCACGCCACCACCGTCACACTCACCCGCGCCCCATGGAGCCGAGAATCGAGAATGAATTGATTCGGTAATCACTCCCGCACACTGCTGGTTTTGGGGTGAAGCAAGCAGGCAAGCAAAAAACCGTTGCAGCGCTTTCGAACTGCATGCGACGCAGCAGCAGCAGCAGCAGCAGTAGAGGACACACTTACATCACAAGCACCGAACGTACCGAACGAACCCAGGGCCCCGGCGAAGGCGAAACCCTTCTCGCGAAACCTATTCGCCCGTATTATTTATTTATTTACGTGTGTTTGCCCTCATTGCAAAGCCCCATTTTTGACACCCCATTTTGTCGCAGCACTTACTTTTTGATTCGTTTTTTTTCTCCCCCTTCCTTTCGCTCCCTCACACTGGGCGACTGATTACAAAACACGCCGCCAGACACTCACACGCGACGACGCAATCGGACGCGTCGGTTAATTTGGTGTTTTTGTTTTGTATTTTTACCTTGCAAAACCGTTCTGTACGCTTGCCTGTCCACTCACGATCAACAAATTTGCGAAACAGATTCACTGAGAAAAGCACACACACACAAGCACGCACGGAGTCTGTGCTCCAGAATCTCGACACTACAAACGTTTTTTTTTTTCAACCAACACAGAGTGCACGGTGTTACGGTGATGCACACACGAGCTCGTTACGTATCGGTGTGTTTTTGCGCGCCGACTTCGAGGTCGGAATTGGAGGACGCTCCTCAAGCGCCAAAACAGCCGGGCCACGGGTAGACGTAACGTAGATGAACCGAGCGCTCGTGCGCCTCCACCTCGTACAACGGACACGTTGAAAGTGAGATATTCATCCCGCCGTACCGACCGAGCGCACTCGCGAGCACTCTCGTGGTGAGCTCTCTATCGGGTTGAGCTCTCCCGCACGTTCATTTTAGTTTCGAGCGGGCGAGTGAGAGAAAGATATACAGAGACAGAGAGGGAGAGACGCAGATTCGAGAGTGTTACATGGCGATATATGCTCTTTATGTAACGCACCACCGTTCACGCAACATAGACCGGCGGGCCCAGCTCAACCCACCCACCACTCCATCTCGCTCACGGGACACTCGGAGCGAACTCCCGCTCTTCCCCCTCGGAAACGCAACACCAACACCATTTGCTCCATTCACCTTTCGCAGGCGGGCGAGCCTCTGCATGGGGAGTTGTTCGCCATCATCTCGTCTGCAGCGCGCTCGCTCATTGTTTCAGTTTTCTGCACTCGCGTATCTAGGTCAGTATTACAAGCTGTCTGCGCTGCTTTTCGGCGGGAGTTGCACCACACAACCACCACATCACCACAACGACCACCGAAAGTCACCGGCTGGTTGAAGGTTCGGGTCTTTTTAGGGTCTCTCCCACATTGCTCCGTCAGTGCCTTTTTTTTTTTTGGTTTTGTTTGGTGTGGTTTGGTTGCGAAAGCTTTTGCTACTCCGGGCAGCAACTCTCCGAGGCTGGGGTTTGTTGAAATGGTTTGAGTGGCAAATTTTGGGTCACTGGCAAATGTTGAGCAGTAGCAGCAGCAGCAGTGGGGGCAGATTTCGTTGCGTTACAATGCAGCCGGTCGCGTGCCATGCTCAGAGAGTAGTCTAGCAGCTTTGGATAGCTTTGTTGCTTTGTGGTAATGTGTAAACGGGTAAGCATAAACAGTTCAACAGTGCGCTATGGTTTGGTTCATAGTAAGTGAAAGGATGTCTTGGGTGCTTATTATAACCTTGATGGAACTTTTTAAATAGGATTGTTCAATATACCGTAGATGTTACTGAAAAAGTTCACAAAATATCAATTTGAATATTTAACAAAAAAGAAGCTTCAGTTAGTTGTCATTCCTTTATCATTCCTTAAGATAGTAAGGAAGGTTTATCATTCCTTAAGATAGTAAGTTAAATGTCATCTCCAAAACATTATATGGGTAATATAAACTATAATCTTAATAAAACTACAAACCTCTGCAATGCAATGAGCATGTTATTAGTTGGTCTGCGTAATCCTTTTCTACGGCGTTCCCGTGGTACTGTCGTCCACTCGTACAACTCAATAATATGTCCGTCATGGGTTTAAGCCTAGAACGAACCGTCCCCCCTGACTGACTGCAAGGACGGACTATCCGGCTGCATGGTATAAATGAAGTCTCGAAAGCCAATAAAGACTGGCATGTCCGTCCTATGCGGATGCAAAATATATGACTATTTTGTGTACTGCTCAGATGTATTCTAACTCATGCTCGTATTGATGGATGATGTGTTGATTGTAGAAAAATATTAGTTTGGATTTCCTTTACATCTTTTTAGCTTTCAGATAGAAATAAAATCGGATTAGATAAAAAATCATTAATTCAGTTTATGTAAGTCTTGTTAAGAGATATGAAGTCAAAACGGTTATGTTGCTAGGTCTTACACTTGATAATACTCCACGATATTCGTCAATAGAATAGAATGAGGCTGTGTCGCTTTATAAATAAGATATATTTAATATTATTATTATTTTTCCGTAATGAGAATGTTTGAACGATCCCACTCATCTATCGAATATGAAAGTGGACTACTTAAATTAGACGTAAACGAATGTCACTGTCAATATGAGTCAGTACTATAAATATATCTTCATATTATCACCATAGCAATTGCAGTTCTCTGACGGAGGCGCCTAGTACTTCGAGAAAAAAATTCTGTACTGGTTTTCTTCAAATTATGTAAAATAAGGTGTATCATTTATATAGAAATTGAAAACACAACTATATGCGTTATACTTTTATTGCAGATATTTAGAGACCCTTTACAACATAAAAAACTTACAATATATCTAATATGTAATTTCTTACCAGTGCACGGAAGTACTTTAAAGGTTTCAAAATCTATTTGAGATGAAGATCCCTTACATTATACTTCAATTATAATAATTTATTTAAAATTCATGATATTGAATCCATAAAAGAAAATCTAAATCCCCATGAACAAATTGCATTGCAGTAATGCACGCATGATTCACATCGCTGCTAATCAGCAACCGTTTCGCAGAGTTGGCAGTCCTTTTGACTGTCGTAAATGTCAGGAAAGCATAAAGATAGCAACCAACGCGCTTTCTAGTCTTGTGTCTGGCTGCGAGGGGAAAATAGCCAACACAAGTCCTTTCATTCGTCCGTCAGCGTACATTGCCGGTGTCAGGTTCCCACTCTAATTGGCCAATGAACCAAAAACGGATCACTGATAACGAAGTCTTCAGCGGTGCGAGGCGGAGGTTTCATTACGCTGGTGTTAGCATTATTTCTTTTTTACACTCACTTGGGTGCTAGGACACTGTTACGAGACTCGCCAAGCAAGAATGTTAACGACCGGCGTAACTTTAAGGTGCTTTTGTGTCGAGATGGCAAGCGGCTAGAGCAATGAAAGGAAACACGATTCTAATGAGCGCTAATGATGTGTCCGATTTCTAATGAGCGCCGGGGAAAATGCGCTCTTTGTGATGGTTCCAGTGAAGATGATTACATTTTTGCCTTGTACACTTGTGCACTTGTTTGTTGAAATATTTGCTTCTGTTAGACTTCCCCGCAGCTCTGCGCGAGCAGTAGATTTAAAGCGAGAAAATGTCAATTGCTTTTTTGTGTACTTCTAGCAATAAAGCAGTTGAGCAGCGTACAGTGTACGAAGGGTTCATACTTTAAAGCACACTCGACGTGAAATGACGGCACTAACGATAAGCACACAGTGAAATAATTACACATTCTTTACGATGCTTACGGGAACAAACGGTCGGGCCCGGTGGAACGCACAATGTGTCCCCTTGTCCCTGTTCTGTGTTTTGTCTGCTTCGTGCGTCGTTCGTAAGGCAGGAAGTAAAATTCAACCGAACCGGAACAACAACCGCAGTACCGTAATCGGTCGATGTGCTTGAATTGGTCTGGATCCGGGCTTACGAGCGTATCAGCTACAGAGCGGGTACGTACCACCTCCGGTCGCTTTGCCAGTGTCATCGTCTGCTTAGCGCGATTCCGGTGGAAAATTTTCTTGCTCCATCTGGGATCGGTCCATTTTATGGTTATGAATGCGTCCCACTTCCGGTGTCGCATCTGTCGCTTCACGTACGAAAGGCACACACTGACACTGAGTCTCCCGTGCGACGTTGAGGGCGAGCAACAGTAGGAAGGAAGGCAGGGCCATGCTATCGACTGGAAAAAGCACATATTGGGTCCGGACCGCATCCGAAGTGCTGAACGCCAGTCTCTCGGAAAAATGGCAAATATGAAAGCCTTTTAACGCCCTTTCGCACACCGAACAGGTGTGTTTGCGTGTGTCTTTGTGTGGCTGCGGTTTCAAGTGGCGGTCATGCTTTTAGTACACCACCGTCGACAACGCTTGAAAGAAAAATCTGCAACGACTCAAAATAAAATTACAAAAAAAAAAAAATATCTAGAAAGCAAGAAGCAACATAAACAAAAGGTACGTTAAATTGGCTAAGAAAACAGCCGACGAAAGGTGTCAGTATTTCGGGGAGAGGAACGACAGATGTCACTATCACTACCGTCACCTCCGTTAGCCAGGACGGATACAAGGATGTGAACATGCAGCGTAAAGTGAACTCAAATTCACGCCTGCTTTGTGTGACTGCTCTACCAGCAAGAAGGAGGATCAGGGGGAAGAAGTATAGGGATGTATGAATTTTTAACGCTCCACTCCTCAGCACAAGCGAAGGCAGGTTGCGAGAGTGAAAGAATTGTGTTAACAGCTTGGTGAATCTTTACGTCAAGGTGGATCGGAGGGGAAAGTTTTGTGCGGTGTATGTTTAAAATGTACTCTCTCGTTAATGCAGCATGCTACTAATTGGGTTTGACGGTAAGATAAAAGAAAAAATTAAAAAAAAATCTGGTAGAAAAAAAAGGCAAAGCAAATATTTCATTCATAGTGTGAAACGAATATATGTAAGATGCTCATGTAGCATTGCTCAGATAAACATAAAATGGGTTAAAAATATGTGATAATTTTAAATTAAAATTATCCAAAATTTTTGAATGTGTTCGACGTATGATTGATATTTTTGAAACGCGTTTGGAAACAAAAAATAATCAAATTTGAGAGTAAATGGGGCTAGAATATAAATGTTAAGAAAACATTTAAAAAAGCTTAAAAACGTAAAAATTAAAAAAAAATTAAAACGTCCAAAAGTGCAAATCCCACAGTGAAATAAATAAACTAATTAACAAGTGAAAAATATGATATCAAATGACAATCAGATGATTCGCAATGTAAACCAATACTGCATACAAAATACCTTTTAAGTAGGTTTAAATTAGGATATTTTCTCTAATTTTCCAATCCGTAACATTGGCATTGAGAGGGTGCAGCAAGCTAGCTGCTTTTCCGGACATTGGTATATAGGTTATCAGTTAATCAGATCAAAAGAGAGATTATCGAATGTGCAAGATCTATCATCTTCAGCTCTATTTAACCGCGTCAAACCGTTTCAAATCGTTAAAAGATATGATAAACCGTGAAAAGTTACTGGTCAGATAGTTTTACCAGTAAATTATTTAAATTCGCTGTGCATGACACTTGGTGTGGCCGTATATTAATCGACTTTAGATGGCAAAGAGAAGCCATCTGCATCTAATAGAGTCGTTCACTAGCTAATAATGTTACTGTGAAGTATTCAAAAGATCTTGTGTTCAAAATGTGGCATCTGTTGTCCGCAGAATAATGTTTTTCGTACTTTCGTTCATTGTTTTAGTCTTGAACCTAAAAAATTAAAGAATCTTCACCGTATCATTGAGCTAAAAAACCACAAAGTCTTGCACTCCGCCTGTCTCTGCAGTAGAAATGCAACTATCCAACTATTGCAATGCAAACAAATCACATCTCCCACAAATTGTAACCATCTACCAATGCCAACAACCATCACCATCGCCACAAAACACACTCCAAATGATGTACGACTTCACAAAGCTTCGCCTGATACGCGTCTCGGCTCAGGATTGCTATTCACAGTGGAATGCATGCTGCAGACACACAAGGGATCGCTTACACGGCACGTTAGGGCTTTAATTTATAACCACTCATTAATTTGCAAACACAACCCATGCTCTTAAACGCAGCATCGCAGCATTGCGGTAAGGTGCTGCTGCTGCTGCTCGGTGTAGATCGGAATTCAAAACGTTCCCTCAAAATACCTTAAACACTGCTACTCGGTGCTTGATGCTCGTTTACAAATCGCACACACAATAGCGTAAGGACGGAGACGTGCTATAATCCTTTTGCAGTGGGGCCACCAGGATCTCAGGCAATATTGCAAAACCGCCGCAAAACATCTCCCCGTTTTCCCGTTCCCAAGCGAAATAGGAAGATTGTTTGTGTGATATGGAAAGACCGTTTTGCCGTTTACGTTAAATATAGTGTAACTATCCGAATGAATGTTTGCGCATAGTGACACGGTTGCGATGCATGCCCGTCACGTAGTTCGTATTCTTCACGTTAGCGCATGCCGCACACTGCCAAGCGGGAATACGATACGCTGGTTACCGGGGTTGGCTGTTTCGCTCGGTTCGTTTACTTGCGGGCCTGCGGGAGCTCGAACGTCGAACTTCATCGGGACACCGGGAGGATAACGGATGCGCTGGGAAAGGGTAACCGAGTACACATGCCAAACGTGACACGATACTCACGTACGCAGCAAACATGACAGACGACAAACTTCTTGGCGTCGAACGGGTGCGAATGTGTTGTTGCTGTTGTTGTTGCTGTTCGTCCCGTGCTGCGCCATTTGGAGGCGAGCAGGCAAGCGTCTTAGTGAAGCAAATATTTAGATTGCTTGTATCGTTTCGCTAAATTAAAATTGGGATTAATCCCTTCATTTCCTGTGCTGTTTTCTCGTTTTTCTTTGCGAAAAAACAAAAAAAAAGTTATCATCTTGCAATGTGCGATGGGAATGAAGATTTGTTCGGACAAAGAAAGGGAACAAAATGCGTCGTTAGTATGAGATGCATGCAACTTATTTCATTTCGTATGAAAATGTGTGCTCGTGGAGCAGGAAATCGAACGATAGGCATGCAAATGATGAGCAAACATTCCAATAATTGCTGCTTAGATCCTGCATCGGAAGGTGATGAGATCGATATGAAATTAATGGATAGGATCACAAAGGGATTTATAGAGAAAAGACTTAAATTAATAAGAAATATATTCAAATAAATGAAGAAATAAATGAGAAAATAATGAATGATTGGTAAAAGCCCAATCGTTTTCAAGCAATATTAGTATAATTCCATATAATATTAATACAAAACATATTCAACAGTAGCTTATAAATAATAATAATCATTTAAAGCAGTTGAATAGTTCAATGTGCAATTTGTTAACAGACAAAACATTTTAATAGTAATTTTAATAAAAAATATTGTTCTTACCAAGCATTTCCACAATAAAGCAGCCATACAACAAGATGAACAATCACATTGTGCATCGGATGCAACGCTTCTCCCGGTGTTCAATTCAGTTAACAGAGGACAATACTTCTCGTCAACGAAAGAACTCCTTGGGGGAGGAATGGGTTTGTGTGCATACCACACAAAGGAAGACAAGGCAAGGCAAGGCATGCCATGACACTCTAGCTCTAGATGCATACGCACACTATCTTTCCTCGAAGTGAACGTCTCGAGTTAAATGCGTTCAGCGTTGCGAAATCTACATAATTGAAAATTCTTGAGACAACTTTTCGTCGGGGCATTAGAGGGCACTGGCGCTACGGTACGGTTCACTGGCAGGGTGCAGGTTGCAGGAACAGAAATCGTACCGTCTCGTACGATCGCATAATAACGAGCAACATGTAGCAAATGTGGAAAGAAGCTGTGGAAATAAATCGTTTGCAATCTCGTTTCCCGAGAGTGCGCTGCATTTAGAAACATATCCCCTTTGATTAGGCGAGATTTTGTTTGAAATGCATGCTCGGTGGGAAGTTTTTGCCACTCCTTAAATTGATTCCATATTCATGGAATAGATTAAAATTATCGTCGAGATGGAGGCAGACAGGCAGCTCCACTCGGGAAACATGAAACACACATCCTTGACACGACAATCCGCAGACAAAGGGATGAAAATTGAGGTCGAGCATCTTTGCTTTGCGTCCGCTCACTGTGGACTTGACGGTGAAGCGAGTGAGATTTTATTTGCTTCCCATTGCCCAACGGCTACATCATTACTGGTGTGCATTCCGTGTCCTGCCCGTGCTCGCTTGCCAGCTCCGGGTCAGCAAAACATGGAACATAATTTCTATTTCTATGCAGTTTCCTTTCCTTCCATTTTCATATCTTCACGGTGATCCCAATTTTTTTTTTGTGCGCGCTCTAGCGTTGAAAGTACCCTGTTGAAAGCGTCCCTTTTCTGTGCTGCAAACACCTCCTTTTGGCACCGTTTTTCCTTTTGCAAACGGTGTCCATTGAACCCGGGCGCACGGCGATGAAACGACGGGAGATGCAATTTCGAATCGTTTTGATACCCTCGAGGGGTTTTCTGGAGTAATCAAAGTTGATTCAAAGTGAACCAAAGGGCCGGCTCGAGACGTACTTGCAACTGCCCCGGACGGATGGATTTTCTTCCCATTTCCTGCACGGTGCCAGTGCAGGCTTCGTCGGAGTTCATCGTTAAAGCAAGGAAGCGTTCGTTCGTTTATCGCTCGGAGCGCGTTCATTCTTCTTCTTTTTTTTAAGTGAGTCTCCGCTTCCTGCATGAGTGTAAAACAAAATTCTTAACTTTTCAACGCTTGGAATAACCCATCGAGACGAAGAAACCGGGTATAGAAAAGTGCAGGGGGAAAGCTACAACACCATGCACTTCTAGTTTGTGAAGTTCGTACCGAAATTCAGATAAAAGATAATGCAAAATGTGAAAAACATCTTTCCCCTTGGGGCTATGGGAAGCATGTTTGAAGAACTTCAGATGAGTTTGGTGCAACCGGAAGCGTCTGGAAAAACAAACGCAAAGGGTACGAGCAACAATCGCTGCAATATGACGCTGTGTTATCAGCCTCCCTTTAGAATTGTCTAGTTAAAGTACGTTTTATGGTGGTGCAATACTGCACTGAGTTCTTTTTTGTGTTGTAGCGTTTATGAATAAGAATCTTCACCATCGTTGGAATTGTTATAGTTTTAAATTTCATTTATTTCAAGGGCAACGAAAAGCTTTAAGTTCGTTAACTGAAACACAAACAAATATTATAACTTTAAAATTGATTTAACTTTTCATGACCTTCTTGTACATCTTTATTGCGTTTAAAGCCACGTTTGGGTATGTTTGGTGAATGGTTGTTCCTCTCCACGGTTGTTTACCTTCTTAGAGCTTTGCCATATTTTTCTAAACGATCGCCGAGCAGTCGGCTGACACCCTGCTGCGCTACGCTAAATAAATATTTGAACATTTTACCCTCATATTGCTTTGATAAAATGGGCCCAAACGGTCTGAGCTGTATGATGTTTACGAGTGCAAGATAAAGATGAAACCCAAACACCGTCCCTTCAATGGCACAAGCATAAACAAGCATGGCACAAGCTAAAAACTATAAAGTGAGTTTTGGAGAAAAAACTCAAAGCTTGATTTGATGCTTTGAATGCTACACAGATAAACTTTCCATTATGTTTCAAACTACTTCATGTTATCAGTTTAACAAAAAAACGTATGGGAACCCTCAATCAAGAGAAAGTGTTTTGAAAGTATTGGTTTGGGCGTCTTCGATTTTTGTTTGTTTTTCTATTTCTGACACGCATCGCCCTACGATTCGACTTTGAAATATTTATCTTTCCACACCATTCTTGACATGGTTGCACCTATTTCGATCGCAGCAAATAAACACTCCTGCTTGGTGGAGCCCTTACTTTGCGCTCCCAAAACCAGTCTGTATCGTGTCCAATGTCAGCAACTGTTGGTTTGAAATGTTGTAACCTCTGTCACGATCGCTTATCTTATCAGCCTGATCAGCGTCACACCAACGGATGGCCATGCCTCCCATTAACGTACAGCAGCGCGCGGCACCCTTTTGAGGTGGGTTTGGGGGATGGCTTAAAAATAAAACCATAACTGCGTTGTTGAAGCAACCCAGCGCGGCCCAGTTCATTGATGAGACGCCGTTTCGTTTACTGGCGGGGCGATAAGGAGCGACAAGGGGTATTTTTTGTTTTGGGTGGGAGAGTTTGGGAAAACATGCGTATGATTTACTTCTCTAGTGTATCTCGCATCAGCTGTCAGTGTGTGTGTGGAGAAGTTTGACAAGAACATGTGGCGTAGCATCTGTACGATGGTGAATCCGAGGAGGGAAAAGTACGTGATCGATGTTATGTTTTTTTTTTTTTGTATAGGTTATTGCCATTGAAATGTCATTAAATGAATATAAGATGAAAGCCAAATTTTGTCTTTTAGCAAACAAATTATCTTAACACTAGCAATCGCCTTTCCACGCTTTTTCTTCTATTGGTAAAAAGTGTGTGTAGCCCGTCACTTAGAAAATGTGACAGGACCACCCACCGTGTGGTGTTACATTTACGTTTCATCATCAGCAAATGTGTCAAGGTGGTGTGAATGCTTCCGGTGCGCTGCTTCAAAGCGATGTGTTACTGATTGTTCTGTTGAGAAATGGGTCAGAAAAGCGGCAGAAAAGACGTGGCATGTGGCGAAGGTTAAAGTAAACATCTGTTGTACAAATGTAATTAACCTACTTTCCCGTCTCCGCGGCTGTTAGTTGTAGAAGAAATATCGCATTTTTTCTCAAAACGCAGTGCATTGCTGCTAAATGAAAAACAAAAGCTAATCAATTTTCATTTAAAATCAGAGTAAACATTAAGCTTGCTGTGCAAAACCCCCCTGTTGCCGTTTTCCATCGAACCATAGCGCTCCAAAAACCAGACGTGGAAAAACGCTCCATTAACTTCCCCTGTATACCCCTCAGAAAGTCCTTATCCGTCACCACCGTCACCGACTTAATTATGATCATCAGCAGCGTATCATCTCGCATCAGCTCACTCGAACGAGCAATCAGCGAATCAGCCGGCACGGCACGGTGCAACCAAAAAGCGAATGGCAAACGCGCGAAATCTCGTCACGAAATCGCGCTCGTTCGTTCGCAGGGCTTACGATTCTACGAGTCAATTCGAAGTGACAAAGGACGGCGTTTCAGGCTTCATCAGTCTCCGCCGCCACCGCCGGGAGAAGATGCATGTGTTGTTAGCTGTCGCGAATTTACACACACAGCGTGTCTCGTCGGTGGCGGGTGAGTTGATAGCTCACAAGACGTTTTGGGCAAAACGATGAGCTCATTTGCATTTGCGACCGTACTGATTTAGTGCGCACTACGGAGATATTGGGAGACGGGAAAATGTTACTCCTCGAGTTTGCTAATGTGGCAGCAGCTCGGTTCGTTAGAGTTGGAGTGCAGAAGATTAACTCAAGGGGAAGAACGGTGTTTGGGTGTGCAAATGTTCAATAAATAATCCGATTGGATTTAGTCAATCTTGAACTTTAAGATGTGTTTAAATTAAGGTTTCAAAGAGCTTTAACGACAACTAAAAATTTGTTTTAAAAGTTTTCAATTGAATAAAAAATTGGGTATGTTCATTATGTTCATTTTTCGGTTTCTAATTGCAATGCAAACAGGATGCAAACACACAAAACACGAGCGTAATACATCAAAAAACCACAGCAAAAGCATTAAAACCCATTTGACGCGTGATTTATGTTGCCTCGGTCTCACTCATCGTGCATGATTGTTGTCGTTCGGTCGGTCGGTTGGTTGCGATTAATCAAAACGGCTCTCTCCGTTCCGTCCGTTTGATGTGGTCAAACGCAATGCGTCACATCTGGCGCTAAAGGACACTTTGCGTTTTGGGTTCGGGTGGCAGCCACACTCCGAGGACGATTGTGACAAATGACCACTTCAAACGTGACGCCCGCCCAGCAGGGCAAACGCATTAAATGGCCACAGCGAGCGTTAATAAAAGAAGACGGTGCAGAACCGGGGGCTCCAATTGCAACCGTTGGCTGTGCTGCATTTGAAATGCCAAATGGAGTGTGAGGTACTGCATGAAGGCTTTCCCGGGGAGTTTGGTGGAGTCATGTTTCAAGAGGATTATCGCGGAATGCGCAGCTCAGTGAAGTGGAATGCAATGGTATTATTTTTGTTTGGTTTTATTTTATTTTTTTCGTGATCGTTTGCTATTAGACAAGCTTTTACTATTTTACTTCACGTATTGCTATCAAGATCGTATTTTTTGTTAATGCCACCATTCCCTGCAGAGCAGCAACTTTTCACCATCAAGATCGGATGCATCGCACTGCACCGGTATGCAAATGTGCAGTCTCGGGGCACGTGAGACTGCGCGAGTAAAAACACAAAAAATACATTTAACAAATTGAATTCCGTGCCTTCCGTGTGCTCGCATGCTGCACGTTCTACCTTATTGGCTTGGCACACGGTGCATGTTTGCCTTCCTGTACGTTGGAAAAAATGGTACAAAAAAGAAATGCAAGCAAACATTTAATTCCTCTGTTCTTTGGGAAAAGCTTCTCATAAAAGTTCAGCAAAAAAAAAAAAAAAAAACAAAAAAATGTAAAAAGACAGTAAAGAGAATTTTTAAACGTTTCCCAACCAACACTAAGCTGCAGGAGCTCCCAACGCAAAGTTGTGTTGCAGTTTTAGCTATGAATTATTAAAAAAGAAAGCCCGTAGCTTCCCCCAAAACGGTAGAAGAAACAAGCGAAACGCCAAGAAACACTGCACAATACACCGTGCACTAGCGGGCAGCCAGACGAAACCGTGCGGGAACATTATCGCCACACGGGAACTGCAAAAAAGAACAACACCATACCGAGTGACCAGCGGCATGAAAGTTTTTCCCCGAACTGAAGCAAAAGAAGCTGCAAAATGGGGCTGGCCCGCTGGAATTTCAGGGCTTTTATTTTCCCAACTTTTGGGTCCGTACTTTGTTTTGCTGGCACGAAATTGACGGCACTGTTTTACCCGCCCTTCCTGGGCTGGTTGCCTTGTGTGTGTTGTGTTGTGTTGATGTTGCCTCCCGGAAGGGAGCTGTCCACGTTCGCCGCTTTTCTGTCTGAATTTTGTTTTTGCGCGTTCTAATCTGTTCGAACATTATTCATTGTGTGTTGCTTTCATTAATTTTTTATTGCAACCCCTGGAACGTGGAACGTGTTTTGCGGCGTGATGAGACGGGACAACACACCGGGCCGGGCATGCTGCGCACTGCAGCATGTATTTTGTTATTTTCCAGCGCCTCCTTTTTCTCGGTACTTTCAATTAATTATACGTGGCGTGGCTTGGGGCGGCCGTTGGGGGTTTTTGTCCATTTTTTCTTGTTTGCTACTTTCACTGTACTGTTGGTCTGCCGGCAGGCGGTTTGAAGTTTGAAATCATTTTCTCATTAGCATTATGCAGTTTTTGGCGCTCCTTTTTTGCTTTCGCGTTAATGCCTTGCGGAGAGATGCTTGGTGATAAGCAAATGGACGTAAATTAATTGCAAACGCGAGCAACTAGTTGACGGTTTGAAACGAACATTTATTTTTAAATTTAAAGCATTTTTAACTATACAATCGTTTCATTATTGTATGCACACATCCACAGCCAACATTGCTCCCTTGGCACCTGTTAAACGCGCTCAGCGCTTACGTTTGATCGCAAAAACCGGTTTTGGTCCCCCCCCCCCCCCCCCATAACGCACAGAATCTGTCATTAAAGACAACAGAACGCACCGAAAGCCAACCGCGGTCGGGTTGGCTGTTTTGGGGCGATGATGTGTCTCAAATTGTGCTGCTACGAAAATAACCGAAAACGTCGCGCGAAACAACCAAAAACGCTCGGCGCGGGCATGCAAATCGTCGTCGTCTCATAAATAAATGCCAATTATTCTAGCGTTCGGTGTCTCCTTCTGGGCTGATGTGTTTTGCCTCCACCCCGCTGCTCCTTCCGATAAAAACGTGCTCCGGACTGTTCCTTCAGTTCATTAGCATTCTTTCCCTTCGCTTACTGTGCCTTGGCCACCGTGCTTTCCTTCCCCCTTCGATTGGTTCGGTCGAAGGTTATGCAATCACGTTTAATTTTTGCTCCTTGCCACAAAATGCTGCTGCTGATGCTTCTTTGGCTATCATATAAATAAATCCACGAATAATGTTATTCGATTTGCTCTCGCTTTGCTTATCGCGTCGCGCATCCGGCAAAAATGCACACACACGCAGGCCACACAAGAAAAACGGACACAATCAAACATCGAACGGCGCAGAAACGGTGGAACGGTACGATTCATGAATAAAGCATACTGAACCGCTTCGGTTACCGTTTCTGCCTTCGAGATGAGTCGACGCCCAATGGTCGACGGTCAGCAAAAAAATGTGGCGTGATTTTACAATTATTGCGTAGTAGAGTTTGTTGGTCTGCCATTTTTTTTTGTTATCTTCTTCGCTCTCCCGCCTCCACTCCATACGAGAATGTGTTGGTAAGAATCGTTCGCATCTATTTTAGGGGTCTGGTGCTGCATTGTGCGGGTCGTGGTTTACTACGCGGTCCGCATCCACTGTGCGAGTGAAACAGAACCGGGATCATTGTCTATTTTCATTTGTCAGAAAAATCAAACGAATCCCACAGCTAATATGCTGCCCATCATGCAAGGCCAGGTTGGATGGGTTCGTATGATTCGCAATGATGTTAAATACGCGACGGGTCTGTTGGGTGTGGTTGTTTTGTTTTTCTTTTTTGTTGGAAGCGAGAGAGCAAATTCAAGAATAGACCCAGCCGATTGCGGTGGGCCTGGCCGTTGCTAGAACGCGATGGTATTTGGTTTCACACGACGAACGGTGACGTTGCAGCGATGAGAACAATGAAATTTTGGCAAATGATTGCGTAAGCTACAGAGTGCTCGTATTTCGTTTTTATAATGCCATCAATCTTTCCGCTTTTGCTCTGAGCAAGTCGTAGTAGACATTGCACAGAAAGAAAGAAAATTTGGTGGAGACGCCTGGTATTTCATTTCCACCGAAGCACATGTCCTTTTCGATATTCAGATCGCTTAAAATCATCGTCAGGGATCGATATTCATTAAGCATATAAATATATGATTTTCTTGAAGTAAATCCGCAAAATGCATTGGGCACCAAAAACCAAACAGCATTAAAACACTCTTAATCTCATCTTTAAAAAAAAAACGGATGAAGTCATTCAACCGATCTCAAACGTTTTAGTGTAAAGTACTTTCCCCTTTAGATGTATCTGCTGCCAAAGGAAGACACAAAAAATTAGAGTAAAAGCATTTTTACCAGCACCTTTTTGCTAGATTTGCTGTGGCGAACCATACTAATGATCATGCATGGAACGAGTCTCCTAACGTAATGTTTGTGTCTCCTTTCGCTGCTGCTGCTGCTGCTGCTGCTGCTGCTGCTGTGATTGTCGCACACAATGGATGCCGTTTCTAGAGAGTGTTCGTGATGCGTGGCGACGCCAGCGGACACCATTTGCATAATTGAATATGCTATTCCGCTGCAAACGATCTTTTGATTGTGATGTAATTGTGCAATGACATTGAGCGGGTTGCGTTCTGCATTCGGTGAAAGCTTCCGAATGGGACACGATGGTTTAGTTAATCTTTATTTATGGAGCATTTAAATTTAAAATGAGCCTTAATTTGAAAAAAAAAATGCATTAATAGCCTATTCTTTATCGAATGATTTGGTTGGCGCATTGCTTTTTGATTACAATTTAAATAAGGTGATTTTAGTGGATTTGTAGACATTTATTGAAAATATATTGTTAAACAATATCGTCTTGTTAAAGAGATTACTTAATAAAACTATAGGCAGACTAAAATGAACTTTAATGGCCAACCAACTATTGAATGTGTCCTAATATGTAGAGATCTTTCCTCAATATTCCATTAAAGATGCGATAAACAAGTCTTTTGTACTGTAAATCATCCTTCGAATATCCCACTAAATAACATTAGGTACTTTAAAGTTGTTAATTAAAGTGTTTTATTATTGAATTTCGATTGCCTCTACAAGCTTTTAACATATTTTTCCTTTTTTTTTAATAAAAGTGAATTTGTTGACATTATTTCAGAACCAGAAGATTCTCCAAATGGTATGTAAAATATTTTTCAAAAAATGAGTTTTTCATGAAGAAGGAAAGGAGAAAAATAGAAAAGAAATTGTCAAAAAGTTTTTCCTTTCAATTAAACGCTGCTAATAAAACAACATGTGGCAATGAAAATGCTTCCCCACATGCTACCGGCTAGAAATATTTGCCTCATTTCACAACTCCGAACCGGACAAATATAGATAAACAACAGGCTCGGATGCACCGCTCACTGCTCACGTTCTATTAAATCGCTCGGAAGCATCGCAAAATGCGTTCAAATCAACAATACACAACCTCCCGCGCAATACCTTCCCGTAAGTTCCTCCTCTGTAGTAACCGGGCCGGCGTAACTTGTGGCAGAAAACAATTCAATCTCTCGACTGCACACAACACAACAACACGGCTTACATAACGCGCGTTACAACTGCTCACGCTTTTATTCTCACCGGCGGCGCCTCTCTCTCTCTACCTCTCTCTCACTCTCTCGGTTCTGTGCTCGCGCGCGCCATCATTGATGCACATGCGCACGTGGCCGGTGCGCTACACGTGAGTTTTGTTTACGTTTTACAATGAACCAGCTACAGTCGAACCGCGCCAGAACGGTACACGTTTTCCACCAGAAGGGGAGGAGTGGGCGTGGGGAGCTAGTGGGTGGATAAGATGCATCGCCGCTCCCGAGTTGTGTGCAGTTGCTTGGAAGTGGAGCTGGCATCTCGATACGGAAGGCATCTCCACCGCAACTGGGGAGAGCTAGACAGCGCTGTTCACTCCGAATGAACTAAACGAGCAGGCACGAATGAACCGAAACCGAATGTCAAGGTAATTTATTGCCGGCCCAATCATAAGCATGGGCCAGCTAATTCGTTGTTCTGACGTGCGATTAATTAATCATCGAATTAGAACCGTACGAATGCGTATGCGCGCTGTCGATGCCATATCCATTACCTTCACCCCCGGCGGCCATTCGCGAAACCGGCGGTCTCTGCCCGTGCGAGCAAATGAGTGCTCTTGGCCTTCCCCGTGCTTGGGCCGAGGTTTACGCAATCAGGCACGTTTTCCCATCGGGCCACGTGGTGATGCGGAATCGGTACAGAACAGTCCGTCCGGCTCGCGCGCTGGCTGATGATTACGTGACTGTGCGCCCGGTGGGCTGTACAGTCGCTCGCGTTGTGGCACTGCCCTCCCAACACACTGTCCCCGGTGGCGCTTGGTTTTGTCACCCAAAATTTTAATCTGTCCACTCCACAATCTTCACCCCATCCGGAAGTTTTATATGCGTGTGTTTGTGTGCGTGTGTTGGTGGCGACAAAAACCATTGCGAGGAAAATTTACATCACACATTAAGTGAACAGCGCGCCACTTGGCTTCCGCGAGACGAAATATGGTTGTAGTTATTTAGCAAATTTATTGCAACCGATCGTGAAGCGGGACGGCAGGCGCCGTGTCACGTTTTAAAAATAATACTTACACTCACAACTCGCCCAACATTGAGGAAGGATAAGCGTGAGCGTGATGAAACGTTACCGAAATGTTACCATGCCGTTTTGCTCGTCTAGAACCGAATGAAACTGCTCGTTTTTTGTGGGGTGGTTGGGGTTTTTATTTTCCTTTCCCTTGAGTCATGGGTCTGAATCACTTTCTAATGATGTCGGTTGATTTATGAATCATCTTTAATCGGCTGAACTGTACGCTGTCATTTCAAGCTAATTGTTACGGACTGTCATATTGCAAATTCTATGTTATATTTATTTCCTTACTTTTGTCGTATTCATGAGCGTTTCGTCGTACAGCATAAGATAATTTATGAACCAGGGACGATACGATTCTTATTATTTGACAATAATAATCACGTCGGAGGAACCAGCGAAAAAGATTGACCTTGTGGCTACCAAGTAAGAATGGTGAAGATCGCTATGTCAAAGAATATGTCTTTTTTTTGTATATGTTGTTGAAATCGAATGGCCATGTGTTTAATGAACACACGTGCCAGTCATTTCATGTAAGATTTTCGCGTGCTTTGAAATGTTACACTGGCTCAGGAGACTGTATTCTGATTTGAACTTATAAACAGACAATGTCAAATCCATTCAAACACGTGCTCGAAACTGCCGCGAAAAATAGTTGCGCAGGAGCACAAACAAGTTTGTATTGGATTCTTATAAAATGGTGGGTAGGCAGATTATGAAAATGAGATAAAATATTTGCAAAAACATTGAAAAAAATTAATTGTAAAAATGTAAAAACAAAAATAGTTTTAAGGTCAAATAGCATCATCACACAAAACACGGAACATTTCTGCAAAGAGCTTTAAGTAGGATTTTTCCCATAATTTACTAAGACATGCATTTTTAAAGCATTTTCAAAGCATTTTTTTCTACTTTTTCGTAGGATTTTTTGGCCGATAAACATAAAATTTTGGCAAACTTCATAAAAACAGAAACATAACATTTATTTTGATACAAAAGATTCAATATTCCCGATTGCTCGAAGGCTCCCGAATATCATGACTAAGCTAATGACCAAAAGCCAATCTTTCGCAGTAGTCCGAGTCAATTGATTTAATTTTTAACGTCACAATAATATACAAAAAACCACTACATATAAAACTATCGCTGCTTAACAAACGCTATGTTTCCGCATTGAAACATTCACGATGTTTCCAAAACATTGGTCTCTTTATTCCGCTGGTTATTTTGTAATAATTGTGCAGTTTAAATTGAAAGCCCTTTTTTGTTACATGTTGTTCTGTTGCATCTTCCATCTCTTTTCCTCGTCTATTTTCTTTTCTCCTCTCCTCCTAACGGTAATGTAGGTAGGTTGTTGCATCCTAAGTTGCTGTTATAAGGTTCCAACAATTACCACTTCGGGCGAAAGAAAGTGTGCTGTTGCAAAGTTACATGTTCCATGTAAAGAACGTTGGTCCGTTTATGCTGTACAAAAATATTTAAATATCCTTAAATTACGAAATTAGGTGCGGTACCGTGGTACAGTCGTCAACTCGTACGATTCAATGCTATGTCCGTCATGGGTTCAAGTCTAGCAAGGACCGTCCCCGCGCAGCAAGGAATAGCAATAATGTCTGCGTGGTACTGAATAAGTCTCAAAAGTCTGTATATGCCGGCCTCACCGTGTAGGTCGTAACGCCAAGTAGAAAAAATATTTAAATTGAAAAAATATTGAAAACAAAATAGCAATAAAACATTCTATCTCACAAGTGACCATTTTGTTCCATCCCTCATACTCCTTCTTTTAATGTTCGGATGTACTAACAGCCAAAAACACACAAACACGACACGACCTCTGTACCTGCTTTTGCCAAGCAATTTACACGGTTTTATTCGTCAGCAACATAGGCCATAAATAAATAAAATTATATTTGTATCACACACAAAGAGAAAAATAAAGTAGCGATGCTTGCGATTCTTCTTCTATAGAATATTCCACGAGTGAAAAATAAAACCTAAGAGAGAGAGAGAGAGATATTAGGGCGCCGTCGGCTGGATGTCCTTTCTGCCGCTGAGTAGCGTAACGTGGCCTCTACTGCTCGAACCGAATGGAGATTTTAACCAGACTAATGGTCCAGCAAAGCAATCAAAACGCCGTTGTGAAGCGTTTCGAACCATCCGAAACACGATCCTCTCAGGTTGTACTACTGTTGAATAGTGAACATAGTTATGCCTAGCAACATCAATGTTTGTAACAGTATAGAATAGAAAGCTCTCTACGGTTCTACAATTAATTTGCAATGTTTCTTAGTAGCGCTCTCTGCACTCTTCTTCGTGGGCGCGAGCGTCGATCTTAACTTCCGTGTCATTAAATCTCATTGTCTACTAACATGTTTGTGCTGCCCTGTTTCATTCTTCATTTAATTTCTCTACAAGTTTAACTCTTTTGTTCTCTCTTGCACACACACACACTCTCATCCCACATTCTACCGTACCTAAACGCTGCACACCATAAGCTAGACGACATTTCTTTTCACGCCGAATGGAAAGAAAGCTTAGCTTCGAAATGTTTCACGCGGGTGCAAAGTTTCACCATCAGTGCAATCGTTTCATTGCGCAAAGTTTCTTGCACGCAATCTACGCTGTTCGCGCGCTCACACACACACACACGTTCCATTTCCGCTGCTTTTCATTGTTTGCGTTTTCGTTTTTCGAGGTCTAACAACAAAAGGGGGTTGTTTGTTTTTTTTTTTGGTTTCGTTCGTGTGTTTTGTGTGCGTTTTTTTTAATGATGCTCTTAGAAAGGGAACTCAAAAAAAAGAAGGACGACGAGAGTGAAAATGATATACCTAAACGCGTTTACGCTCTGCCCGATGGTGATGATGGGCGTCACGCCGCCGCAACAGAAAAACCGGCAACCGGCTCGGCGTGCTTAGCGGGCGTGGTTTTTGCAGAACGGACGGCCACCCTTGGCGAAGAAGCTCTGTCCTTCCAGGTTCTTTTTGCAGCTCTGTGTTGGACAGTTTGGAGAATACGCTTATTAGTGGTGGCTCTATCGAGCTATTGAAGCATTTTGCCCCATGCTACTTACGGTGCAGTTGAAGCACTGGCTGTGGTAGTTGTTGTTCAGCGCCTCCACCCACTTGTCGCCGGCCTCGACGGGGAACCCGCACGCGAAGCACTTGGTCGTGAACAGATCGTTCCAGTCCTTCTCGCAGTAGGGATCGCCCTCCTCCAGGAAGAACGGGCTGTTGCCGAACTGCTTGCCACAGTACGTGCACTTGAAGCACTCCGGATGGAACTGCTTGCCGATGGCATTCAGGCAATCGCCCTGTGAGAGTGTAGACAACAACAAAAGGTGCATTAATGTCCAGACAATTCATTGAAACGAAAACCGCTTGAAGACACTCACCTTAACTCTGCCATTGCACTTCGAGCACAGTGGGGCCAAGAACTCCTCGAAGCAGTACTCGCAGTACAGATCGCCCTTCTCCTCGACGAACCCAATGTCAGCGAGCGGACGCTTGCAGTTGGCGTTGTGGCAGATGAAGTGATCCGGGCACCAGATGCGTCCCAGCGCCGTAATGAACGGTCCTCTGTAGGGAAGCAAAGTGTTTTTCATTGTGTTAGCAGTGCCATGCTCTCGCAAGTCCATCGTTAATCACCCACAGTTTATACACACACAACTCAAACCACCACCACAAGAAGAGTGATAAAAAGCGTTCACCGGGACGGCTCGAATCCCGGCAGCGCCGCGTACTTACGTAACGATCTTGTGATCACACACGTTACAGATCGGATTCTTGTCCTTGAGCAGGGCCAGCGCACTACCGTTCGCTACCGGATCCTGTTCCTGCGGTTGTGTCGCTGTACTGTCGCGCTGCATTTGTTTCTTGTCGTGCGGTGCAGCAACATTGTTATTGCGCTCGACGTACGAGCGTCGGTCGCGTGCGTGTGACGTCAGCTCGGAACTTACTTTGCGCCCGTTGATCGGGGCCTGCGACCCATTCATGTCCGTGGCGTGGTTGTTGCTGTTCTTCGGGCGCAGTATAACCTTACCGAGCTCGGACGCTGCCAGTGGCGCCACTGGAACGGTGATTTGGGTCGAGTACACGCTGAGATCATGCTGTCCGTTGGGTGGGAAAGCGGCTTGCTTGGACGGTACCGCAGCCGTGCCATTTGTGTACGGCGGTACGGGCTTGGGTTCGTCGCCTGCTTTGCCGTTGGTGTTAGCAAGCGGAAAGCCACCCGCACGGTGGCCGATGGTGGGCGCCGGCGTGCCATTGCTGTGCTGTAGATTTTCCTTGTTCTTTGTCCGCACGCTGGCGTCCGTTTTGCGGAGTCTGGCTTCGAGCATGTCCTTCAGCACGCTGGACGCTTGCTTGCGGTAGTCGGCGTTGTTGCTCATGCAGGCCAGCTTGCTTACCGAGCTGTCTAGCAGCAGGGTGGCGTGGTCGACCTCCTCGATGCGCGGACCAGCGGCTACGTTTGGTTAGTGGGCACAGCGAGAAAAACGGAGACAAAGAAAAACAAAATGCAAAACAAACACATCAAAACAACACTCAAAGCTGTTAGACATTGTGGTTAGGAAAAACAAAGTAAATAAAATTCATGCTTAAACTTAGAAACTAAAAAGTAAGAGGGGTTAGAGAAGCTATAAAAGAGACAAGTAATGACAGCATTCTTAAGGACAACGTACATTGTCCGTACTCGCTAATGTAATTTCGATTTTCACTAGCGCATCTGGCGGCGGCAGGTGGAAGCTTTTTAGTGAAAATCGGAACTACGCTAGCGAGGACGTACAACGTAGCCCTGCTTTTACACCTATACCTGTAAAAGTAAAACGATCAAGCAACAACTCTTAGCATTACTCTTAACTTCATAACACGCTGTAAAGGTCTTATTCTTTTTCGTCAGAAGGTCGACCACGAATTCCTGTATCTTCCAATGCTTCTGTACATCCTTTTCACACAAAGATCATGCAAAAACCACACATCAACACCAAACAAACTGCAACATCATAAGACACACAAACACTCCAATAGTAGCGTTGGAGAATATCACACCTGATCTGCTGCTGGCAGCATCCGCACAGCGGCACACGGCCGCCCGGTCCGACCGCCTTGTTCATCACGCCCCGTCCGCGGTTGGGGGCCGACGTCGAGCACGCGGCCCGTCCCTTGTTGAACGAGTTCGTACCTGCGCGATCAGTGGAACGGTCAGTATTCGGGTTGAGCGTGGGTCGGTTAAGAAAGTCAAGGAAAGCCGTGCTGTTACTGCGGCTGGACGGCTTGCTGGCGGGCTGCGAGCCGGCGGGCGCCGCACCGTTCGCGGGGGGCGCCGCCACGGCCGCCGGAGCAGCCGCCGGCTGCGGTGGCAGTTGCGGTGGCCACGATTGGATTAGCTTTTGCGTGTCGCTGCGCGTGTCCGGCTCGGCGCCGTCGTCCTCCTCGCGCATCGGCGGCAGCGGGGGCATCGGGCCGGCACCGATGATGAACTCGTTGAACTGCGCCTTGAACGAGCTCGGGCTAACGCAGTCCGGCCGGGTGGCCGGCTTCGGCGGCAGCAGTACGCTTGCCTTGCGCGCGCTAATGTGCGGGAAGTGATCGACAAACTCCTCCGAGAACAGGTCCGTCGACGGGAAGGTGGTCGGTGGCGGGGCCGGTTTCGGTGTGGGCGGCTCCACGTGACGGATCGGGGCCGGCGGGGCGGCCTTCTTCGGCGGTGCAATCTGTCGCTTCTGCTGCTCTTCCTGCAGCTGCTGGATGAGGGCGGCTTGCTCGGCCTGCTGCTCCTTCTGCTGCTGCTCCTTCTGCTCCTGCTCGGTCGGCTGGGGCGGCAGATTGAGGGCCTCGTCCTGGCCCGAGAAGCGGCGCGTCTGCTGCGCCACAAAGCCCTTCTGGGGCGCCTCGTCCTCCTTGATTTTGGAAGAATATCGTGAGCTTTCGCTGGGTGCGTTGCGCGACACCGACTGGTTGCGGCTACTAGACTCATGCTCCTCTACGAAGCGCGTGCGCTTTTGGATCAACGCATTGCCTACCTGCTGGGCGCTCTGAATCGCCCGTTCCGCGGACGCTTCCTCCCTGGTCATGCGTTGCTGCTGCTGCTGCTGCTGTTGCTCCGTAGTCACGCTGCTACTCATCGTTACCTGTTCGTGCGTGACCTCCTGATGTTGCTGCTGGTGCTGCTGCTGCTGCACGACACTGCTGCGCCCGAAGCGCTGCGTCGCCTCGAGATGCAGCTGCTCCTGCATCTTCTTCTGAATGTCCGCCGGCACGTGGTCCTTGTTCGCGTACCACGGCACACCGTGCAGCTTACCCATCGACAGGTACAGGCCCGACTCCACCGGTATGCCTTCCCGGGACGGTGGTACGTGCGGCTTCAGCGGGTTCGGCGGCGGCCCAAACGCCGGCGACTTGGTGCGGCTCGGCTGGGGCGTCGTGTGGCCATCGAACTGCTTCACCTCCGCGAAGTACTCCTCGAACCCGAGCTGGTGCTGGTAGTACGGGATGCTGGTCGCGTGCTTCGTCAGGATGAGCGACGGCGTGAACGACTGCCCGCGGTCGATGACACCTTTGTGGGCGAGACGCGCGTGAGCACTGTGGTACTGGGCCAGCTCGGCGTCCAGCTCCGGAGCTGCCCCAGTAACGACCGGGATGTTGCGGTTCTGGATGGTGGTGTACGGCGTGGCGGGCGGCTTATTTACAGGCCGGCCGGGCGGTTTCGCCACCGGCTTCGACAGGGCGGCAGTGTGCGAGTGTGTATTTACAAAGGCCAGCGGAACGTTCGTGCGCAGCTCCTCGGGCTCGGGCGTGCGCGGTGGGTTCTGCGTCGGCAGGTTGAACCACTTGCGCTGGTAGGGTGGGATCTCGGCCGGATGGTTGAGGGGTGATTTGGTTTCGCGCCGCAGTGCCAGCGAGTAGTGCTCCGGGGGGTGTGCATCGTGACCGGGGTAGAGCGGTTCCTTCGCGGTGACGGTGGTGACGGTTGGCTTCGGTGCCGGAGGGTTCGTCGCTTGCGCAGTGTCGGCAGAGCCGCTGCCGCCCGAGCCGCGCCGGCTGTCCTGGCGGCTCTCGAGCGTCGCGGTCGAGCTGCGGCGACTCTCCACCACCGCCGCTGCCGCAGTGGCCACCGTCGAGGCCCGGCGGACCTCCTCCGCCGTGGCCACCTTGGAGCTGCGACGAACACTCTCCACCGCCACCACCGAGCTGCGGCGTGAGCTCTCCCCCCGTTCCGGCTCTTCCGGCGGCACCTCCCGTATCTCGGGCACCACCGGGACGAACGGTTTCGGCGTACGGTTGCCGCCCACGTTCGCGAACGCCGAACACTGGCGGTCCGGATCGACCGGCACCGACGGCTGCTCCCGCACCATGTCCTGGTACACGTCCGAGCTCCGGTCGAACCGCACCTCGCTGAACGGGGTGTACGGGCGGTCCGAGGCCGTCGCCAGCGCGTCCATCATCGAGAGCCGTCCGCTCGGCACCGGCAGGTCCTCCATCTGCGACGGTATCTCGCGCCCGAACTGCTGAAACGGAGTGTACGGAGCGGTCTTGAGCGCCTCCACGAACGGGGACTCGTTGCGCATCGCCGAGATCTTCTCGCTCCGGATCGGTTCCATCGAGTGGGGAGGCGGAAAGTAGGGTTGCGTTTCGGCCGGCAGCGGCACCACCGGCACGTAGTGCGGCGGGAAGCGCTGCGAGCGGGCGGTCGAGGTCGCGAGCAGCCTCGCCATCACCTCGCCGCGCCGCGGCACATCGAGCGGCGGGCCGACCGGCAGCGGCGCCGGCTCCGGCTCCGGCTGCTGGCCGAGCCGCCGCTCGAGCGCGTCGACCTGCCGCCGCAGCGCCTCCAGCTGGCGCATCTTCGTTTCCTCCTGCTCGCGCCGGTACGCCTCGTTGCGCGAGCGCATAAAGTTCGCCTGCTCGATCTGGTCCGCGGTCAGGTGGATCGGATCGGGCGGCGCAACGCAGAGCGCCTGTACCAGCGCCGACTGCCACTGCTTGGGCGTCGGGTTCGGTATGGCGGACGGGGGCAGCTGCGGTGGCTCGGTCGGCGGCACCGCGGGCAGCGTGTAGTGGGGCGGCTCCTCGGTCCGGCGCCGGGCCGCCTCGGCCATCTCCTCCTCGAGCGCCCGCCGGCGGGCCTCCTTCTCCTGCTCGGCCCGCACGTACCGCTCCAGCTCGCGGCCATAGTCGACGAACTCGACGCGCTTCGGGGGCCGGTCGGGATCGGCGGCCGCCGTTGCCGCCGCCTGCTGCTGCTGCTGCTCCGGTGGTTGCTGCACCACTTGCTCTTCCTCCTCCACCTCCTCCTCCTCCTCGGGTGGCGGATCGCGGAAGACGAAGTGCGTGTAGGACGCGTCGGACATGGCGCCCGTACTTGCCTGTGCGCTGCGCTGGCCGGACGAGAACGGCCGCTCCAGCTCGTACTGGGGCGTGTCGTAGTACGTCACGATCGGCTGCGAGCACTGCGTCTGGTACATCCGGTACTCCTCGGACGAGGCCGAGTTGGCCGTCGTCGTCGTCGCGGTGGTCGTCGTCGTCATGCCGAACGAATCAGACAGCTCTTCATCCTCTTGGTGCTGCTGCTCGGTTTCCTCCTGCCGGTGGCACAGTTCCGGCGCCGACTTGCTCTGTTGCTGCTGCTGCTGCTGCTGGCCGGCTGCGTCGTCCGGTGGCGTTTTCGATTTTTCCTTCACCTTCATCGGCGGCACGACCGTGATCGGTTTGATCACGACGCGCTGCGTCTCGGGCGGCGGTATGTAGATCGGCGTCGCCGTCGGTATCGTGTCCACCACCTCCGGCTTCGGCGGCCAGGCAAAGACGGGCGCGGGCGATTCGCTTCGCTCCCGTGCCCCGTCGTCCGCTTCCCCTTCCGCCTTTTCTTCGGACTCGTGTTCTGCCGGCTCTTGCTCCGTGCCACCATCTTATTCGTTGTTGCCACATTTCCGTTGAATGCCCCGAGATGCGACGCGCGTTTTTTTTGTGTTTGTTTCCAGCGTGGCCATGTTTTTTTTTTTACAATTGTCACCGCAGTGTGTTAGTCGTCAAGCAGTAAGCGAGTGGTGCACAGTGGTGCAAAGTGCATTCGTTACAAAACGGCCCAAAAGCAATGAAGGGTTTTTGCGAGAGAACAAAACCACACAGCGAAGCACAGCGGGACGAGTGAGACGTATCGAGTGAGATAGAAAAGAAAACGGCACAGGAAGAGAAAGAAAAGAAAGAAAGCGGGATAGATGCAAAGCGTTTCAAGACACACGCAAAGACACACATGATAACAGAAAAGGGATGGCATGGATACAAGGGCAAACGGAAAGACGCGCGCGCGGCAGCTCCCGGCTAGTGCTTTAGTGGGCAGGGTTTTGGCAGAGCGCAGACCATGGTTCAGGCCACGGACACAGTACCTCGGAAGTTAAAGGTTGGCTTCCTGCCCAGGAACTGGCTCTTCGCTGCACCGCGTTGTTCGATGGTTGTTCGATGAAGGTTGGGTGTAGGGGTCGGAAGATGTGAGATGGTTTTGGTTGGTTTTTGTATCGATTTTCAACGCGTTTTTTACAATTTGATTTTTTGATGATTGCGTTTCATTACATAGAATTGCGCGCGATGCGATGGGAAATGGTGGAAATGGAAATACGAAAAATGAAGGCCGTGAATAACACACCAAAATAGTGAAAAAAAGACACGAACTCTTTACAAACGATTGTGATTGTCTACTAAGTACTCCTCCTGTCTCCTCCAACAATCTCTCCCACATTATCACTCGCATACAACCAGACCGCTCAGGATGTTCGTGGAAATAATCGGTTAAAACATATGGCGTAGGATTTTGTGTATGTTTTTTTTAGATAACCACAATCAAAAATGACAACAAAGGGTAAGGTGTAAAAACAAAACGGGAGGGGTGGAAAGAAGAATAAAAACAACAAGAGAAAAATAACAGCGAAAGCATAGTAATTTAGTAACAACCTTGTGGAGTGGGCACGGAAGCCGGTGCCATGGCTGGGGCAGCCATCGGGGCCGGTGCTGGGGCGGCCGCCATCGGGGCCGGGGCCGGCGCCGCCATCGGAGCGGGCTGGGCCGGCGGGGCGCCGACAAGGGCGGCCGAGAAGGGCGTCGGGACGCTGCCGGCCACCGGCGGGTACGAGGCCGGCGGCTGGACCTGGGCCAGCGGGCTCACCGGGAGCGGGGCGCCGAACGGCTTCGGCGTAATGTTGTTCTGGTTCACCTGGGAAGAGAGCGAAGAGGTTGGAACGTTTTTTTAATTTACTTTTTAATTTGATGCAACGTTAACTGTTATTATGTTTTTCACTGTTTCTTCTGCGATATTTTGAAGTTAACTTTTCACATTCAATGTGACAACTCGAACGATTTCGTAGAAGAAAAAAATCTTCTGAAGTTTATGAATTTACGTCATTTCTAGGCAAATTGGGTCTAAATTGTGAAGAATTGTAAATACATTTATTTACAAACTATTGTTTTAAAAAACAGTTGCTCAATATATTAATGATACAACTGTATAAAAGATTCAAAATTAAGAGAACTGTACTATCTCTAAAATTGGTTTGACCAGCTTTGTCCTTTTTGCCCGACTACACATTTGTAGTACATCAAAATATGATAGGATTATTACGACTTAACCTACAAGAAAAGGTAATGGTAAATTATCCTATTAATCTTATGGTTACTATTGAATTCCAGTTAGCCAAAACTAAATTGTAGTTTACTGATCAATAAGACTAAAATGTAACCTTAAATTTGGTACTTTGTTTTTTTTTTTTAATTTAACCGTAGAGTGCTTAATAAGTATCCCATTATAAACCCATTGGTGTCCAGCGTTTGAAATTTCATACGCAAAATACTCCGTTTTTGGTAAGCGATTTCCTATGAAATTAAACTGATTAGCATATTGAACATGATAGAAGCTGATATCTTAAGAGTGCTTTTTGTCAAAAGTGTTTTTGTTGTTTTTGTTGCGTTTGAAGACCGCAAAGATCGAGGGAAATAAAACAAAATGTAAAAGTGAGTAACAGTGATGAGATGACGTCGTTTTCTATTTAAAAACAACATTTTTTTTATATTTTGTGACAAACCCAAACAAGGCAAGTATTAGACGAGATATTAAGCACAATATTTGAAGAAAATAGTAAAACCGATTTAAAATTGGTGTTTACTTTTAAGCTACTTTAAGGCCCTCTTAGTGACTCTGAAGCCAATATTTTTTTTAAATTTTTTACTCCCTTTTTCAAACGATTTTTTTTCGATTTAAAAAAAAATACAATGCTCAGAACGATAATCTACCGAAAGAAATCGAAATGTTAGGTCTTGGTGCAAAACTAGCCAAGACATTGGCAAAGAATTGTGAAAAAGCGTAGGTATGTACCATCGATTTATTGAGCAACCGTATGTCCAATGTTATTCGACCAATTCAGATGCTAACACGATCGATAAAGCTGCTTTAAAATGAAAGAAAACGAAGCTTCGTTGCAAAGTGCAGCTCAAGGTAAACATTGGCTCGTTTGGTCACGTGACCCGAAGGCACGCCTGACACCTGAAACACCTGCAACCTGGTGAACACAAATAAGCATGATCGAACTCACTGCCCCCTCAAAGGATCAGGTGACAGGCACGGTAGCGTCACAGGTTGCCACGTGCCCCCCCTGCAACACACCCCCTTTCCCCCCTCCCCCTCCCCTCACAACGATCACAGCTCAATCATCGGTCGATCAGTGGTGCAGCAGCAAACTCGGTCGCACGCTCGAAAACCCCTTTCGCACCACAATCCGTTTGGCGACGACACAAATAAATCGATTATATTTTTAATTACATGCCAGTTTCTTCTCGGCCATTTGGGGTGGAATGTACTCATGCCCTCCCACCGCCACCTGCAACGTCCCACAACGTCCTCCGCGCGGGACGAGGGCAAAACCTCCGCACTAAAAAGAAAAAATGCAATTTCAATGCATTTCCGTCCCACCCAAGACGGATCCGCTTTGGGTCACTGCTCGGTAAACATCGCGTAGGGGGGAGGGGGTGGTGAAGGAAGACAGAAGGTTCACATCCGTGTCACGCACTCAGTCCCGCGCCGCAGCAGACACACATCTTACAATGTAAAAAGTGCGAAGGAGAGAGGGAGAGAAGGCGGAGGGCGCGTGAAAAACGCGTGACGTACGTAAGCCGCAAATTGGATCGGTGCCGCCAATTGCAATCAAGTCGTGATCGCGATTCGCCTTCGAGATCGATCGTCGAGTGCTATTGTTCGCTTATGTAAAAGTAGCACGTACACACACGCACGCACGCACAAGCACACACACACACACACTTTTCTGTCCCTCTGTCACTGCACTCTCGCATCCTTTCTTTGTTGAATCGATTGGTGGTCCATTTTCACGTTAAACTGAATGTCATTTTCTTATTAGAATCTTCCATTTGCTACTCTTCGATGAACTTTCGTTGATATCTCAATGTATTAGTGGTTATTGGAAGCAATTTTCTGTATCCTAAACATCACTTCACAACATCAACTCACTCCGAAAAGAAAAGGCAAACCCGCACACACACACACACATGCACACTATCACTTACCTTGTAGGTGGAGTTCTTGCCCGGCGGAAGTACACTGCGAATGACGCGTCCTCCCATCGTCTGGTAGTAAAAGCCGTAGTCGTTTTGCGTAACCGTACCATCGGTCTGCTCACTATCGGCGGTCGCGGCCGGGGCGGCCAACCCATTTGCCCCGAACACGAGCGGTGCGCTCGCGTCGGTCTGTGGCGGGGCTGGCGGCACTTCCGGTCCGGGCTCCTGGAGTGTGCACTCCTCCATCGTTAGTAGTGGCGGCGGGGGCGGCAGGGGCGGAGACGCTGGGCAGACGGGATACGCGTTACCGGATAGCTCGCTGGCGTTGCTACCGTTGCTGTTGCTGCTGTGGCTACGATCGATCAGCTCGTTCTCGCTGCTGGTGCGCGAATGCAGCGGGGACACCTTGTTCGATTGCACCGGCGATAGCGAGCTCGAGTTGCAGTAGCCGCTCGACGAAGTCGTGCTGCTCGATCGTGAGTGGGACGGCGAATGGCTCAGCGGCCCGAGGCTGGTGTGTGTGCCCTACGGTGTGTGCGCGCGTGTGTTTTCGTTTTCATCGGCGGTGCAGGCAACCGCGAAAACCACGGCAAGTGTCGCGCACGCGTCATTCGTCAGTCCCACACGTCAGCAGCGGCCCGCCAGCAACGTCAGCCGAGCCGGGTTTTTTTTTCGGCGAGCCATCGCGAGTTGTTGCATAAGCGGGAAAAGCACACACACACACACACACACGCAGAAAAACAAGCACAATGCATGCAAAACAACGATCAGCCACAAACGTAAAAAAAGAAAAAGAAAACAAAGCAAACACTCGAGTTAAGATATAAAAGGGAAACATGCGATTCGAGGGGCCGTTTCGGAAGGAAACGAGTAGACGTTTTGCTTGCGACAGGACACACCGTTTGACACACTTGTCCTCGGGTAGGGCTAGTCTGTTTTTACTGGTTGTTTTTTTTTTCTTGCTGGGTAAAAAACAGTACATTTTTGAAGAAAGATAACATAACGAAGTGGCGCCACCGTCAGCATTCGTAACGCACGTCAGCAGTTTAAACGGAAAGCGTTAAAAAAACAGCACACAGACCCGCAAAGGGGAAAAAGAGAGAAAGGGAGTGGGTGCTGTTTGTCTGTTTGTTCTATGCGAAATGTACTCAGCTGCTAATTGGCCTCGGCTTTCCTTCCGCGACCGATCGCACTTGCGTAGTTATATTTAACGCACCGTTGCGAATTCGAGTACGACCCGAAAACAAGGCCCGATCGATCGATCGATCGTGTTGATCGGGAAAAGCTCGAGCAAACTACAAAAACAAATGCAACCCTAATCGTGTGTCGATCGTGTGTGTTTTCTGTCGGAAGCATTCAGCCGTTAGAGAGGAGCCGTTAGGAGTTAGTTGCTCGCAAACGTAAACACAGATCAGAGATAGAATTATTAAATTGACTTACATTACTGCCGTACGGCGACTGCGCGCGGCCATTCAAGTTGGCATGAGCGTTGAGAGCAGCAGAGATGGCCTGGACGCCGGTCTTGTGTCCCCTAGAATGGAAAGCTGGTATTAAAAAAACCGTACAATTCCAGCCTACTGTTGGGGCGAGGCACTGAGCGACTTACGAGCAGACGATCGTATGTACAAACGACAAATAAGATCAGTGAGGAATAGAATGAGAAATGGGAAAAGTAAAGGCCAGCAAAAGAAGGGATGGATTTGGTTTTGGGCGATTTACAATTTAAGGCAACGGGACACAGAAGAGGAGTGCCTGAGTAAATGAAAACGATTCTTTCCACTTTGATGAGACGTTGATGCGTTGTGAGCCTATTGAAAAAAAACTTCTTTTGATCCTTTGGATGACTAAACTGGTGACTGATTGCTGAGAAGTTTAGTTAATCATATTTGCTATGTAACTGTTGAATTTATGAAACTTTGGCTCTTATTGTACGACTGAAGACAGCAGACAACACTTACTTCTCTTTACTAACTGTGGAAATCCCCCCGTTTCTAAGGCAAACTACTTGTCCAACACGCTACACAGCTCACGTCTCTCAGAATCACCGTTTCGCATCGTCTTGCATGCGAATCGTTCTCATTTAAGGGTACTACTAAAAGCTTTTTACAAACTAATCAACAAACCAGCTAGCCTAAACACACAGCACAGCTACCTATTTTGTAAGGATGTGCTCTAGTTGCTTTCTAGAACGGTTTTGCTAGGAATGCTAGTATAGGGAGCTTGAGAGAGATGGGAAAGTTCGGGATGATAAGGATCGGCAATCGAAAGTGGGAAGGAATATAAAGAAAATCCAATTATGGAACAAATAGAATAAAAACACACACACAAATAAAAAGAGAAAAGAAGCAAAGAAATAATGTAAAAAAGAAAGTGAAAAAAGAGAAGAGAAGAGAAGAGCGGTTTTAAGGTGCGATCTGCTGCCGAATACGTACGGTTTCGTGACAGCGACCGGAACCATGCCGTTGGTGCCGGGCGGCGGGCTGTTAAGCGCCGCCAGCCGCGCATGGATGTCGCAGTACAGCTTGTCGTTCAGATTGAAATAGCCCTGGTTCTTCAGGGAGGTGCCGCAGGTGGCACACTTGAAGCAGTCGGCGTGCAGGTTCTTGTCCTTGATGCGCACAAACACGCCGCTGCCCCACGCATAGTGTCGGTCGGGTGCGGTCAGATGACGTGCGTGTTGGTTGTTGGTGGTGATGGTGTGTGCGAGACGTGACGCCGTACAGGGAGTTTTCCAACGGTGGTTTGTTGGTTTTGGGTTTATTATGATTATCGTTTTTCATTGTCGGTGCGTGTAGGAATGTTGTTGCAAAACAAAATGGTGACCGTTTGGTGACGGTTTGTCCGCGGTCCGCGATGTGGATGATAACACGTAACAAGCAAACAAGAACAAAAAAACCAGAAGAAGAAAAAAAAACATTCGGCAAACCACCGCAAACGGAAACGAACACAGCCAACAAAAAAAAATCAAATCGTAAAACGTAGAAAAAGAAAGAAAGAACAAAATATACAATTAATAATGTAACGATGGGCTTACGGCATGGGATAGTGGATGAGATAAACAGTACATCCAACAGATGACTGGTTACGTTCATCGGCGATGAAGATCGAATCCAGAGAGCTTGTTTAGAGGTCGCAGTTCTCACTCTGAGACAATGTAATGCATGCAAAACCAACCCAATAAATAAACACACACACGCACACACACACTCTGCACACTTTTGGGAGACTCCTCTTCTTGGAACACGGGGAACACGACAAGGTACGTCGGAGGGCGCAATTTTGCTGGAGTTCGGTAATGGTGAAGGAGGACAGTTTGGACGACGGGGGAAACGCATCGAAAAGCTCAGCTCAAAGATATATAAAAAAGCCAACAATTTTGGAAAAAAAGGGAAGTAACACAAATAAATGGAAGTTCGAAATTCCATCTAGTTCGCGTACTACCGCAACTGCCTGAGTTCGGAGCTCTTACTCGTTGTGAACCTTCGGTGGAATACCGGCCCTCGGAACGGTATTCGGTGCCGGGCGGAAGGCTGAAGCCGGTGCTGGAGCTGGCGGTGCCTGCTGTTGGGGCTGCGGCTGCTGCTGCTGCTGAGGTTGCGGTTGCGGCGGGAATGCAACCTTCGGTGCGCCCTGCTGGGCCGGCACACCCTGCTGCGGCGCTGGGCGCTGGGGCTGGGGCTGCTGCATCATCGGCGGTTTCGGCATCGGTGGACGCGGAACCTGACCCTGCATCTGCGGCGGCAGTGGCGATGGGCCACGCGGACGGCCACCGGTGAGCGAACCGACCGGCAGACGGCCGGCCGTAGCGTAGCCACCGATGGCGTGGCTCTGCGTGGCGTAGAAATGCGACGACGTGGACTCTAGTTTGTTGACCGAGTAATGGAAATTGTTAGAGTAAACGCTATCTGCTCCGAGCGGCATTAGGCCAGGACAACGGTCAGCCAACGGTGGGATACCGGCAAGGTACCATTGGAGTTGGGAGCGTCCATAGAAGCGGGCCAGGCACGTCGGGACGGATTATGGGATGTCGGTCGGGCGGTGGGGTTGGTTTAGTTCGGGTGCAGTTGCAGCAGTATTTACAGCATTCGTGGGGATACAGGGACAACACGCGGTCACACGGGGTGGATAATGTTGATCGGTTTTTGGCGCACACACACACAACAGGTTGATAAAAAAGGGGAAGAGAGTAAAAATGGGTAAGGTTGATGGGGAGAGAGGCGGTGGAACAGAAAAAAGAAGAAAATTCGGTGCAGATTAGAGACGGGAACGTGGCGGCAATTATTTACAAACACCCGGGCAGTACGGCTGGACGACGCTTTTCTTCCATTGGTTGTGCGTATGCGTGTGTGTTAACGTGTGTGAGTGTGCGTGCAATTTTAACCTCAACTGCTTCGTGTTGCGCTACCATTCTTCTCCCTGCCTTCGGAAATCGATCGAAAAGATCGCCCGAAAGCCCACCCCACAGCTCATTTGGTTTCGATCTCATCCGGGGCTCAAGTTGCAGAAGAAGACCCGCTGCAAAGGGGGGTAAACCGGACTTACACAATCAGGCGCTCGCACGACGCACAAATGTTCTGGCCCGGCGGCAGTCCGTTGGCGGCCGGAGCTACCGGACGATCGACGGGAGCGCTAACGTGGCGTGTAACAGTGTTAGTGCCGCTGCCACTGTTGCTGAGGTGTTGTGGCGAGAGTGGTTGTTGTTGTTGTTGCTGCTGCAGCGGCTGCTGTTGTTGTTGTTGGGCTGAAGTTGTTGAAAATAGGGTTGGATTGTTTCGTTTCATGAAAGTGTGTGTGTTGGGAATGTGTTTGTTAGACAGGATGAACAAATCAGGAAGCGTTAGGTGGTAACGTTTAGGTGTAGCGTAACGCGAACGCGCTACCATTGCATACTTTTAGGCGGTTAATTTCAGCAGGGCAGAGAAACCAATTGTGATGATTACCCTAACGGTAGGAATACCTTACTGTTTAAAGTTATCTAATTATGACTTTTGAGATTGATATTTAGCAGAAGTAAATGATCTATAGTATGTTTTTTTTTGTTATTGGCAATTATAAAATATTAAGTGAATCCTTATTGGAATGTAAATAACCACATTCTAGTAAAGCAATAATCTGGTTAAGTTCAAATACAAGTTATCACACGTCAAGGAAACGTCGAGACCCTTACTGTCCTGTGTTATACTCGAATCAAATTGCAGTCAATGTTAGTCAACCCATGCCAGTACAGCTCCATAACAACTGATTGTACTGAAGCCGTCCGAACAAGAACGAGAGATTAATGAAGCTGTCTGTTGGAATGGGGTTTGGTGTGGTGTGAGTTTGGAGGTTGGAAGTTTGTACAGGGTACTGGGTCTACACCATAACGACTCCCTAAGCTTGTGTCCAGCATCGTGTCCGTCACCGTACGGTATCGAGTACAACCGGAGCGGAAGAGCGCGCATCTTGCCGCGCCTTCGCTGTTCGAGAAATGTTACCTGGCTCGGGGTCATCTCCCTGCTCGTGCAGCAGCTTGTACACCTCGGAGTTGGCCGGCGAGTACACGCGCTCGTTCTTCTTGAAGTTGACGCTGAAATGCATTGTGCAGGAAGGTAAAACAAGTCAGTTGTTAGTTCGTACGATGTCAACCAGCTAGATCATAATTCAAACCTACCCAAGGACACCTCCAGCGAGCACTTCCGCCTGAGAGGACAGTGTTTCGGCGATGGTCTCATCGCTGTACATGCCGACCGGGGTGTTGTATTGGTTGTTGACGATGCTCTTGATCTGTCCATCGTTTCCGTTTACCTGGGGTTTTTTTAAAGAAATACTTCGTTATTTCCCCTCTTCAAACAATGTCATCTCCGAAACTTACAGCAGCGAACGGTTTGGCGGCGGTGTTGTGGCCACTGCCGATCGGTTTCATCTCCTGGGGCGTCGCTGCCAGCGAGGTGCGCGTAACCGGTGTGACGTTGCCGGGCAGCGATGGAGACGGCGACGGTAGCGAACCGGTCGGCGTAACAGACGGACGCCAGGTAGCACCACCTCTGTCGGAAGGGCCAAGAAAAATGCAGCAAAAAACTCCAGTCATCAGCAACTTCTCCTTTATACGCGCGGTTCACAACGGGCGACATTCCTTACCTCGACACCGTCAGCTCGAACGAGTTTCCAGCGGCCACGATGACGTCCTGCGCATCCTTGTGACGCATGTTGAACACCTCCGTACCGTTGACCTTGATCAGCGCATCGCCAGCCATCAGACCTGCCTGGTCGGCCACGCTGCCACCGTTAACCTGAAACGGACGCGATCGGGATCGGGCAAAAATAAACCAATGTCAGGGTGCTTGCGGTTCTTGTTTAGCTGCTGCAGTACTGCCAGCTGTTTTGGCGACGGTTGCGCTGTCGCGTTCGTTGTCCTTAAAATAGTTCATCCGCGTAATGTGTCCACGGGCACAGAAAGAGTGAGAGAGAGAGAGTCACAGGGGAAGGGTTTTCAATGTCACGACGGTGGCATGGTGATGTTTCTGTTGTTCTACCTACTCCCTCCCACCCCGAGCCATGTGCCAGCCAAGGCGTGTTAGCAAAACATTCGCGTTCCCCTTGTGGGCTCTTCTTTGTTGTCAGTTGTCGCAAGGTGATCACGAGCCGGCCAAAAGCGGGCGCCATAATTAAACGGTGGCCCTTGTGACAGTGCGTGGTCGACTGCTAGTCGGCTGTGCTGCACATTCTCGGCTAATGAAGCAATTAGTGACGGTCGTGCAATATGATTTCCCCGTCCGTGCGATAGCTTTATGGGAGTTGTAGCTCCGTCTCAGCCAACTGATCGCAACGATCGCTTTTTTCAGCTTAAACATGTTTGCGTTTTTATTTACTGTACATCAAAGCTCGACAACAATTCCACACACATGTTAGAGAGTGTCTGGAGCTGCAGCTTACAACCACAAGGACGAAGGTAAATTGAGAACCCCATTTGCCTGGAATGCATGACGCTCACCCGTCATGGGCTTGTCTCCGTCCCCAAAGCTGAGCGGTGACATGTGCGGAATGTTCGCGTCTTCTACTGCGGGCGACACCTCTTAACGCCCTTTCCCTTTTTTAGTTGTGCAAGCACAATCACAGCCCTACAGCTCCCTCCTTTGCGCCACCATTTCACTGGCATCGTTGCCAAACACACCCTTTTTTCAAAAGTCCCTTTTTGCCAGCGCTCCGCGAGTGGCGCAACAATTATAAATCAATCAAAGTGCAATTGACAACGGCTCGAAGCAAAACCCGGTGGTCCATGCACACACACACACACACTCCGTCACGCACAAAAGGCAACACCGAAGCGACCGCCTTTGTGACGGTTAGTGCAACAACAGCAAACAAAAAAAGCACTCTCCGTTTCGTTTCGGAAGAGACTTTGGCAAACAGCGCGGAGGGTTGAGTGACGTACAAATTGGCAACAAATAAAGTGACCCAAGGGTTGGGTGGGGAACCAAAGCCGCCACTATCAGCATTGCATATGCCGATGTGGTGATCCATTAGTCAAACGAAACTCCCTTTGAGGCTGAGTAGCGATGTGTGAACGCAGCATGCCATGACTCACTGTACGCGGGCTGTGGCTGGAGCTCCAGCGCAGATGCAGTTGTACCTTTTGCGCGCGCGTCTTTGTCGCGTCTGGGTCGGCACGCTGGCACGCAGCGTTAGCGTGTCATGGTGGCAGCAAGCCCCCGAAAATTAGGACACCAATATGTAGATATGTGTTCAAAGGTGAGTACTATATGTTGTAGACCTTCTGGGCGTAAGCGTGAGCAGGCAATTCTGTGTGAGGTGCGTAAACCGGTATCAGAAGGAACGGAATGGCAACATGAAGCAACCTGCCCGAAGCTTCCTTTGCAGCGCTCCGAGCGTGTTGTCAAGCGAGGCAAAAGAAGAAATAAACTTATTTAGGAGAGGTTTGATTTATGATTCATTTGCTTCTGCTGAACCTGCCGGACCTATTGATTCTTTGGTTGCATCGATCCAGTTCTACCCGATCGCTCTGTCCACTCTTCTCGGTGGAATGGGACGCGAGTGCCGAGGGAAACTCACGCGATCAATTGAATGGAGAGCAACAGCACATCATAGACGCAGATGTACTGTGGTGTGGTGACCAGCTCTTCCTTCACCTTCTTCTACCCCTTGGGGCTAGTTTATGAGAACTTTGAACCAGCTTCATATCCTCAGCGCACAACAAAAAACAAAACAAACCGGGTCCGCTTATGTGCGTTTTGCCTGTGCGGTTTTTAGTTGTTTGCCATTCTAGTTCATTTTACCCATCGTCCTCTCCTCCTCCCCGGCGGCCCCTGCATTTAAACGGCACTGTTTTATTCTAGGTCATAAATTACTGCCCTTTCCCCGGCTGATTGTACGAGGGAGCAACTTACTCCGTTTTTTTTGCTGCCTTTTTTGTTCCTACCGGGTGTTCCTGGGTGCTCCCCCTTATCTTCTACCGGGCGTCCACGGCTTGAAAGCTCCACTTCAGCCCACCTCATAACAAACATATCGAAATAGAGTGGGAACGAGGGGCACAACAACACAGCAAGCCAGCCACTAAGGCAAACATAATGAAACTGCATCGTGGCTTTTCGTGCCCGGGCACGATAATTGACAACCTCAAGGGTTTTGAGAGGAGCGGGAGGGTGGATATGCTAACCCGACACCACTTTTCGTTTTGCCCGTGCTGATTAGGGTGGCTTTTGTTTGTTTGTTGTCGTCCCAAAAATGGGTAAAAGCGAGTGTGATAGCTTTTTAGGGAGTTGGTGGCAAGGGAAGGGGGCGTTCATGACCCAGCTAGACAAAGTTGGCATAAAGGTTTGAAGGATGCAATGCATGACTAACCCAGAGAAATAGGTCTAAAGGTTATAGGTCTCGGAGGCGCCAATTATTGTTTCGTGAAGTCATTCTCGATTGAACGTACGTAGAGGTTGGTGACATATTACAGCCGGAAACCCTGCTAACACTTCGTCAATAACTTTGCCCATAGATGTTACTTGGATGTTACCTGTTCGTCCTCTATTAATTCAACACAGTATTTCCGGAGAGCTGGATAGAATTTGACGCAATAACATATTTGCACAAGGTTGTAGCTTGCTGAAAGATGCCCAATGAAATACATACTTCGATTTATTGAAATCAATCCCTCCCCATATCAATACACCACGGCTATCATGTTGAACCAGTTCCTATTGGATTCCCATGTTAGTGCCCGAGCACCCTGAGCGCGAGCTCATCAACTTCACACCGTTTTTGGTCCAACGAGAAGTCAACAAAAAACCAACCACCAAGAGCACCACATATCTCCATTACGTGCCATTTCCGGTCGTGGCTGCAACCGATTTCCCACGAGCTTTATCGGTGAGCGACGGCGAAAGAAAGGGAACCGCAACCAAAAACACCCCATTGCATCAGGGGCCCGCCTTGGGTGGGAATCGTAGATGGGCATAACAGTTTTAATTTATGTGCAAATAAAGCTGCTCGCCTTGGCTGAGGATGGTGGCTTCCTACCGAGGTGTGTGTGTGTGTAGAGGAATTCGAGCCGTTCGGACATGTGTGCTCATGGAAAGCCTCACACACACACCCCACAAGAGGCTCGGAAAGTGACTCTTGCCAAACGGCTGACGGTGATGATGATTCGCGCTTATATGATTGCGCTAAGTGTCGTCCGGGCGAGTGTCCGACCGGGTGGTCGCTAATTTATGTAATTGTGTGTTTTCAATTACGCCTCACGTAACCGAAATTGTGTTTGCGCATACGTTTCTCTGGTGGTCCGTCGGGAGAGGAACGCTTTCGCCCAACGCAAATCGCGATCGCGATCTTGCGGGATTGCCTCGCTGTTGTTTGGTGCGAAAGAATGGCTCAAGCCAAATAGTTTGCAATCCCTGCGAACGGTGTATTGCGCCCGCACGCCTTAAATGCTTGCCTAATTTCAGTTATTTTCAACCTAACGCGCTGATCCGCCGGCTTACCCAGCACCATCGTCGGCGGACGATACGGAACGTTTCATTGAGGATGTTCTCCCGTTTTCACCGCAGCGTTTATTTCGTTGCTGGAATTTATTGTCACTCCCTTCGGACTGCAGACAACGCAAACAGGGAGAAGCACGGCCCAGAAGGAAACAGCCGATAGCCGAACAATCGTCTTCACCCGTGGGCACCCGTGTAAAGGAATTCGATCAATGAATCATGCTGCATTCCATCGCGGTGCCAGTGGAAGGTTTTATGTTGCGTCGGTTCCGTGTGCCGTTTTTTTTCTTCTTTCCTTTCCTTTTCTTTACTGTCCCATTCCACCTCGATCACTTTATCACTTTGAAGGGCTCGGAGGGGTTTCGGTTTTTTTTTCGTTTTGTTTGTTGTTCACACTTCACTTCACTTCACCGTTGGAGCCAGGCGGGGCACTGTGCGTTGTGAACGGTGCCGCCGGTTTTTTGAACAGGAATTCGGCAGACGATAAAAAGCAGACACAACCGAGAAGCATAAACGGTGCTCGACAAGGGGATTATGAGCTACAGATAATAATGACGTATGCGCGCACAGAGCGGCATGCATAGTGGGAAGCGTGAAGACTTCCAGATGGTGGAAGGAAAACGAGCGCACGATGAGTCATCCGTTCGCGTTCACAGGAGCGGGAAAGCCCATGGAAACGATTCCTAGGAAATTGAGTGACGCTTACCGTCGCGGGCATTAATTTTCTTTGCTTCGTAGAGGAAAAAACGTTGTGCTTTTAGTCACAAACAAAAGCAACATTTCTTGAAAGTGAAAACATTCGTTCGGTTTTTACGGGTTCCATCCATAACGATCTCATCTCATCAGCAAAACAAGATACTTGCACCACAGGCTATAAACCTCAGACCCATTTCCTCGATTGCAACCCTGATTGCAGCTGCACCGTACCTGCCGCATGCTTCCCAAAACAAAAACAAACCCTAAAAGACATTCCAGCGGCCACACAAAGCGAGAGGCCGTCGGCGTCTGGGTGGCGTTTTTCGGGCATTTAACCATTTTACAACCCGTGCATTTAGGTACGATCATTGAACGGGAACATTTTATGATCGGTACGGGTAAACGATCGTTGTTTCCGGTCGGCCCCAGGTAGAGGGACCACCGCGGCGGCGTGTGCTGGCAAAACAACAAGTGTCCACCGTTTTTACGATGCAGCATTTCAAGACGTCCGTCTGATCCGTTCGGCATCGAGTGGGGGAGATGTAGCGGCCGAGCACGGTTAGTTTTGCGATTATTATTGACAGCCGTGATGGTAGATAACGAAGGATTGAGGGTGGGTATGGGTGCGTTTTCTGCCAGTCCAGACCCTACCCTATTAGAGCCCTGCCGCACAAACATTGGCCCTGCACAACGGTTCGTGGTTGTCTTATCTGATAACGTTGACAGGCGGGACCGTTTGTGACGGAGCCGTCCCCGAAACGGTAGCAGGGACTGGTGCGGAAGATGATCTTTGCACAAGGGAAACTAAACTACTGGGACAGGAAATGCTCTGTTTGTGCATTCCAGCAAGATGATGAGACAACCTTGGTGTGTGTGTGTTGATTACCTTGACCTTGGCATTTTGATCTCGTTTTCTGCATCCAGATTGTGTGAGATCAAGAACTCGCCAAGAACTCGTACTCCTTCAAGTAATGCATACAGAATTATTCTTGAGCAGGACAGGACAGAAAGACATTTGCAACATAAATCCCATTCGCCGTGACAGGTTGCGCTCTACCTGCCACACCGTCGCCCAGCGTGACAGCATTGTTTCAACGTCGTCGTCGCTGATGACAAATATAAATCGATCTGCTGCTGCGTTTCCCCTGCGTTGCCTTACATCGCCCATCCATTTCCGCTTCCGTCCCGGCTGCCCAGACAGACAGACGGGCAGACGGACCGAACCGAACCGGGGGACGAAAAACCGGACAACGAAAAATGACATCACTTAAGACCTGTCCCGGGACGGATATTATTTATGACTGTCCCCGGTGGATGGGTCTTCGTTGCTATGCGTTTTTTTTATGTTGCACTCCCATCCTCCTTCTCTATTCTATAGAACTGCAGAGGACAGAGGGTGCATTAATCGTTGCAAAAACCCTTTGAAGGGCAACTGAAAGGAAGAAGCAAAAGCTTGCCTGATGATTAACACAAAATTAATAGAACTAGTGCAACTCTGTCCCTCACCAAGTAACAAAAAACCGCTTTCCCGTTTCCCAAGAACACACTCTGCCGTTCCCAAGAAGGAGAGAGAGAGAGGACTCCCTGCGTACTTCCCCTTTTCCCAAACACACACACCCGCTCGAAGATCTCGATCGCTGGGCAGGAGAAATGAAGAATGCGTTTCGCTTGGCGCGCGCGCTCGTTCCGAACAATCTAAACCGCCGTGCGCCGGCGACCTTTCAAGATGCCGCCAGTCGCAGAGATTATGATTGAAATTGAATCCTCCTTTCCACCGTTTGCCCCACCCGATCCGACCCGAGAGCTTTGATGCCGATTTCCCAGGGGAACTTGGGTCCCGGGGCCACTCCAACCACGGCTAGGAATGGAAGGCAAAAACGGCCCTGCAGAAAGAATGTACCGTGTTTGACTTTTTGTTTTTCCTCTCTCTCTCGAGTGTTCTGCGCAGTGCATCTTGCTGCACTGTGTGTGTGTGTTTGTGTGTGCATCGGAGCGGTGTCGATCGTGGGCCTGGCAAGGTTGGCAACACAGAGTTCAAGGGCACAGACCCCGGGTGCTTTTGACATCGCAGTCGATGTGCTGGTGCTGGTAATCTTTCTGCGTGTGCCTTACCTGCCGAGGGCCAGGTTCGTTGATTGTTTTATTGATAAACTGCGCTTTATGGGCACTTTTATGGGTTTATTGTTACAAATGCGTAGCAATAGTGTTTGCAACATCGGTCAGTGCAATCGGATGGGCGATCGGAGAATTGTCGGTGCAGACTGGCGGCGAGCAGGGGCTGCCGATCAAGATTGTGCAGCATGTACAATCATAATGCAGTAATGAACTGTGCGGACAGCACGCATAAATAATTGGCCATCGCTACATTTTCAATCGATTGCATGTTTGCGCTGCAGATGTACAACGTTTCTTGGTGCTGTTGCTATTTGTTAGCTTTCGCTTGGGTCGAATGCAAAGTATCGTAATGAAATCTTCAAGCCTGCTAGTCCTGTTAAGCTCACTCAACAACAAGCCACAGCCACTAATCACTTAAGCGCATTGATACGCGCTCCCCTTACAGCTGCCGGAAATGGCAGCCGACTCACGCTTTCGTCTCAAGCTCAAGAGATCATACCATCTTAACATGTCGCCCGGATCCAACCGATCGGGGCCATTATTCATCAGCTTTTACCCAACCGATCGGAGCTTACTCACCGATCCTTCGAGTCGGTTCGATTGCTTCGCCAAAGCGTTCGAACACGTGCATCTCCATGGATCAGCTGGTTGACGAACGTATTTGTCATCACGGGATCAGCGAGCAGCTCAGAAGATGAAAGGGAACCAAACAGAGAAAAAGAGAGAGATAGATAGAGGGTTACAAAACAACCCCAAAAAGACAACCGCTTCGCGGCGAACATCTGCGCCCGCGGTGACGCATAAGCCGCCCAGCGTTCGTGCGGCCAAGATTTGCATACATTATTGACGCCATTAGGATGTGTGCAGCAACTGCACAAACCCGATGAAAGATCAAGGGTGCAGCCCAAAAGGATGGTTCTGCCTGCGAACGATCGATCGGTGAGATGGTGTGTCGAGCCGGGGGCCGGTCGAATCAATCATAATTAAGCGTTTAAATAAATCGACCGATGACAGAATCGTGCCGGCTGTAACTCTCCCCGTGAACGATACTGTTCAATATATCCCTGCCCAGGCAATGTAGAGTGTGTGTGTGCCTGTGCGGGGTAGAACATAATTTTGCGCATTAGAAGTGCGATCTAATTTCCCGTCCCGGGGCGCTGGCATCGGGAGACACCGCTGCAAGCAAAAAACCCCTAAATTTATGTCCCATTTCGAGCCACCATTGCAATGATCTCGTAAATAGTGTAATGATCATAACTTCTCTCACTGTGGCAGCACGATTCGTGGTCGTGGCTAATGCCAATCAGGTACGCGACAACGCCTCGCGGTTGCAGCGTCGCGCTCGCGCTGGCATTTATCACTGTCGATAATTAATTTCCCCGTCCGGATCAATCCGCAGAAACGTGTGTTCGTGTGTCGTGGTGCCTTGCCACCACCATCACGCCCCGAATAGTGGTACCTCAGTTTTCCAGGCTGCTGCCAAACCTTGCTTGCCCAGCCCATGCGAGGGTGATGAAATTCGATCGGGAAAACGGGCGGCTAACTAGGTTAACACTTAACCAGGTGCCGGTGGTGTCTGTGGCGCCATTTTTTTTTGCACCACCAAACAACCGAACCGAGGAGTGCCGAGAGCGAGAGTGTATCAAATGGGGTGGTAAGGAAGGGGGTAATTTATTGAAATATTGCCACATTGTTGGGCCCGTGATAAAATAGTATAATTGGCGAACGGTTAAACTATAATTGGCGCTTGATCGGCGCCCGAACGAAGGGACGGCAACTATTTGCACTTAGCGTAATCGGACGATCGAGTGGGCGATGTCAGATTAGATGATCAACAATTAGAAGGCGAAGGAAGGGGAGATCGCAATGCAAATAGGTTCGCGTTTGACGCTGCTTGAAACGAGTTTGGGGCGCGCGATGGTAGCTAAATGGAATTATATTGGTAAAATTTTTTAACCCTTTAAAATATATGTAATATTGTCGCAATTGTTACACCATACGGTTACACAAATACTCACTCTCTGTAGCACCAGCGGGGCGGAGAAGTCCTTGCCGCCCTGCAGACGGAAGCCCCAGGCCTGACCGTCGCCACGCTGCAGACGCACTGTGATTAGATTGGCCATATCTAGAACGAGAAAAGGGGAAGGAATATTGCATTATTCATTGATCATTCAGAGCGAAAGAAGTTTGATTGAGTTGTGTGTGTGTGTGTGTGTGTGTGTGTGTGTGTGTGTGTGTGTGAGTGCTGGATTGACAAAAGCGAACGAAAGCGATCGATCCGCACCAGACGCATCAATTCGTACCATTCGGCACGGTAAGCGGAGAAGCGAGGTTTCGGTTTGCCTTGAGGCTCGGTGTACTCTTTCCGGAACCGACTGGCCCGGAAGCGCGATCGTGCGCACTGGCAGACCCTTGACACTTTGCGCCCGAGTGTGAGCGACTTTCCTTGGCACGGGGCTCAAGCCTTGTCGTGATTGTGTTTGGAGTTTATGCCCGATTGCCCCGCTCCAGCCCGTCTGGCTCGGGGTTATTATTTGTATTTATTTGCTCTTCAATTTGAGCTCAATCATGCTGCGGTTTTACAACGATCACCGTACCACCTCGGTCAATCCCCTTTTCCTCTCTTCTGCGGACAAAGTGTTTTCAACCGACAGTACACACTTCATTCTTTCTTACAACTCACACACTCTTGCTGGCTCTTCTCCCTTTTTTCCCCTCGCACACACATTGGCACTAAACCACAATTGGCTTGAGTTTGTTGTGTTGGTTTGTGCTTCTCCCCAAGCTCCAATCCATCCCAAGTGCATCGGCACTTCCTGTCCCGCCAGCTCTCTTACCACGCAGCTGGGCAAAGGCTTCGCGATGGGCCACTTTTTGATCAGTGCCGACGGGGCCGACGCCGCATGTGGCGCTGCCTGTTGCGGATGCGTTCGTGACAAAACTGCACTCTCACACCACCCACACGGGGAAGGTTGTGCCGGGTCAGGCCGCAAGGCTCCGTCTGATGAGGCGGCATTGTCGTGAGCGGTGCCGGGCGGCGACTGGAGTCAGAGGTGCAGAATGAAAGTAAACGTGTTTTGCGGTGCAGGCTTCGGCCAGTGCCAGTGCCTGGGAGCGATATAATTAACCGCTTTCCTATCGCATGTGGTTGCGCATGGGGCGACGGTTTGCAAAAGGGTGCCCGGTTGGATCGGGGTTTGCTTTGTTGCTTTGAGGTTGTTTGTAAAAAAAAAAACTTTAACAAAAATCGTTAAAATGATCGTGCAAGCAGTGCTTTTTTACAAATAAAAACATAGAAAAATGTTAAACAAAACAATTACGACCGATCATTTAATACGAGCAATCAACAACGAGCTTTGCAGAAACTTTTACAACAATTTACTTCTCATCCAAGCTGCCCGACCCTTCAGCGGTCGGGTCAACCGTGAAGATCATCATCAGCTGCGCAACTTCCCGCGTGGAAAGTGGCGGGAAGTGCGGCCCGTTTCTTTTATCCTTCTCCGCGATGTGACATGCTTTTCACACTGGGGACAGCGCACGAAGCGGGCAGGGACGTGGGGCTAGTTCTACGCTCGCGCAAGGCGTTACCTGACAGAGAGTAATGGGCAAATTGTTGGCCGCCCGTCCGCAGTCAATCGATGTCGAGCTATGCAAATTTTATCTTCACTCAGCGCACACACACACTCTCTGCACTTGATTGGAGCGGGAGGCCGGCCGCTTTATCATCCCGATCCCGACAGCATCCTGGATAGGCGGCACGGGTGTAACAGCGCTCTTACACGCCACTTGGAGCGCTTCAACGGCCTGTCCGCGTCATCGAGCGATGGCGTGATTAATGGTGATTTTCAATAGTGTCTCTCCGCGCAGCGGGTGGTTCTAGGAAGAAAGTTTGTCCGGACAGTGTGTGGTGTGTGGTGTTAGATCGCGACAAGCGAGTCCATGGTGGGAGGGATGAAGCTGGAACTTCATCATAAAGGATGCGCCCCTTTTTTGTCTACTCATAATGGTTTTGCAAATGAGTTGCAGTGTGCAAAGTGCAACAAAGGAGCAGACATGATTCATTAGGAAGTGAAGGGAATAATGCGTTTCGTTTGCAGTTTCTAATCAATTTTTGTTTAACAGAAGAAGATTGTAGTTACATATTGTTTTTATTCATTAATTTAATTGAAAAAATGATTAAAATGTGCATCTAAGAAAGGTAACATCAGAAGAAGGCTTCGTGGCTTCGGCGTGTTACTTAAAACGCATAATAAACAGTGCAACTTATTTAGTCATTTTGCATCGTCCGGCGATCAACTTTACACATCATATGGTGCAGCACTTTCTCTTTCCCGCTTTTCATTAGCAGTAAAAATTAATCAACTTGCTTTGCTTTCCATTGTGCAGAGCCGCCTTGGACACGGACACATGCAATCCGCCCATTATCAGCCGCTTCAAAGAGCGCTGCTTGCCTGCATATTGTTCGTTGTGATTGATTTATCATCCAGTTTAAGTAATATTGCCACCACAGCGCATGCGTATTTATCACCCTCTTTTGTGCATAGTATTTAAAAAGACAACACCCCTATCTCGCCCTAGTCAAACACTTTCCTTTTCGCTGATAAATTAACCACAAAGCGCCTCCTTTCCATCCAGCCGCTGCAATCACACCGCTCTAGGCTCCCGAGTGCATGATCATAATCATATTTCATTTGCAATAAGGCTCTTGCTCTTTGTCCCACGCTTGCCACTTGCGCGGTGCCATTTTTGCCGTCTGCGTCAGATGATGTCAGACGGCACACACAAACCAAAAAAAAAATGGCAAAAAACCGGTGCCGGGAGTGTCATTTAGCGCGCACCAACTTACCGGACCGGGGGGGGCACCGTGCACTGGGTGGTTTTGTTTTTCAGTTTCTTTTCGTTTTTTTGTATTGAAAATATTTTGCTTGCTCGACATTCCATCGGCTGTCTATTAAGCTTGAACGGGTTCGGGTGGCGAGAGAGAGAGAGCAGTGAGAGCAGGCATTTAAAAATGTCTATGTGTATTTACCCTCAAACACTCCTCTCCGGCTCCGACGCACACGTACGTTGACGCGGATCACGGAAAGCATCAGCAGCCGTTAGGGTATGGGCATGGGCAACAGGGGGAACAGGGGTGTGAGCTAATGTTGCAGTTAAAAACTCACCCCAAACGATGACTAACCCACGGTGGTAAACGGTTTCGCGGGGTCACCCGTTTTGCTAATACAATTCCTTTTTTTTGCAAAGTAGTGCAAATGAGCTGACGAATGAGCGACCGGTTTTTGTGTCTGTCGTTGCTTTTCCGGGGCTGGACGTGTTGTTGTGATGATAAGCAGACGTGTCGTTGTGTGGGGGCTTTGGTGAGCAATGAAGGAAGGCTGTGGTGCAAATTTGCTTAATTTGTTAAGTTTTGTCCTCTACACCAGCCTGGTGTTGTAACTGGCCGGTCCGGTATTTACCGAATCGAAAACCTCCCGTGACGTGACGGCGGTCGGTGCCCGGTTGCGGAATGAAAATGAAAATACCGATCGCACCGTGTGGGAACGACTGATCGCGTGACGCCGCGAAGTGTCACAGTAAAAGCATAAAGGCAGGGCCCCGGTGAAGCTGGAGAAGCTTTACGTGGGGGGGGGGGGGGAGTTTTCTTTTCAACAAGTCAACCAAAGGGAGGCTTTCAGCAAATCGTTGCTCCCCCTTTTGACGTGCCGTGGCAAACCCTTAGCATTCGGAGAAACCTTTCGGGCTTGCGTGCCACAAATCGCAAACGGGTAAATCGACAGCATTAGTTGACTGGCGCGGATGCTTGCGCTTGGGCTTGGAATGCATTTATTCTGTCAGCAAAGCACCGGTGGAAAAGCGAATGCTGCACGCGAGTTTTTCCCCGCCCATGGGGCGGATAGACGAGGATTGACGAGGATGAGTAGGTGAAGAAATAATTAGGGAAAACAAGATAATTTTATTTTACAACAGCGAGAGTACAACCCGGAAATGGAAAACGCTTTCTTTGGATAGCATTCAAGTGAATAAATTGTAAGCGTTTGTTAAATTAAATTTGGTATTTTCCAAAGCGTGAGGAAAGTAAACAACAAGTCTGGTGTAACAAATCCATCAAGCAATGATGAAATAAAGTAAATTTTTCTTCAGTTAATTTACCAAACATGTCACATATTTTCTGCCCTCCCCCAGCAAAGATCATCAAGAACTGTACCATCCCCTTTGGTCTGGAGTGTTTTATTTACTCTTCGTTTCATTCGCCCAAAGGAAAGTGATCGTATTACTTCGGCCGCACCACACGCGAGCTAACGCGAACCGGCCCCGGGGATGATCGAACCGTGCGATTAAACCGGTTGAACGACGACGAACAAATGCAGGATGTGAAACAATTATTTCCCAGTATTTAAGAATTGTTCTTGCGCAGCGCGCCACGCTGCCAAACGAAACGGTGCCAGCCAACACACTGTCAGCCACTAACGGGGCGAACAAGATGGCCAAATGCTCGTTCTTGGGCGTCCAACCGACTGTTTGTACAGTAGTGCCTGCTGGACGCGTAGAACTACCGAGCATGTTCTGCGGGCAGAAATTAACATCATTTATCCCGCTCCCCGGGCTCGAGGCGCCCGCGCGCACTCGTTAAGCGCACAAAACGTCAAGACGCTCGCCCGGAAGATGCGCGCGGATCACCGGAAGGAGGAACGGTGCAACAGATCAGTGCTGGGGTGTTTTTTTCTTTTTTTGCACTGTTGTGTGTTGTCTTTTCTTCACTGTTTAAGCTGAACTGAATGCTGTCGGGATCGTGAGATTTCTCATAGATTACCACCCCTACCACCCGCCGCACGGGATTGGAAGTTACTGCGAACGTGGGTGCACTGAACCTTGCGAACGCTTCCAGTACACACTGCGAGCACTGGGGAGGGGTGGCGACACCGACGCCGGTGGTTCAAGGTGTCTCCGGTGACGATTCCGTTGACACTTTGGATTGCATGGCCCTGCTCGTCTTTTGATCGTCTGGGGGGTCTGGTGGTCGAGAGGTAGTGGTGGAGGTGGTTTGACCGTTAACAAGCGTCCATTTAGCTGCCACTCTGCCCAGTAAAGGTGATGATTTAGTGAGCCGTTTGCTGTGGCACCACGGGGGATACGATCGGGTGGTAAAAATAATGGCGCTTTTCGAGTGCTCTTCTTGGGGCATTCAATTTCGAAGCAATATCTTGCGGTTGTTCTAACAAAAGATGTTGATTTTAGAACAAAAGAAAATCTTAATTGCTGTAGAAATCATATGTTTTAAAACGATTTTATGAAATGAATTATTAACATCTTTACTAGGAATAAGGAGCCCAATCAGACAATTAATTTCACAGTCCATAACACTCATTCCCGAACCATAATCATCATATCACACACACAAACATACATATCTTATTGTTCTCTAAAGCGCAATCAAAATGTCTTCATTCCTCTCCCCAAATACGACCGACCCAGTTGTGGCGCGCCACAACCAATCATCAACCACGCCATCCATGCACCAGTTGTTACCCGGGTCGTAAACAATCGTGCCACGCCGGTTCACGGTAATGTGATCAGGGTCCACACAGTCCCGGGGGAGAATATAATGCAGCCTCATTAGTGCATCGAATTTATTAATCTATATTCTGTGCGGACTTTGCCTTACTTTCGCTCAGCGGCTCTCTGTCCTCATCCCCCCTCACCACCAAAAACCCAAAGCCTCGCTCGATTTAACGCACCCATTTGTGATGGTGGTGTAAGTGGCCTCCTACCTACCACGATGAAACGGTTGATGATTCATTAAGAAATCTCGATCGAAGAACCGGAACAACGGGGAGAAGGAGATCACACACACACACACAGTCACACACATGGGCACGAGCATGAGGTGGAGCCGTTCTAGTAGACTGATTTATTTGCAACTGGTGCATCTTTCACCATGGGCCAGACGGCAGCAGCTGCATTAATGCTTCCCTCTACGTTGGTTGGAGTGTTTGTGTGTGTGTTTCTATAGACGAAATTACTTGCCGACGTGAAACGAGCAGACGTCGTTTGTTTTTGAATGGGATTTTGAATGTCTTTTTTGTATTTATTTTTCTGTCGAGGATTTGTGACGGGAGAAGAAAAGCAAAACTACCTTACGACGCGTCATTTTGAGCTGAGCGACAGGTTGCAATCAAAGTTAACAGCAGTCAAAGGCAACTTAACTGAACAGATGTGGATATTTGTCTTTACAATGACCCACAATAACCAAAACGATTGTATATTGTTATATTGTTTTTTTGATTTATTGAAGAACGATGAATTCATACTTTTTTATCAAATAAAATGTACTTTTTCACTTTATGTTTGGTTGACGCTCTTTTTTAATAAAAATGCATAAAACTAGGAATCAGATCCTGATTTAATTTTTTTAAAAATAGATGGCTGTATTTTATTTTAGTTCTTTTACGAATTTCAAACAAACTGAAAGATAATCCTGCTGATTGAAATGTTTCATCATGACAGCTCAAAACTCTCAGTGGACTTAGCATTAATATTGTATAATACAACTTGGTCTAATTAAAATCTTTTGAAATCTTATAATTCAACATTCAAACCTTAGTTTTACTTAATTTCAAGTCATAGGGCTAAAATAGTGGACGTCTTTCACCACAACCGTACTGGCAATGTCAAAAGCACAAAAAACCCCGGGTACGACTCCAATCCCAAAAGGCTCATCATCTTAAACGGCCCCGTCAAACATAATTATTTAATGGCCCATGTTCAACCCATCGCCCCCATCGGTGGCACAAGAGTGCACTCCCCAAACCTATGCGTGTGTTCCCCTGCACACGCGTGTGTGTGTTGAGTGCATTCATCGTTTGAGCCTTTCTTTTCCGCCCCTTTCTAACATTGACATTGAATCTCACATTCGCCTGTCACTCGAACCCCCGGGCCTTTTGCGGCCAATACTTTCGCTCTTCGGGCGGGTTCGGGTCTGATGAAGGGCCACCACCTGTACAGTTTGGTGCGAATGGCGGTAAGTGGCCATCGCAGTCCCGCTACTATGTAATTCGTTCGTTCCCGGGCACACTTTCCCATACGCGCCGCGAGTGAGCAGTGTGGCGATGTTCTGCGACCTATTTTTAAACGCCAGCTACTCCGTGCTCGTGCAACCGCACGGACCGACCACTTAGTGACACACACACACACACACATGGGTGCACATACACAAGTAGTTTGCTATTTTTCCGACACTTTCCCAGACGCGAGAAATTGGAAGCCAGCCACATCTACCGGTGTGCCAGTGTTCCGATGTGCTGACAGAGTGTCCTCTGTTCGTGTGCACATTTATTGCACACTTGGCGCTGATCGGGGCGTGCTTCTCTGCTGACTGACGCAAAGGTCGACGGTAGGGCATCTTTGGAATGGTTTGGTTGCAGTATGTTTGTTTTTTTTGGCGCAATGAGTAATTCCATGGAGCAGTCCATCATTTCGTGGAGTTGCACATGAATCAGCTGGGTTCGGATGTAGCAAATTGCATCCTTCATAACCTTCACGTCACGTCCAGGCGGATGCAGCAATAGGACGGTGATGTGCAGGGCGTAATTGAGTGCTGCTTCTAGTATTGGAAGCGATTGCTCAAAGGAATGTTAAGATAAACGCGTAAACGATCAATTGATGAACGAAGCAAAAACTCAGAGATCAAGTAAATTAGCTAATTTGATAGTTTGTAAGGTTAAAGTGACGTAATGATTTACTTCTGATTTCCAACAATCATACATCCTGAGTTTTATCTTTTCTACATCATAACTTAACAAGATCTTGCCAACCAACCAAACGATCGTGCGCAAAACTCGATCAATTAGCACTCGCTGCTCTTGGACCATCATTCGTCACACTCTTTCGGCATTGGCTGACGTTCAAGCGTGTGCAATCTTTTAATGGAATCTATTCTTACCGACACGATGCCTCCATCAATTCCCACAACTTTCGTGCCATTTTGTACAAGCTTAATAACAGCCCAGCGCGATCATGATTAAAGCCAGCGTTCTACGCTGACAATGAAAGCAAATAAATCTTTATCCCGTCCACCTCCCATGCTTCCCATGCCCGAGTTGTCTAAAGGTCGTCCCTTTTTTATCCTCCTCCCAAATGAAAAGAGAAATTTCTGCCTCCCCACAGCGAAACGACAGCGCTTGCGTGCGTGGTTTGGCATATTTATTTTTTCTTTTTCCTTTCTGCCCAATAGCCCAAGAAGCCAAGATGGGTCTTCGATTTCATCCGGGTTGTAAATCATCCATCCTACGGTTTAATTGCATCCCTTTGGTATGTTGGTTTTTGTTGTTGTTGTTGTTGGTGTTGCTTCCTCTCCATCTCCATTTCACGCGTTCTTCAACACGCAAATCCTCACGCCTCCTTTACGGTTAAGCTTTCGTCGCCTGCATTTGCATAAAAACGGCACAGGAAGGCCAGGTTGGCCCTTCCGTTTTCCACACAGCTTCTGCTCGCCCGGTGTGGATCGGGACGGTGTGTGTGTGTGTGTATTGATCCAGTCACGTCCTCCGGTCCAGGGATCCTGACGGACATGGCCGGTGAAATGGGCTCGTCCCCGTTCGCACAGGACCCGTTCCCGAGCACGTATTAACGCACGCTTTGTTTAACATAATTACAGGGCCCCGTCGATGACAGTGATCCTCCCGGCTGTGCCCTCCGCCACCTATGGTTCCCATGGTTTGCGGTGTGTCAATTGCTTAAGGTTGGATTTAATTTAAAGCTGCATCCACGACCACGATCGAACACCGAAACCAATCGATCCAGTGGGGGGGTTGTGGAATGGTTCGTTGTTTTGTGCAGGACACACACAGACGTACCAGGGACAGAAATAGGAAAGATCGCCGGATGTGCGATTTTCGTCCCACAGGCACATTCACTTGTGCACGAACTGCGCGATCTGCGCCCAGTGCCGCACGGAGGTCAGCAACCGAGAGCAAGATGTCTTCTTGGGTTGTTTTGCTTGCTTGCTTTATTTGTTGTGCGCACGCTGGATATCTCCCGGAGCCGGATATCGACGCCCGAGAAGAAGCGTTCAGAACCATCCGTCTGTCCGTCCGTCCGTTCGTTCGCTCGTTCCGTCCAGTTCGTGATCTTCGCCAGTGCTTGCGTGTCAAACCAACGCGCTCGCTGATCGAGCATCGAGTCGAGGACCGTGGGCGCTGGAATATCTGCAGGCTGCAGTTGTTATTATTTCGGCTTCGAAAGGGAAACGAATTTCAGCGTGCATTTTCGAACCCGGCGAACGATTGGCTGTGCGCAGCCAGCGGTGGGTTGTGACAATGTACAGGAATTTGACCTTTTTTTTGTTGTTTTGTTTTGTTCGATTGGTTGTATTTACTTTTGCTGCAAACGCCCTTCGTCTGGGGGAATACCAGAAAGCTGATGTTGGTTTTTTATGTCCGTACATGTTTTGAATGTTTTCGTATGCAGTTTTGGGTTCGAAACTCGAAACTGGAGCGAGTGGAAATTGGATCACTGTACCTAAAAAAAACCAATAACCAACAGGGTATTTTGAACATTTCGAACCAATGGCTGTCAGGTTTAGCCCACACAATAGGGCATGGCACATCAGCCATGTCGTGTATAATTTATTCAGGAAATCGGGAAAACAAGCGAATTAATGTCAGCTCAAGGAAATCCATATCCTGTATCAAAAGACTAGCAAGCAGAATATATGATATGCCCAAGATCTTCTCTTTTGGCACAACAACCGTTGACGGTCAAGGCCTACCTGTACCACCAATGGGCTCTGCTCTCAGTGACTTATTGATTACCATTGCAATATAGTCAATCCTACGAATATATGCCTAAGATACTTATACAAATATGATATAAAGATATGATATGATACGAAGATACTTTATTAATTACAGGTACATTTACAAAAAAAACATCAAAAAGTGTTGGAATTGAAAGCTTCTTAAATTAAGCATTTTTCAGCAATATTTCGAAGTCATTTTTAACTCTATTTTCTTCAACTTATTTATTCGGTTCAACATAGCGTTAAACTTTTTGAATGTTTTGTTGTGAAAGTCGTAAAACTTTCTGATAAATAAGATAAATAAGATAAGATAAAAAGATACTCAGTTAATACCTCAAGTAAGCAATAGGTGGTAGAATAGAATAAATAATAAACTTGCTGCCTTTTCTCCATTCCTTAACCAAATTATTTACAACTTCCTTTACTGCTTTATGATTCACTGAGCTGCAGCAAAAATCATCCTCCGAAAATCAACGCTCAACTGCGGTCCCATCTGGCCAAATTATACCGTACCCATCAGCTCAAAATACAAATTTTCCACACGCCCGCACCTAAATGTTGCTCTCATTGAAAAATTCCTTTGCTTACTGCTAGCAAAAGAAAAAAAAAACAAAACCAAACCCAACAAAAATCGCGACCCACAACCGGACGCAAACATCACTCACAGCGGGCCAGCAGCCACAAAACCCGTGTTCTAATTATACCCTTCAAGACTATCCGCGAACTGAGCGTGTGTTTGAGTGTGTGTGTTTTGGCTTCGCTAATCCTCCAATTCCGCCGCCACTTTCCTTGCGTTTTCCTTCCACTTGGTGTGTACCTTTTATTCGCTCTCTATTTTTTTTTCTCGAGTCGCGAGAAACATGTTTTCCATGTAAACACACACACACACACATCCACAGAGGCACACTAAACTGCGATTGCATCAGATCTGATGAGAGCGGGCAGAACCATAGAACGGATCATTTTTCCGTTCGACTTGAATAAACACACTCGAGCGCAAACCAGGACGATCCGGTCGACGTTTGGCGCAAAATGTCCCCCCGCTATCGCTGTTGCGCGTGTCGCTTGCGCATAGAGTCGCGTTCCGCGCAACACACAATGGCAAGAAAACCGCAGCAGCATCAGCAGCAGCAGCAGCTAAAAAACAACAAGACGCTGCAACCGATTGAACCAACTGCCGTTGTGGATGCCACGGTCAATTGACGGAGATCGGTTTTCCCGCTTCGGTTGCAGCAACGGACGGGAGGGCATTTGTTTTTCCAACCCGTTCCCCCATTTGCGGGGTGGCGTTATGTAAGCAAAGCTGTAAACCTCAACCACCTCATCTTATTGTTCCCGTTCCACAAATAAAGCACGATCAGCACACGGGGGCGGTTGGCGGGTGGCTCTATTTTCGATCGGCGGTTCATGCGGTGACATCTTTGTAGCGCCAAGAGGTGGAGGACTCGTGCAATCGCAGTCGTCTCACCACTAGGGGAAACAAAGCACAAACAACTTCTCGGGTGACGATGACATCCGGCCCGTTGTGCGGTCGATTGGACGAGGTTCAAGGACAGAACCCAAGTGTCTTCTGTCCGACACGCTATTAAACATCTCGCAAATTGACTCGCCGTGATGCATTCAGCATCACTCTTCCCTCAGGTTGTGATTTGAAAAAGTGAAAACGCATCTCAATGAAAGCAAAAGTGACACCGGCCACAGTCTCGAGAACCTTCCCGCAGGGAAGGGGAAAAGGGTTGGGTTGGGGCTCTGAAACGAGTTCCATCGGGCAGACAGACAAACACACGCACCCAACGCATCAGCCATGCTCGGGGTGTCTCGCACGTCTTTCACTCGTCAAAACTCGTAATCCATCTTAAAGGCCATCGCAACACAAACACGAATGGAACGGTTCTTGTGGCAAAGGCGCGGACAGAGAGAGAGAGAGAGAGACAGAGAGGGAAAGCAGACACTTTCTTGGACACAACGCGTCGCTTTTGTCAGCAGCAATGCCCCAACCATGAACCGGCATGCGGGATGAATTTGCTTATTATTTTAACCCGTTTTTTTCCTTACTACCCTTTTTTGCCAAACTTGCGTCACGCGTGACGCAAAATGGAGGCCAGGAGTTGAAAGATGATTTTCATTGCTTGCGTAAGATTTGCCCACTTCCTAGAGGAGATGGTAAAAGGGGTAAAACGATTGCGTTTAATGTCTCAATTGGAGTTTTTCGAAACATTTCTTAGCGCTCCTTTCGAGACACTTTTGCTGCGGCGGGAAACGAAACGGCATTTCCAAATAAAATTCCACCGATCGATCGCACGATTGCTTAACAGGTTGAGCCGAATCCAACCTGCTGAATCACTGGTGTTGACCTAGTTACGGAGTAGCGCCCCAGTACGATCGTAACCGTTGCTGGGAGGCTGTAAATGTCCGTTCTGTTTAGACTGCGGAACGGTCTAAAAACAGATCATTTACTTCTATCCGTTCTGCCTTCTGCGGGGAGAATGTAAGGGAAGAGGGAAAGACAAGACCATCGTGGCCACTGAGGGCAGTTCAAGAAGAAGCTCACTCACTGTACCATTACCACAGCGATCTGTTATTGGAACAGTTTTCAACCGATCACTGTCATCGGTACCGATCGACCGATCCATCCAATTTGGCCAGCGCGCGCGTGCTTCATTCCGTAATGGCATAAATCCGCACAAAGATGCTCCACGCGGACTGATGCTTTGCTTCCGCTCTCATTCCCGACCGGCCAGCTTGGCATTGGTCCATTCATAAATCCAATGGGTGGAATCAGGCGACAACCTCGCCGGTAGACGATTAATAGACGCGGTTAGTGGGCACTCCAACCGCAATCCTTCGCCCAACATGTCAAATCAAATTAGCGTGCTGATTGAGCCCGCGTAAATGATCATTGGCGACGTTTGCGAGCGTCACGTGGATTGTAAATTGCACATTGCGCGCGCACACACACACACACACACACACACACACACACACACACACACACACACACACACACACACACATACTGGCAGGGCAACTTACCTTATGAGTTGGATGCTAGATGCTGAAGAAATGCTGCAAATAAAAAGAAACATAAAACGCCATTAGCTTCGCTGTTAAACCATCATTTTGCATAATTTGCTTAAAAATAGGGGGTTTGTAATGCATCTTTATAACACTTCATTACAAATAAATAACGGTTTGCCTGCGACGTAACGTTTGTTTTTGTTGATTGTGAAGGTACCTTATGGTGAAGGCCCCTGTTGGTGAATCACAGTATCGATTGTACGGGCTAGCCATATCAGCACATTAAGCTGCGCCCCGTTTCCTTTTTATTGATTATCACAATGTATGCCTAGATTGCGAGGGTATATAAACAATCCAGCGATAAGCCATACCTTCCGTGGAGTTTATCGATCAAAACATTTCTTGGTAGTGGGAATCCAGCTTGTTTAGCGGTAAACATTACCAAAATACACCTCAAATGATATGGGAAACCCTTTTTGAGCTGCGAACGTTCGACTGTTCGAGAATTTCAGTCAATCAGTTTGACTTACATATTTACCAGACAGTAGGTCGTGGTTGTGACGGAGTAGAAAACGGGCACATTACATCTACCGCTTAAGCAGTGCCTTAATAGAGGTAAACATAATTAAAGAGAAATGGCACTTGTCACCATAGCCCTTAAGTACCGTACCCTACCCGTCCATCGAAAGGGCAAACACAGGCCAGTGCAGCCCAGAATGCTGCTTCTCGGTAACTTATCTTATCTTACGCCCGAACCCAGACCCAAGACTGGACACACAGACACACATATTGGACCGTCACGTCCAGTGCGACGCTTCGCAGGCAAACATGACAGCGTGTACGTGAAACTAGGTGACTTGAAGCTCCGATACATTATTCAGAGGGGGCAGTCAAGTGTGGAACGGGATGTTTTAGTTTGCAATTGTCCGTGGGTGCGTAACAGCCACGGGTTTCTGTGATGTCATTTGGTTGTTTGCCCTACAGAGCAAGAAATATGTTAACATTTAGCAGATTGAAAACATCGAAGCATTTAATAAGCTGACATTGTTTGCCAGTAACAAACTGCAAATGGCTGTTCAAGAACATCAACAGAACAAGATACCGAAACGAATCAGCCCCCAAAACACGCAACAATGAAGACCGTGTGTCACCCTTTTCCTCCACAAGCCAACAACCGAAGGCAATCGCAAAAGCGCAAGCCAAGCATACTGCTCTGTGAAGGAGGAGAGAGAAAAAATGAACCAAAACCCCTGCCGCTGTTGCCACTGGTACCGGTTCTGGTTCTGCTGGTGTGTGCTGTGTGGTGGTGGTGGTTGCGGCTCATTTTGTTACCGCATGCCCGTGCGCTAAAATTAGCCAAACGGACCGTTCTGACGCACCCGTGAAAAACTCGATCGCAATGGCGGGCAACGCATTTCGATGGCAAGAAATAGCAAGAAAAGCGCAAACGGCGCGAGTCGTGAGCAACCGCCCTGCAGAACAACACGGTTTCGGTTGACAAATACATCAAACTAGATTGTGGATTTGGGGGTTTGGTGGAAAGGCTAGCAGCACGCAGAGGCAGAGGTGGACTGCGACAAGGAGCGTGTCCTTTTCCATCGCTCGCTGGTGCTGGTGATGCGACTGACCTCAAAGGGCGCCGAGGCGGGGGATGGCTTGGCGCAAGCGCCCCATTCGGTTTCGGTGGTGAAAAATGTCTTTGACTGTAAGGTTTTTTTCTTCTTCTATTTTCTTTGCCATGAATACCCGCGAAAGGCGAGCCATGGCGTGCACGGTGTACGAAAATATGCTGCCGAGAATATTTTTAAACATTTCTGTCCCATAATGCGTGGGGGTTTGTTCCGTCCGTCCCCGCCCCAAAAGCGTCCCCCGGCGGGGAAGGGCATAAAATTATAAATAATGCTCACCTTCGGCGGTCGAAAGATTACAAAATTCGACACACAAACACACACACATACGCTCATTTTAAATAGGTTAGGGTTATGTTTTGCGATGGCCCTACATTCCCCGTTTGCCATTGAGGAAACAAGTGTATGGCGCAATCGGCCCCGTCTGCGATTGGGAAAGGGCGGGAAAGACATCGCGCTTCGTCCGTTTGGCATGAAGGTTGGAACTGCTCGCATGATGGACTGTGTGGCGATGAGAAATGACTTTTTTTTTCGAAGGAAAGATTTTGCCTTCTGCTCCCGTGCTACGCTTTTTGTAGGTCAGACATGGCACGCCAAGACGCGTCCGCGGCGTGCTTGCGGCGCTTAAGAATGTTTGCGTTGCGAATGGTTCTGAGTGGCGCGATGACACACGTCCGACTCGTGTGTGGGTCATTGACAAGCTTGACTTTGCAGCAGACGTGGGGAAGAGTGGGCAAAAATAAAACGCGACAAGTTTGCACATCTCTTCTGTTGGATTTAATTAGCTTATGTTTGATATTGTTTTAAAATTAAACGATCGTGACGCATCGAATGTATTTTTAAGTGTGTGATTTATTGCTTACACACAATATTTGACGTGCTCTGAAAAGGGACCCCTGCCTGGGAAATGGGATCAGGATAACAAAGCTATATTTAAACGGCCATTTATCACACTCAACCAAACGCGTCAAGGAACCTTCAAGAAAAGCTTTGTTTAACCCTCTGCCCTAGGAGTAATAATTGTGTTTATGATCTCAACGATTTATCCGAATTCCATCGCGGCGATTATCGCTTCCCATGTTCGCTCGAAATAATGAACATACCATCGTGTGAAAGGAAACTTGGCAAGCAATCATATGCCGATGATGCTGTGCTATCGAAAAATGAGCTAATTTGTACGCAATAATTCCGTTCATTTCCCGTTCCTCTGCCGATTTTGCACACACCAAAACAACGGATACGATACGGATACATTGCCGGTTCTTTGGCACACACACACACGCGCATAAACGCAAGTCACACATCGCCACAAGCACATTAGCAGTCCCCATTAGTGGATGTGCTCGGGGGGACGCAACCACGACGGGCAGAAGGTGTGAACGAATCGGTTTAAACTTGAAATTCCTTTCGATCCCGGGCACTGCAATCCACCAAGGCAGGCCGCACTGGGGGAGGGAGATCATTCGCTCGCGACCTTCAGCGGATGAAAACCGGCTCCTGCAGCTCCGGCCGCGGAAGGAACACGGATGGCGCTTGGGAAGCAATAGCAGCACCACCAACAAAACAGAACCTCCGCGAAGGTGTACGAGAGCGTTTGAAAAATATGTATTTTGCCCGCCTGTCTGCGATCGTTTGATTGATCTTTTTTGCGGGCTTACGAAACGCTTTTTGTGTGTGTGTGTGTGTGTGTGTGTGTGGAGCATATGTGTGTCCGACGGGGGAAGAATTTGTTTTGGTGGCGCATGAGTCACTCTCGTTCGAGTGTGGAGTTTGTTGTTAGCTGGCAGTTAGACAGCATTGCGAAAAAATCAGATATTTATCTTTTCAGACTCGATTCGGTATTTTTTCGGTTAAGAAAACCTATAATTTGCCACTGTATGGATCAAGGCTTTCCTCAGCAAGCAATGTTTGTAAAAAAAGGCTGCGGTTGTTTGGTGTTTGCTTTCGTTCCTTTGTCTGGGACGAGCAACAACCGTTCAAAGAGTTTTCAGTGAAGGGAGTTTACGTTCGAAAGAAGGGAGTACTGTCGTATAAGCTCTTTACATCGTTTTCAGAAGTGGAAAGCAATAATCGAAGCCTGATAAAAGTATTTGAATATAATTTTTGCCTCAATTTTGTCTATTTAAATGAAATTCAATGTACTAGCTTTAGTGTATACAATTCCAAAACTCATGTTGAAAATTAATTTTAAAAAAATCTTTCAAAGAAAATTATGCAAAAACTGAGGAAAATAGAATAAAAAATAAAATAAATATTGATACTGTATATTGAACTCTACATCTTTTATATCCATTAATGACTCAATGTCCTTTTGCCGTATTTATAAAATTTTGCATTTCAAGTCGTTTTATAATACATATTACCCAAACTTCAAATTTTGACTTTGACACTAACTCTAACCACTGCTTTCGAATGAAGTAAAACCATTGTTTTCGCAAAAATAAACTGTGTAATACTACTAAATACCAACATAACTGCTTAATTGTTTACTTCTGATTGCTAAGGTATAATCCCACCCTCGTTAGAAATTCCTACCTCATCACTTTACTTAGCACAAAGTATACCGATCAAGCGATCGCCAAATGACTGCCTTAGTGGCTGATTAGTATGTTTGTAAACACGCGCGCCACCTGCAAACATTCCTACTTTGCCATAGAGTACACAAGCCAGACATTTATCTAGCGTCGTCGCGTACAAAACCCACCAAACCAAACCTCTCCCAAAGAACGCTCTACAAACTCAAATCGTACCAAAGCATCGATTGTGTTGGTTTGCTCGATTTCTTTCCTCTGCATCATTTTCAGATCATTCTTTCTTTCCACCGTCTACAGCTTCTCTCTCCAGCATCATCAATAACCCGACCTCCCGCACACACACACACATTAGGTAGTGGATAACGAAACGATTGAGCTGGTTTGCGTGGGTGTTTGAACAGCTGCGTCCTACCGTTTCCACCGCAACCAGCCAGCCCAGAAAATACATGCGCACTGCAAATGCGAGTGGCTAGAGCTAAGGGAAAGAAAAACTTGTAACTAACAAAATAACAGAGAAAAAAAACACCATACCGAAACGGAACAGAACCGGCCACAAACGAACCCCCAAACCGTTGTGTGAGTGCGCTGTACGGCGTGCGAATTTGTGTGCGCAACCACCGAACTGCCGAATCCGCTAAATATACTCCGAAAACGCTTCACTTTCGAGGCGCGCTCGCGCGCGCTCTCGTGGACGTACGGTGAACCTACGTCTATTTTCTTCGTACGCGCGCGGAAAGCAACCTTAAGCTTCGCCGTGTCGTCAGCCGCCGCCAGCGAGCCTCGTTGTTTTCGCTTTTCAATTTAGCAGCAAAAAAACAACAAACGGCACTCCACTCCTTCAGCAGCTGGGTTGGATCGAGCATTGAGGCTCTAGGAAGGCAACACCAGGCTAGACAAGCGACACCTTCGATAGCAGGCCTCTCCGATTGCCTTACCCCCCCCCCCCCCCCCCCTGCCCATGTCGTCCGTTCGTGCTACACGCAGTTTGTGAACATTTAATTTTAACGCACGCTTCCACCCGGCGCACGTTCTGGACCCTTCTCCCCTTTTGCCCTCACGAAACTCGGGACGAGAAGCGCTACAACTCATTAAAACTGGTTCTCGAGCTGGTGCTCTGCCCCTTGTTGGTGCGGTGTGCAGTGCTTCGTCCTCCTTCCCACCGTCCTCTGCCAAGGCTCCTTCTCCCCCCCCCCCCCTCAAACCAAACCGCGTGTAATCCGCGTAACGGCAGCCACGGCCAGCCAAGTCCTTTGGCCGCCAAAGCAACAAAAAAAAACGGAAAACAGCAAGAAAAATGCCCCCGCGTGCGTACGGCGCGCAGCGCGTGCGCAAATGCGTTTGGAGGGATTAAAGGTTTCGGTTTTGCTGATTCTCCTCTCCGTCGTGGTTGCTGTTTTTAATTTTATTTTGCACATGTTCGCTTCTTGGCATTCTTCCCCCCCTGCATGGACCGTGCCCGATGGCGCAAGAACGAAGGGGTCAACGAAATGCAGACACCCGCAGCTTGGTTTCGTTTTGGAGGCAATTTAAATCAAGTCCTTCCACCCGTCCCGCCCTCGGCGGGTTTTGGGCTCATCTCACCTTCCACACTACCACTTTGCATATGTCACACACATACAACCCGGAGCCTGCACTGCCCCTGCCGGCTGGCCCGCATAATACTATCGCACCATAAATTTTCGGGCTGTTTTTTGTTTATGCTGCTTGGAAGAACTCTTTTAAGGGGAATTCTGCCTCGACCTCTAACGGCTGGCGGCTGTATCGGTCGCGAACTCTCTAAGCGGATCAGCAAAAGATCTTCGCTCCTTTCCTTACCCTTCCCTTGGACAGCTGGAGTGGGAGCTGCAGTTTATTCAACTCGGGGCAAGGGAAGAAAAAGGTAAAGTCCGAAACTTATACCTCATTGCAAAAGATGGCTTGAGAGGTGTGCAAAGACGCAAAAAACACGCAATCCTCGATTTTTTAAGCTCTAAAGAAGCAATATTTTCGTACGTTTTCGTGCATGTGCATGTACGTGTGTGTATGTGTTTTTATAACACACCTTAAAGATGAGCAGAAAAAAGGAGGCTCCCGTGGGGGGGAGTACCACTGGGGCTTGTGATCCTCCGATCTTCATCAGTGTTGCAGCATCCTTCCATGAACCGTTTGCTCCATCTTGTTGCCCTGTTTCCTCTACTCTTGTGCCCGTGCTCTCGGCACAGGACAGATAAAGTAGGATTTTGCATGCGGAGCGATAAAGAAGAAAGGGAAGAAGAAACAGCACAGCAGAACACTACCCACCGGCTACGGACGCGAGTGTCTGTGTGTGTGTGTGAGCGTGCTGGCAGATAGTCGTATTTTTAGTACTTCAATCGTAGGACGTGTTGTTTGGTGTCGCCCTCGAACGGTCTTGTACTCTCGTTTTTTTTTCCTCTCTCTGTTGCCTGCTTCTTGGTATTTTGCTCGATATTTCCACCCCAAGCTTGCTATCATCCTACTCTTCCTCGGAGAAGGACAAAAAAACAACCAGACCTACCAAAGAAGCGCTGACTCGATTGTTGTCTCCTGGTCGGTGTACCCTTCCCCGTTCGACCCGTTTTCTATGGCCGAGTAAGAGCGAGAGAGGTGTGAACTCGTTTTTTTTCTTCTTCTGTAAGACTCACCTTGCAAATTGAAGAAGTACAAAAAAGACCCGATATACGCGGGTGTCTCTGACTCGGGTGTACCCCTTTTTCGTGCACAAACAACCCCGGGGAGAGCGTCCTGCTGTGTGGGAGCTGCGAGGGATCGGTTTTTCTTCCTCAAAAGCAAGCTAGCCGCGCTTTGCTTCTTTGCTTGCGACGCACACACTGGTACACTGACTACTGATTCACGTTGAGTGCAGAACTTCCGCTCAAACTCACTTCGATTACGCAAACACAAACTAACACATACACATATACACACTTGACACTGATTGGCGGATTATGCTCTTATTCCTTTTAAAAAAAAATGGCGTTTGGAGAAATGCTTTAACACCTTTTCTTTCTAATCCTGTTGAAGTAAAGCAATTGATTAATGGCCGTCGATCTTTCACGAACACTTAACAGCAAAGGGAATTACAACACAAATAATCGTTTCATCCTCTTTTACTTGTAATCACTTTTCGTTAAACACTGTATTCTGCTGTTCAATTGTAACTGTCACCAGAGACCGTTCAAAACATTCGAGAACACTCTGAACGAACGAAAGCATGAGTGTGTGAGCTTTATCGTCCAAATAAGACACCGTTTGAGAGTGCGGTCAGTAAGTAAAAATCCACCATTTCACTGCACACCATTTCACGATCTACGAACACATGCGCACGCCGCTAATGCTAGTTGGTCGGAACCGGAAGGGGGAACGCGAAAGGATGTGCACAGTAGGGAGGTGATAGTGCGAGGTCAGGGAAAATACGGGCGGTTTTTTCCACTCCACACCGCGCACCGCGGAAGCTAGGGAAGTTTGCTTTAACGATCACACATACACACACACACACAGACAAACGCACACGGGGTGGACACACAAACAAACTGATACTACACAAGCACATGAGGTCTATAATACCCCACCCCAAATTCAACCCCAAGCACGCGCGTGTTAAGCGCGACGGCATGAACAAAAATGTTTGCTGATTTTTATTTTTAGATTTTACCGAAAATTCTACGGAAAAGTGTTGGGACCGGGTGCGGGTGCTGCGAGCACGTGACGTAATGTGGAAAGCACGGAGGGTAGGTTGGTAAAGGAGAGGAAACACAAAAAAAATATATGGTCAACCCCATTTGCTGCGGTGGGCTCATAATGTGCGAGCGAGGAAAAGGAAGGTTTCCTACAGTTTTTAGCGGATTTAGGCTAACATCCCTGTTTGAAGAATCAAGAAGATGTCACAGCAAATTTCACTAATTCACAATGCTTTTTTTTGCACAACGGTTGGTGCATGATTCACACGCACCCAGTCACAGTGTCGGGAATCCCGAACAAAACTGCAAAGTATTCTATTCACCGAAACGCTGACCTGACCTAACACTATCAGTCACTGCAATGAAACACCGAAACGGCACGAATATGGTTGTTGGTGCACGCCGAGCTTAAACCTAAGCGACCATAAAGACACAAACACCACTTGCCTATTGCCCCGAGAGAACACCGACTTGCTCGAAGGAACTTAACCAACAGAAGACACGGCTGAACCAGCTAGTGAAAACGAAACCTACCCCTAGCGGATGAGTGAATGCTGAGCGGCGCTGAGTGCCTACGAAGGGCGATCGAGCGACGAACGTTGAAACCGTGTGTGTGTGTGTGAGTGGCAATTTTTGACCGAAAGGAAGGTGGATTCGATCCCATGGTGGTAGAAGGTGGATGGCGCTGGTGTCTTCTCTTTCGTACGGACCGGTTAGCAGGTTTATGGTTCGATGCCGCCTTGCTGTGGTAACTCATTTCGCTATTGGGTGCGTGGTGCGTAGATTGTTGCACATTGCGTGCAGCTTTCCTTCCTCAGCACTATGAAAGAAAGTGAAAAAATGTTTTTGACGATTCAAACATGATTTTTTGAGACAGAATAATATATCCAATTCGTATAACTTTCTTCGTTAATCGATGTTTGCATTACTTTATTTTTTAAAAGCAAGAAATAGTGAAAAGTACAATATTGCACCAGTGAATAAATATTAAAAGCTCAGAAACGAAATCTATGGCTCACTTACAAATAATAATTAATACTATCACGTATATAATTTTTCATTTGTTCCGTCGGATTGCAAACCGTGGATGGTAATCTTAAGCGTGCAACAGAGACAACTAATGAAGCTGCTGCTGAGTGTCTGAGCAAGCTGCGCAAAACATTGAGTTCCTCTGATCGGTACTCACAAGCATGATAAAAAAAAACAATATTTTCAAGTTGATATGAAGACGTTTTCGTTGAAATTAGAAAATAATACGGTGGTCACGATGTAACACAACAAACAACAAAGTTCATCATCGGGTATCTGTGTATGAAGCTTTATGTTCTGATCGTATCTTAACATTTCAAGGACGCAGAAGTTTGATTTCAGGCGTTTCTTTTAAATCGCTTATCTAATTCTAGCGAAATAAATAAATATGCACAAAGTATACTTTATATCAATTTAATAGCTAAAATATCAAAAATGTATTTAATTAAATTTCGATATATTTCATCAACTCAAATCTCTTGATAGTGCTTTAGTCACTGTGATTTAAATTTTCTTAGGTAAAAGAAGCGATCACTCTTGCTAAAAGTTAACATAGAAAAAATCGACAATGATAAAGTGTAATCGATGTTTCAAGTTTTGGATGTTTAATAAATTAAGGAAACAGAAAGAAGAGTATGAAGCAAGCAAGTTTGAATGGAGACATTTAACGAGCCTCATCTCCCTATTATTGGTCTCTAACAAATCAAATTGATCTACCAACAGACCTCTCTATGTTTGCAAGATCGCTTTAATAGAATAACACACTTTAATTTCGGCTTGAGGAGGTCCCGTGGTACAGTCGTCGGTAAAAAGAACTTATAATCCAGGTTTCACGCAAGTCTTAAAATTGCATGCATAATTAGTAAAAAACAATCGTCAGGTATGGTGCACAGATAATGTAAAACGTATTAAACAATCTTAAATCAGTACAATTTAAAACCATTTTAAATGTAATGGCGCTCTATTTCCCTATCGTGGTAAGAGTTTCAGTGCTTTTGCATGCAATTTTCAGACTTGCATCCAGCCTGGGTTATACCGATTTTTGCCTTAGCTTGCACACAACTAGCATGCTCCTTGCATACAAACTTTTGCTACACCTTTTGTAAGCTTTTGAGCGGGAAAGCTCATTTACGCTCACACATGAGCTTTGTTCTCATCTAGAAAAACTATTTTGATTGCCTCTATTCATTCGCGGCACCCAATATTCACGCTCAAAATTCTCCAAACATCTGTGCATTGCCATCTCGATCGGTACCGGAACCGATCCGAGCGGCAGTGGCAAACACGCCGTCACTCGGCACAGCACACTGGTGAGCACCGTTCGTACGTATTGTAACCGTCCGCTGCTTACAAATGTGCAAAAACCGTTTCCAAAAGCTGAGAAAACACATCACCAAGACATATATTTGCACCGCCAGCAATTACAGCTCGATCAGCAGGTGGGCTGGTAGAGTACATGCTCGCCTGCCAAGTGTGCTATCGAAGTGAAGTAATCAAACAGTGCAGAATCACATTCGAATAAAAAGACAAGAGAAAGGAGCAGAAAGAGGTAGCGGAGCAGCGGCCCAGTAACCTAAACATTCTCGGCGCGATTTTTATACTCTGTGTACAACATCAACTGTTCGTTATTGCCGCCCGTGCCGGCGGATAGAAAGTGAGCACTATAAAACGATCCAATTCGTTGGCGAAATTGTTGCAAATGGTGCGATTTGTGTTCATTGCAATGGGGCGCGAAGTGGATGCCTGGTGGTGGTGTGAACGCGAAGGTGCAATGAACAGTTTTATGAGGAAACTATAATCGTTTACTTCGGCACGACACAGGCATTGCAGGAAGTGATGATCGTGAAGATCGACCATGACTGTGACCATGGTGAATTTTGAAGTGTTCCAGGAAAAGTGATCGTGTCATGAAGCCGAACAGAAATTATTTAATTAAACCAGAGCTCAAAGCTACTTTTTATTACGGTACAACTTGAAAAATGTCTTGATCATCAGTAGTCCATTTAGTATTGAGGACAAATATAATTTATCCTTTGTTATAATTTAGCCGTATTTAAAGTTTAAGCCAATCAATAGGCTTTTTGCTGAACACATATACATTTTTGCTAGTGTAGGTATGTTTAAATATGGTAAAGTCTTGTCTCAACTGTCATTTTAGGTTGAATGAGTATTTTAAACATAAATGTACTGCTAGTGGCCGATAGGTAGAGCTAGTTTACATTCAACTGATGGCTCGGGAAAGGAGTTATACTTTGGGTTTCTTTTTTCAAGATTGCTTTAACACTAAACCTAATAATTATTTTATGGATTTTTTATAACCTTGATTGTGAAACAATACTCATTGTGGTCACACCGAGCATATATTCCGAGCCTATTAGAAACATGCTGTGCTGCTGACTAAATATGACAATTATCTGACGGAACCGTCCAATAATGCGTCTATGTGTGTGAGTGTGTGTGTGAGAGAGCGTACCAGTTTCCATTGCTGAAATTGGGAGAGCGAGATAGGGTCCTGCGGCAGGAGCAACATTTCCTGCTGCCAGCACTGTAGGCACTTCTGCACTTGACTGATGTGAAAATTGAAAATTCCAACTCCAGCTCGCGGAGCCAGAGAGTGAAGAGCGCGCGTGAGAGCCCACTTGCCAGCACTCACACATGCGCGCTCATGCAAGGAGCTAACCGTGAGCGGTGAGCGAGCAGTGGAGAGCGCGAGCAAACGGCTGAAGGAAACCGCTCGGCAGCAGTTGGCAGAGCGACCGAGCAATAGCAGCAGCAGCAACCAAGCAGTCAGCAGCCAGCAGAGTGAAATTGGAAAAGTCACCCGTGCAGCCAGTTTGGCCAGTTTGGCCAGTTTGAGTGAGCGTCGAGGTCAGCAGGTAGCAGCAGCCAAGCAGTGCGCGTTTGCCCTCGCGTTTTGTGTCCTCCGTGTGTGAATCCTTTTTTCAGTTTCGGTTTTTCCGTTTTTTAATCTTGCGAGCTGCCCGTTACTTGCGCCCGTCCGCTGTCCGCGAAAGTGTGAGTGGGTGGGTGTGTGGGTGGGTGTGCGGGAGTGTGTGTGTGTGTGTCCATGGCTGAGCTGTACGTGTGACGAGTCGCTGGTCTGCTCGGGGAACATTTCCCGTTACAAGAGACAGGGACTTTTTTTTCTTTGCTCGTGCGATGGCGGTGATGTAGAAAATGCTGCGAAGGAATCGATCGATCCGAAACAAGTTGCTGCTTAGAAGGTGGATTCTGTGAAGTGAAATTGCTGGAACGCGTACTGTGTGAGCCTGCCAGCGCCGTGAAGAAAAGGTAGACGAGCTCGTCCCACTGAAGCAGTTGCAAAATCGTAGCCCATTCATCCTGGGACCAATTAACAGAGGACGGAAGTGGACCGTGGACATATATGTGTGTGTCTGTGTGTGTATGTTCATATATATGTGGGTGCAAGTGCGTGTGTGTGTATGCGATGTTGTGTGGGAAAGAAAAAATCGTCATCGTTCTCAAGCAAAAATGGAGACCTTTCGCCGCGGAATGTAACGCGGTCGGAGGGAACTCTTTAGGACCTGCGAAAGATTCTAGTCGTGCCGACCTGGAAAGCTCGGCGTTGTCACTGTCATCATCATTATCGTCATTATCATAGTTATCTCTGCGCTTTTTATCACCTAATGCCATCATCATCATCATCATCATCATAATCATCATCAGCAGCATTACCGAAGTGGCAGCAGCGTTTAGTACGACCACTAGCGCAGCTAGGACACATCCAGGACAAAACCAATACCCAGTAGCACCACCAACACTCGCGAATGCTCACCCCTGCCTTACACCTACTGTTAACGTTCAGAAACCCACCCACTGACACACATGTGCACACACAGACATATATACGTATAAGAACACACACACTAACACAAACACACGCTATAAGTCGACGCTGTCCAAGTGACATTTGGGTGTACCGTGATCTTGGATGACGGGAGAAGAGGACGAAATTCTTGTAATTGGAGCAGTGGATATCAATGTCCAGCATCTTTTTATTTTTCGTCCCAGAACATTCACTGAATTCGATGGACTGTTAGCGAAAGTGGTCTGAAGCTGAAGGGAGGTAGTAGCAGAAGGACTGGGCATAAATTACCTTGCAGCTGGAATGACATTTCGCTCGAAACGAGGGACACACGCAAATCGAGAACAATTATTGGGTGCACTCGTGCATGGCAAGCAGTACACCCACAGGCCAGAGATCGGACTTGCCACTCTCCAACACACATACACCGAGTCCCGAGTGTTAGTGGCGGTGTACGGTGTATGTGTGTGGGTGCGTTTGTGGGGATGCGTGTCCTAATGCCCTTAATTTGAAACATTTCCCCTGAAGGGGATGATGATTCGTTTGCTGGATCACTTCGTACCGAGGAGAAACCGCTCAAAAGACATCCATATGACCATATGTGCTCTGTATGGGCTGATTGGAAGGCATTTTTGAGACTTTTGGAAGTCGAAAATCCAATGCTAGTGGTCCCCTATTCACGTTCCATAGGACGAAGACGATGCATTGAGAGGTTCGCCCTTATCGCACTCTCTCTCACACACACACGGAGGACACCAGCGGGAAGACCTCTGTAGAATCGTGAAAGAAAGCACACAATAACAAAAAAAAAGCACACGAACAAATCAAATACAGTGAGAGGGAGAGCGAGCGAGGGAGAGAGCGAGAGAGTTTTCCGTAGGTGAAAACCGTTTAGGAAAGCGTGGCTCAGCGTGGCTCCAAAGATCCATCGCTCTCTCCCGTTACAAACAGGACCTGATAAAACAGGCTCCGAGCTGGAGAGCAACATTGAAGCGTGTGATACAATGTGAGACAGTGTGCGTGTTCGAAACACACACTCTCTCTCTTTCTCTCTCTCTCTCACACACACACACGCTCTCAAAATGGAGCAACATTCAGTGGAGCGTATTGTGTGAATAATACCTCAACGTGTGTGCAAGTGTGTGTGTGTGTGTGTGTGTGTGTGTGCTGTGGCTTGCCTTTGCTCCGTGTGTCGTGACCTCGCAGTACGCATGAGTGATGTTATCGATTGATTGCGCACGCAAACCCTTTGCTCGTCGCGCCATCTCTCGCATGCGGCCAAGAGACCGTTCGGCAGTAGCAGCAGCACCAGCAGCAACATCAGCAGTAGCAGCACCATCAGCAGGCTGCGCACACTTTCTGGTTGATGCGGTTTACGGGGGAAGGGGTGCAGCAGTGTGGGCGGGTGTGGAAAAAGTATGCCAAAGACACACACACACATCCAGGCACACACTATATACAGACACACACACACAAAAACACGAGCACACTTTCCAACGCGCGCGCGTGTCTGATGTCGTGGATTGCGTGCGTGCGTGCGTGCTGATCGTGACAGTGTCGTTTGTGTGAGTGTGTGAGTGTGTACTCGTGTTGGGGGTTTCGTTTGGATCAGGTGGTGTAAACGCGCTACGATTCCAGGCTGCTACGATTAAGCCTTAGAGGACGCGTGTGTGCGAGTTCGCAGCGTGGACCGGGTGAGCACGAGTGTTGGGACGTGTACGTGCGTGCCTGTGTTTGTGGGGACCGCGATCGACCAGAGCCAACCTTAGCTAAACCGGCGAAATGGCCGATCGGTCGGTAACTGTGCCAGGGGCGGGAGCAAAATGGCCGCAGGGAGGCCCAGTGTTGCCGCTCGAGTGGCGCTCTCTCTGCGGAGCATGTTGATCAGCACAGTGCGTGTGTGTGTATGCGTGTGTATGTGTGTGTACAAAGGTCACTAAATTGTTTTCGTGTCGTGTTTATCCAGTGCCAATGGTGGAAGTGTTGTTACAGCACCAGCAGCAGCAGCAGCAGCAGCAGCGGCGGCAGCTCGAGTCGTCGGTGTCAGTGTCGGTGCGGTCGTGGAGCAGTGTCGCTAGTGTGGCGTTTGTCGCCCGCGGTGTCCGTCTGTGTGGGCCCGTGAGCCCGGTTTCGGTGGTGGTGCAGGGTGCGTGCGCGCGTGACCGTTGCGGGCACTAAGAGCGTGAAAAGAGCGTGTAAGAAAGGGAAGCGAGCAGGGCAAACGGCACCGCGCAAAGCGAAAGAAGCAAGAGAAGAGGAAAAGGAAGCAAGCGAGTAAGGTTGTAGAAGCGAGCGAGCGAAGAAGAAAAAGAAAAGCGGGTGCAAGCGAACGGGGCTGCCGGAACGCACTGTGGCGAAGTTGTCGTGGCATTGCCGGAAGTGACGTGCTGGGGGGGAAGACGAAGAACAGGCGCGCGGCAACCGAGGGGCGGGAGGAGGAGGAGAAGGAGGCGGGACGTTACGGCGCATCGGCGGACGATGATGGTGGGGCCATGAGCCCGAGCCCCGAGGTCGTTGCGAGCCGCAAGCGCGTCTCAAGCGGGCCTGCACCATGCTAGCGCCGCCGAACCCGAGGTCAATATGCGGCCAGGACCCGGGCTGGTCGTGATGGCGCTTGCGTTTATTTCGGGGGCTCGGCGAGGCACCGGTCAACAGAGCAGCAGTGCCAGTCAGAGTGGCAGGTTGGGCATAGTTGGAGAAGACAATACGGGAGCAGGCGGCGCACTAACGCGGATCAATCCGTGGCTTTCGGCGTGCGATCTGGAGCAGCCCAACTCGGCACCGGATCTCCAGGTTAGTAGCAGTAGCAGTCGAACATTTGCTTTCAGGTCCGATTTTAGGTACCAATCGGGTCGCGATCGCTCCGTTACTTCCTCCAGCAACCCATATTCAAGCGGAAAGATGTGTCCCTTTCCATTCATAGCGAGCCATTCATTATCGCTTGGGCTGCTCATTCCCTTCTTGTCTCGTGTTATGGATCTTACTCCAGTAAAGAACAAAACAACAACAACAACAACCAAAAACCCATGCAGACCACGAACCCGAAACCCATTCCTGGGAGCAAACGCACCGGGGCCTGCCGACGGGTCCCATTCATCAATTATATAATAATAAAATTCAACCGTTCCGAAAAGAGCGCTCTCGCCGCTCTTTGCCCATTGCCACGAAGGAGTCACATCCGGAGATATTCGGCCAAATTCTGAGCAGTGGCTCCGGAGAGTACGCTCAGCCCGCTCGGCAAGAATTGCGCCAGCAGCAACAGCAGCGCGGAGCAAAAGAGAGCGAAGCGACTTTTTCTTCTGTTCTTTGCCCCTTTTTATCCATCCCCTCTGCTCCCTTTCCCGCATCTTTACACCCTCAAAATCGGCAGTTTGTCTGTGCTTCTGGGGGAGGGCTGTCAGCAGTCCTTAGCGAAGCGAAGTCCTTCGCCTGCTCGTGAGATTTCCGTTTTTTGAGGGAGATCCACCGATGCTCTCCAGCGACTCTCGCGGTTGCAAAACACACATACACGCACACACAGGCGTATACACAGTCCCACATTTACCAGCAAATGATCCGGCTGGGACTTTTCATGGTAGGCAGATGGTGATATCCTAGCCCCCTTTTTTTAGCAGGGGGTTCACGTTGTTTTTGGCAGTGCGGGAAACCTAAAATTGGAACTCGTGAAGATACCGGGGGACCGGAGAAGAAACGGAATAATAAAAAAAAACACCATTGACTGCTCGGTCGAGCGTGCTGCTATGCTGAGATGCTGAGATTGTCGTAGTTGTGGTAGTATTGGTTGATAGCGCTATTAGTACTAGTAGTGGTAGTAGTGGTAGTAGTAGTACTTAGGATTAGTTGGTGGTCGTACCTGCCTTGATGGTTGTTCGCCTGCCTTTGATGGTGATGGTGGTGGTAATGAAAATGAACTTCAAATTTCAACCAATTCCACCAAATGCCTGCATGACTGTGTTTGTGTATGTGGGGTCCCACATACTTTTATCACCAAATATGCTTACATTTTTAACGTTGAGTCTGGTGATTTGGGAGGCTCTTAATTGCAAGACATCGCGTGAGCGCCAGTTTCTTCGTTGCAAGCGTCTTTGAACTGTTTCAATGATCAGAGGAGGTTTTTTTTAACAGTTTTCCTGACCTCAAGGCGTGTTTATTAGAGTGTGTGATGGAAAAGATCCCAAAGAATCTTGCTATATTTTATCGAATTATTTTGGTAACGATATAAAAGACTCCTCATTTACTACTACTGATTGCGTGTGTTCTACAACGGATATAAGATTGATTTAATTACAGAATGAGTATTTCTCATATTTCTTTTGCGGACTTGGCTTTTGATTCTTTTCACCAAAATAAACAGACAAAACCCACCTTCACCTTCAATCGATACGTGTCCATCTACTCGAACTTGCACGCCTCAAAACTAGGCGCCCCCATCCGTCCCGCACGACCCTCGCACGGGCGGATAAAGCTTTTCTATAAATTTATCAACGTCAACGGACAAAACGGGCTTTTGCTATCTATGCAGCAGCCCACACACACACACACACACACACACACACACACACACACACATACACAAGTACGTCAATATGTGCACCATGTGTATGGCGATGGCAAAGCCGAGATAAAGCCCAAGCATTTAGCGAAGCCGAAGTCCACTGAACGACGGTGCCGGCACGGGGGAAAAGGGCACAAATCTATATCACCAGGCCGTAGCAAAGGCCCGAACGGCGAAGGCAAAGGCATAAGTAGCAATACTTCATGCTGAGACTCCGGCGAAGCGCCCAGCACCCTTGGGCTGTGTGTACGGGTTTGTTGCCCCGAAAAACATCGACGCAAGACGCTGTCATTTGCTAAGCGGCCTAAGAAAGGAACGCCTTTCTAGCGGGAAGGGTGGCAGTTCGAAAGCGGACGAACAAACGTGATAAAAACGCTGTAAGTAAACGCCGTAACAGATTGCACGCGTGCTATACCAGCCCCGGCCTCGGATGCTGGTTGCAAGGATGCCTTTTGTGTGTGTAGCGTGTAAGGTGTGTAAGGCCTCAGAAGGGTTCGAGGTGTGTGGAAGGGGTGAGGGAGGCATCTTGTACCCCGCAATGTAGGAGATGGATTGATGCCATCTTCATCAAGCGCCGTCTGCACACCAGTACCCAGGCAGCACCTCCGTCCCTACTGCGCGCGTTACGTGAGATAAGCGGGTGCAGGATATTGGTGGGCTACTCATCCCATCCCGTCCCTTTGCGTGGGATATGTGGGCTGAGCGGGAGGGCGGGTGGATACCTCCTTTTCTTCTACATTCCTTTAAGGCATTAAGCAGTGGCAGGCGGCTGAGGTGAAAGGCGCAAACCGATCGAACCGGGTAGGAACAACAACGAAAAAAATGGATTCCATCACAAGAGCTTCCATCACCACAGCTAGTAAGCGGGCGCTGGCACACAGCAAATATCGACACACACACACTCACACGCACAGAGGAGAAAAGAACCAAGAAAAAAGAACACACACTTTCCTACCTACCTTCAACAACAGAGCCCGGTCGGTGAGGGTGGTTTTTTTTCTGTGCTGATGCTGCTGCTGCTGCTTCCTTCTCTACAACCGGGGAAAGCGAAAGCCCATCATTCATCGAGCGAAGAGGGCATTAGCATAGGAGGCATTTTATTGCTCAATTCATTCCCGACCCTTTCCCGGCCACGGTGTAGCGATCACGGTGGCGTACGAAAAGGTAGGGCAAGGAAAGTGGTAGGCAGCAAAACGAACGAAAAAAAGAAACCGTTGTCCACCGCCCCTGTGATACCACACCACTGAAGGGTGTGAAGGACTTTCTTGTGGTATTTTTTTACATTTCTGACGCGAAAGAAACTGAAGCAGAGGTGCTGAAAGGAGAGAGAGAAAAAAAGGGACCGTTGGGGGTTGATTGTTGGTTGCAAAATTCGCAACATCCGTCCGCCATCGGCCGGAATCGGGCCAGCGGAATTGTGGATCTGTTTGATTTGAACTCGGTCGAACGAACGTTTTGTCATTCTTTTCATTATTTTTTTCCCTATTTTCCTCGCTCTCTCTATCACGCACACACACATACACACAAAGAGGCTCCTTAGCCGTACGGTGCTATTACTTGGTGTTATTCAATATTATTCTCCACTCGTAGCCCCTCTTTGTCTGTGTTTCCCCCGTTTTTTGCCAATGGTAGGAAAATGGGGCCTACCGCTTTCATATCATTAACATATAGCTAGGAGCATCATGCTCCCACCGCAAGAAGGAAACCCGCTCCTCCACACTCTTTCCTGCTGCGGGAAAGCTGCGGGAATTTTTCAAGCTTTTCCTTCGCCTCTCACGAGCACGGTGCACGAACAAATCGGGAGAGAAAGAGGGAGAGAGTCTGTGTACCGTCGCTCTCGTAGTAGTCGGAGATAGTTTTCCCATTATCTGAGACGGTTTTCCCACAACCAGGATCACTCTCTTGCTATGTCTCTCTCTCTCTCTGTGTCTCTCTGTCTACACTGCTGCTCACACACACTCACCAATACCAGCTGGGGATTGGGCTAGGGAAGCTCAGCTGGGAGGGCTTTGCGTTCCTGCGGACGTTCGGTCGGTCCAACACCAACACTAGCGCCCCGGTCACGACGCATGCTGGTGTAGCCACTGCCTTGACACACTTATACCAGCGCGTGCCAGCGCAGCGCATTCCCGTCCTGATCCGTTTTGCCCATTCACAAACTAGTCAACTTCCTTATCGTGGGCCGAGCATCGAGAGCACACGGGTTCGATTCGCTCGAAATCAAACCGAACCGGGCCACCCCGTGTCCAACAATGTGTGCGCGTGTGTGTGTGTTCCTTTTTTCCTAGAGACTTTTTGTTGCTTTTCCCGTTGCGTTTTTTTTTCCTGCGTGCTCTATTCCATCGCACTCCTCTTCATAGCGCTCGAACGTATTATTCTTGTAATGTTTCGCCTGTTTGGATCGGTTTGTGTGTTTTTTTCCTTTCTTTTGTCATTCTCTATCTCTCTCGCTCACACTCCACCGACCCTCCTCCCGTCACTGGATAAACAATATGTCACACCAGCATTAGGCCAAAGGCTCACCGCAGGGCCCCTTGTCCGCGCCTTGGACGATGCTTTCCTCCCCCCGATCCCGGAAGGCTTTATTAATCGCCATCGGCAGCCATCGGGTATTGATTTTAATTTGCTGCCATTTTTCCCATCACCTTGCCTCCTTGCAATGGCGGAACCGGGTTTTGGGCTGAAAAGAAGAAACTCGTGAAGAATAAGAAGAAGAGGAAGCTTAGTTTTTGTTGCTGTTATTTCGATGGCGATGATCTAATCGTTCGGGCTAGCAGCAGCACCGAAGTTGGTTACTAAGAACGTTGTTAGGGGGCTTGGGCTTGGGTGTGGGTTGTTTGTTGTTGTTGCTGTTGCTTTTGCTCGGGTTTCACCTTTTTGTTTTTTGTTGTTGTTGTTGTTTTGTTCTGCCGTACGATGATGATGAATGGTTTGCTATAGTCGGTAGTTTGCATGATGAAAGCAGAAGTTTTTTCACTTGGTACGGGGGTTAGCTTTGTACAACTTGGAAGAAGCGAGAAGGCTCCCGGATTAATAGTGAGCAGCGTTAAAACGTGTCATCGTTTTAATCAGTGAACAAATCGCCTATTGACAGATCGGATATTAGTGGCGCAGAACAAGATTATGCCTAAGGCCTTTTCTTGTGGTGAAAATTGCCTTAAATGAGCTCATGAGTAGACTCACCAGCTCCGACCTTCAAAGATCTCGTGCAAGAAGTTCAAGACTTTGAGAACAAGCTTTCTCTATTGCGCGGAATGCTTACGAAACGAAGGTTCTACAAAGAAACGAACAACATGAGACAGCATTTCTTTTAACCACTGTTCACAAAACCGAATATAAATCCCAACAGCTCTCCACAAACTAACTTACAAACAATTATTTAAACCCTCACCGCGTACAACAGGCTCTTCAGGTCGGCCCACTTTGCGCAGTCCTTGCTAAACGCCGTTCGGCGGAAACGATTATGAACCGATGTGAAGGGTGGTGGTGGTGGAACCCTTTGGGATGGGGATGAACGTCTCTCACGCGCGCACACACACACACACACCCACAAGAGGTTCCGTATCGTTCGGTGGGCTTTAGAGTACCTTCCCGTGTCTAGTGCTCCAGCAGGCGTAAGGGAGACGGCCCACTCGATGTGGAGTCCCGGGCCGGGAAACCGAGCTAACCGGGTGTTACGAAACGTTTGCGCCGGGGCACCAAGGCATAACAGGGACGCGGGCTCGCTTGTGGAATGCAACACACCAAAGCGCTGCTGCTGAATCGCCCAAACACCCACGGCATTGCCGGGGACCGCTTGCTAGACTTTTGTCTTTCCACGGTGCAAAAAGAAGAAAACAAAGTAAAAAAGACACGATGAATCTCGAACCAAACTCGGAGAGCGGAGCCGTTGCGTGTTGCGTGTGGTCGCGTGCATCAGACAGCATCTTGCGCTGGAAGCGGGGAGCATCCCTTTGGGAGCGTTTTGTTCGACCTTTTCTTTTCGCGCTTCAGCTCGCGCCTCGTCCCACCGCGAGAGACGTCCCGCGAGCATATTACCTAACCGTGCTGACTGGCAGCAATAATGGCACGGAGGGTTCTCCGTTCCCTTTTCCACTCCGCCACATTGCTCCGGAAGGACGTGATTGTCCCTCTGTTTCTGACTTTTATTAATTGATTTCGATTCCATCTGCAAGACAACGGCGACAACGGGCGGCTGTTGTCGTCTTTTTTTTATTTTCCCTTTATTTCTCTCTCTCTCTCTCTCTCTCTCTCGCTCTCCCTTTTTTCTCACTCTTTTCCTGTTGTCTCGCTTCAACCCGCATCACAGCCCTGGCCCATGTTTCCGCTCGGTGTTCGGTCATCCGGAAGGAATGGGAAAATTTCGGTTGTCTCTTAGCCAAACCGCAGGGATTGTGCTGCTCCAATCCCCCGCCTAGACGAGGGTTTAGGTTTGAGTATGGTTTTGGGGTGGTAAATGGTTGCTGTGCCATTCTTCCCAACATTCCAGCACCGTCTGTTCGTTCCGGCCCGAGGGCGCTTAATGTTCGTCCGGACGTTTTGTGGGACCTGTTTTTTTTTTGGTTTGTTTGGTTGGTTTCTTGTTCCATTTGCGGTGGGTTGAGCTGGCGCGGGGACTTTTCCCCAATCGCAGTCGCTGGCAGTTTTTCGCTATCATTCGCTCGTTAATGTAGCAACCTTTCAAACCGATCCGATGATTGATTTTCGGCCGTTTGGTCCTGTCGATATCTCGATGCGTACCAATTTCCACCCCGGCTAATGCGAACCATTAGAGTGTGTGTGTGTGTGTGTGTGTGCGTTTGGTTGTGTTTATTTTTTCTCAACCTGCTTTAGGTGTGTTCTCGTTCGCTTCTTCTCTCTCTCTCTCTCTCTCTCTTTCACTGCATCGATCATAATGCCTTGGTGTCGATTTTCTTGGCTTCGGGGTGAACTTGCCACTGTGGGAGGTGATTGTTTCAACGATTAAGGTTCGTTTCGGTGAAATCACCTCAATCTCTAGAGAGTGAAAAGACTACCCTGGCGTGTGCTGATGAGTTTCCTCTTCCTCTCCAAGGAACCTCTTTTCTTTCCTTTTTATACACTTGCTGATGTGGTGAAGCAGACGTAAAAAACTACCACGTCAAAATGTGATGACCGCTAGCCATCCGGGCTGGCCGGATTACATGATCGTAGTGAGAGACGGGGAGGGTGAGGGTCGAACTCGATGTTGGTCAAACGTGATGGCCAGCGAGATTGGGATCTCGGGGCTAGCGCAATTGACATGCCGTACCGTGTTGTAGCCCCAGCGCTCGTCCCGTTAATCATTTCCACGAGGACCGTAAACGCTCCCGCCAGGCCGGCAAAACGTGCCAAAACAGCGAAAAAAGTAACACACCAACTGCGGGTTGTACATTCACACAGGCACAGCCACACACAGCCACACACAGTTCGATCGCGTCTGGGTATGGATGGAGAAGGAAGAAAAAAAACATGGAAATTTCACTCTCCGTCTGACAGCTAATTAGATGAATATCACTTTAAAGTGTATGTGCGCGCAACAAGCAAAAGCCAAAAGCGCGTTTGTGGGTGTGTGGTGGCCTGCAGCAGTGTGCAGAATTATTTTTTGGAGTATAAATATCGACCGGCGGGGGGCTAAATTTAGAGCGCTCATTGATCGACCGCTACCGCTGACACGGGACTTCCTGCGCGTGGTTGGAAAAGAGAGAGAGAGAGAGAGAGAGGGAGAGAGATGTCCGGCGGGAGATGTCGCTGGAAGGCTTCTCGGCCGACCGGCGGTCCAGCGTTTGGGTTTGGAGAGGATTTTTCCATTTTTTATAAGCAACAATAATGTCACCTTTTTTGTTGCGTTGCTCCTGTTGTTATTAGCGCGTGAGTGCCTTCGAGGGCTACGGGGCGCGTGGGCTAAATAATTCATATTTTAATCAGAAACTAAATAAGGATACGCTTCCCGGTGTGTTGACAAGCTGAAGGAAAAAGTGGCAGGATTTAATGTGGTCCTTTTTTTGCGAAGGGAGGTTTTAGTTGGGAAATTGGTAACATTTTTAAGCCTGCCCTACGGTGGCCATGGAAAGTACTGTTGATGAAAGATTGATCACATCGTATTTGGAATGCCTTTTGAGTTGTTTGTAAAAAAGTGATGCTTTTAAAAATTACATGAATTCCTGGTTGAAGGGACGTTCAGTGCTTTTGGTAAAAATATCTCAATAGTTTGTAGAACCTACACCACCACAAACACTCTGTTTGGGTCGATTCGGTCACAACATGTTCGCCTGTGGTTTGAACGTTTTATACAACAGAACTTGGTCCAACCGTATGCTTCCTTTTAATTCAATAAACGTCACAAATGCTGACGAGAGCTACGCACCATGCATATGTTGTGGCACAATCAAACCGGACGGGCATGCAACTTATCATACGGACAGCATTAAAAGGCAGAAAAAAAGTGTTGCAAATTGGGATCCAAAAAATTGAAACAATATTTACAGACACTGACGTACATTAATTGAAGCTGGACATCATAGACAGTTTCCATCAAACTATGCTAGCCTTGCAATTGGATTATGTTGGAATATTTTCAGCCCACTCAATGGACAGTCATGTACTGGCATAAACGATGGAGAAAGCGTCATTTTATAATAACATTTGCTCAAACAATTGAGTGGTTCACTTTTGCATTGTTCGAAGGGCTTTAAAGCGGCTTTTGCATACACATCAAGGGTGAAAATAGTACAATATATATTAAAGTAATGCTGGCATATTTTATTTATTGGTTCTTTCCGGTAAATATCGGCCTCCATTTATTGTTATTGTTTTTGGGTTATGACTATCGTCGCTGCTTATTTCTGATGTAGAATGAAAAGAACATTATTACATAGGTGATAGTTCATCCCAAATTCTGGGATCTATCTAGTGTCAATTCTTGTGTCTATCATGAACGCTGGTTGTCGACACATGAGCCTAAATTAAATGTTTAAATGTTTAGACAAACCTTTTACTCAAGCGTTTGAAGCAAACAATTACCATAGCAATGCTGTGTGAAATTCAGTTATTTCAAATATGTATCATATTTCCATTCCCCACAAAACTACTGTCATAAAAAGAAACAATCCAAACCGTAGTAGATGCCACAAAAGACTCGTACTTGCCACCAGTCTTACATGAAACTAAACTGGATTTGCCTTTTGTCAATCATGCTGGTTAAGCTTGACATCAAGTGCCTCCGGGCCCGGGTAGCTATGGCCTAGAGTGCCTTCTTCCAGCCCTTCCCCCCACCCTTTCGACACGCATGCCAGGGGCGTATCAGATTTACCGGCGAGGCCCGGTAATGCCGATTTCCGACGCCGCGCGCAATCCGGCCCAGCTCCATCGCGCACGGTTTCTTTCGCAACGGGTGGATGCGGAGTTTGAAACATGCAGCGAAAACAAAAAAAAAACACACATTCGGCATGAATATTTATAGGCCCTGGCCACTGCCAAAAACCGCACGCATGTTGTTGATAGTATCAAATTTCGAAAATAAACCTATATGATGCTGCAAACCTTAATTTTCCTTTGCGTTTGTTTTTTTTTTCGTTTCTTTGGGTTTTTTTCCTCCCCTGCTTGAGGTTACAAGCATAGCTGCTCGTTCGTTTCGGTTCGGCATTCCGGGCGTGCTTTTCGGGTGGCAAGGAGCTGGGGCAACGAGTCACAGAAGCATGTGACACACATACACACACACACGCGCGCGCTCGAAATGGATATCCATATCGACCGCTGGTAATACGCTCGCCTTCCCAGGGAGATTGGGCGCAGAGGCTTTCCCGAGGACGTTTGCGGGCGAAAGGGGGGAGTAATTCTGTTGCTTTGCGAGAGTGTTACGGTTCGGTGGAGTTCCTTTCTTGCTACGGCAGAAGGCAGCATAAAATAACTATGCTCATATCGAGCTGGCTTGCTAAAGGACCTTCACAAACCCATTTGATTATTCATATTTTGGCTCGGTTTGTTGCAGGCAAAAATAGGAACAGAAGAAGCATTGCAACATTCTATAGCAGTATTAGATAATGATGAGTTGTTAAGATAACTTAACAGACTAAGAATCAAAAGCTATTTCAAAGAAAACTTTTCATCAAAGTGTACAAAAATGTCTCACAGCTTTGTTTAACAGAACCGAGAAGAGCTTCTTGATATTTCCTAAACTGTTTAGCTCTTCTCATCAAATACGACGCTTGATAGATTGCATTCGTTCCACATACTTCATGCTCAAACTCCATCCAACCTGTCTCCCTTCTACCTACTGATATCTTATATGCGATTGTGCAGCTTTGTGTGTGTGTGTCTTTGTGTGCTTCCTCCAGTCGTTTCTGGGCTGTCACGTTTTCCCGGAAGGTTGTAGCTCTGCGCCTTGCCCGATAGGAAAACTAGGACACTGCCACCCTACCCGGTCTTGGCGTCGCGGTGTTGGTGAGTGGCCGTACTGCCGCACACTGCAGTAATTGACCTTCGATTTTATTGTGCGAGTAAATTTATTGCGCTTTGCGATTGCATCCATGCTCCAGGAGCTTTGGTTTTTGGATCGATTGTGGACGGTGCCCGGGTACTGGTGGGCATGTTCGGTTTTGCCCCACGCCTTGCCAACGATAAGAAGACGCTCGAGGAATGGATTTCTTTCTCGGTGCAATGGTGCAAATACACACACACACACCAACGTACATACATAAACACACACACACACATAACGGTAAAATATATTACTTTTTAATTGCATCAGTCAAGCGACGCCATCACGATTGGGATTTCATTGGCCTGCCACTATGGGGTGGTTGGGCTAATGGGAGAAGTTTGCTTTTATTACGCTTGTTGTTTCTGTTTCTGAGGTTGATATTGATAAAATGACTAGAAGGAACAAGAGCAAATTCTTAGAAAATATTGTTTAACACAATAAAACACTGATAAAACCATTGGAAATGAATAATCAAATAAATACCTTGTTGAAATCATTCTGTACCAATTGCAATGTTAAGAAAAACGTATACTCTTTACTTAAAGTTAATGGCTGGTATTATTGAATCCGTTCGTAGCGGCGGCGTACGTCCCGACACTCATTTTCCTAACGTACTAGATGGTTGCTACAGTTGTTCACCGTGGCGTTGTAGGAGCGGGCTCAAGAAATGCGTTGCCATCCCTAGAATTTCATGTGAGCGCCGTACGTTCCCGCTACGAACGGATTCAATAATACCAGCCAATATTTCATACGATAAATTCATACATTGATCCTAAAGATTGAATTCGCTTACAGCGTTTCCCACGAATAATTGGTTGGATCCCATCAATTTTTGGTGGGTTCCCATATTGTTTTCCCACGATGTTTTGGTCATTTCTCAGAATTTTTTGGCCCAATTGTATTGATATCTAATCGAAAAATACCAATACATTATGTGAACGAACCAAAAATCTGTGGGATACGATCAAAAAATCGTGGGAACGCTCCAAAAAATTAAGAGATTTGACCCATAAATGGAGTGAAACCCTGTATCTTTTAAAACCAATATCCCTTTCGGCCTTTTAAAACAGTTTTCCCTGTTTGAAACTTGTACTTGTTGTAAAATAATTTGTTTGGATATTACTTCTGGATTACCTGGATATGACTTCTACTTACATGACTACTACTTATATAAATATGCGACAGTTACAGCGTTTCCCTACCCAGCTCAAAATCGCAAGCTTACCTTCCGATTGCAATTATTTTATTTCAACACAGACAATTATGTGTTTAATTTGTTAGATTATAGGTTTGAAATATTTAGTTGAATTGTTGAATTTCCAATTAGATTGAATTGAAATCTCCTGTTTCCAAGAAAGTATCGCTGATTTTGTGTCCATTACTAAACCTATAGATGAGGTGATTATTTAAGAACCTTTTTACACACCCTCACAACTTTTCCATAGTTTCCTTCCACTTCATAATTACGGTTGAGCTACAACTAGAGCCCATTTACTTGAGATTCTGTTTTATTTTTTGTACTTCTGCGAAAGATAGAAAGTCAAATTTATTTCCATTTTTCTTTTCATTCAAACTCAACATCTATTCTATGAAGCATTATCCTTATCAACCTAACTCACCCTCACGATCAAGCAAGACCACAGTGCGAGCTTTCCTTATAATTCCGGTTGACTGGGAATCTTCCCTCTCAGCCCTTCCTTCATTCACCCTCTCACCTTGCACCGTACGATGCGGCGCAGGCATTTCGGTGCACGGCAGGGCCCGGGGTAATAAATTCGCACCCCACCGCGGGCAGGGCAGGGTGTGGGACCTTCTTAGTGGTGGGCTAAAAATAAGCGGATCGCAATCGCAACCCCACACCCTTCTCCAATCGGTCGGCTAACGATCGGGAAAACACCGACAGGCGCAAAGAGGGTGGAAGAAGGGAAAGAAATTCAGTTTCCGTTCGAGTTTTTCAAGAATCAATTTCACCTTCCGCTACGTCGCAGTCTAATGGATACTCCCGCCTTACCCGACTACCACCCCTGCTGCTGCTGCTACCGGTTTCAGTTTCCACGCTCTCACCTTACCTGAGGGCCTCCCCCGTCTGCCGTTGTGCAGCGCTTGGTAGCGCTTGGGAGTCATGTGTTTTCTTTTGCCTTTTTGGTATGCTTTTGCTTTTTATTGGTCCGCATCCGCATAAATCCGGTTCCGCGGTACACAGACACACACACACACACAGTCCGTCCGCCGATCGTTCGCCCGAAACGGAACACGAACAGAATAGGCGCAGCACGGGCGCAGCATAGTAATAATCAAAAATCTCGCTTAAAATTCTTTCTCCTGCCGGGAGGGGGGTTTAACCCACCTCTCCTGCTAGACCCGCAAAAAATAAGCCAGTGGCGATGAGAGATATGGAATTAAAGGAGGGGAAATGAGGTCGTTCTAAGGGAACAAGGGCTTGCAAGAAAGCGAGAAGGTGAACGGTGAAGCTGGTTGATAATCTCTTTCCCGTCTGTTTTTGCCCTGGTTTTTTTCCGAACCACGCGGGTTTGACCGGTGGTTTTCGATCGACGGAGCCGCCAGACGCAGCTCGATATTATTTATTTGAATTATGTTTTTTTTTCACTAGGGCTAAACTCTCATGCCGGATAAATCGATCGAAACGTATCGATCTCTCGGGAAAGTGGTTCGATCGGTCAGGGGGCATCGGGCACGCGCTTTTGGATGAGATGAATATTTTACATCATTTTGAAATTAGAGAGACAAAGATAGACAGAGAGAGAGAGAGAGAGAGAGGGGGAGAGAGAGAGAGAGAGAGAGATGCAGCTATAAAGAAGGAAAAAGCAACCACCATCAAAACAAATCTGGGCTGCTCCCTATCGAGGTCAGTTTTCCACTGATTGTTTGGCAGGTTTTGCGTGGAGGGAGCCATTAAAAATCACTTTCTTCGAGCGCTCGCTCGTGTTTTCCCCCCTGCGCTGCTTCCTTGCAGCCCTACTGGGTAAAATAACATTTGCATACGTAGGGCGCAAACAGCACATGGATATTCTTTGCTGTCCGAAAAAAAAAACAAATCAAGAAACTAAAAAATGTGGTGAAAACCCAACCAGAACGGAAACAAATCCTTCGCAGAAACAGTGGGACAGTGATACACACGCCGATGGGAGAGGCGGTTGGACAGAAGCCAGAAGGGAACAGTGGCGAAGGCTGGAGCGGTCCGAATCACAGCAGCCCTGTGGCAAACCATTTCGCCAGTTTCGCCCGATTGAACCTTTGCCGAACGCACTCGGGAAACTCGAATCTTGGGTGAGGAAGGAGGAAACGGGCAGCGCTGCGTGCGCTTGCTCACTCGCTTGCGCGTTGTTTATTTATCCAAGTCTTCGCTCCGACGGCACCGACGGTCGACTGGACTTTATGGGTGTGGATGAAAGGGAAAATGTTCTTGAAGTTCTGCTGCCCCCACCCGCCTCATACACACACACACACACACACACACACACATCTCATTGGCCCGCTCCAGAGACCCGAGTGTGCGATACGATACTTGTTTGATTGGAGCTGACTTTGGGGAACGGTTTTTGTTTGTGTATGCTAATGTTTGTCCGTTCGCATTCGCACTAGAGTGTGTGTGTGTGTGTGCGTTTGTGAGTGAGAGACAGGAAGGGAACGGTGGAGGGGTGGGCGGGCTGCTCGCCGTAATGAAAACAGCAGCACCGCAACAGCAAAAGCAACGGTCGATAGATGAATTATGGTAACGGAACTGCTGCTGCCACTCAAAACCCGGTTTGTTGCAACCGTTACGCAGGCCAACTTAGTAGGTAAGCGCCTTGCCTCGGCGTCGGAGTTGTTACGCTTTTTTGTTGTTGCTTTTTGGTCTTATTTTACGATCGTAATCGATCAGGAAGTGTTCCTATGCTGGCGAGTCCGTATGCTTGTGTGTTTACGAGGCAAAGGCGGATATTGTCGAGAGAAAAAAGGGTTACGAGCGGCCATGAAACATAAACGGGCAAACCTTCTCTGTGCCGCTCTAGACTCTGTACCGATAAGAGCAAATAAATTAAAACTCATTGAAGTAATTTTGGCTCATCTGGGGAATGTGCTGCAATGCAAGTTAAACAGCGACAAAGAAGATGGAAAAAGAAAAAAAAATATGATCAAATGTTACAAACTCTTCAAAGTCTACGATGCTGCAAATGGTGTGCAACTTTCGCTCATTGATCAAAGCATGTTTGATGTGGGCAATTGTTTACAGCTTAAAACTTGACCGGATCAAGGTTAGTGCCTAGAAGAATTATTCATCACTATCACCCACACGTATATAGAAAGGAGCTTCAAATGGTTAAACAGGATCGAGCAACGAGCAAACATTATCAAACAACTACAAACTGTCTTTTGTGAACTACATATCATTCGCAGATGAGATGATTTGTGTGAAATTATATGTCTTTTTTTGACTTATTAAATCCCTTTTTAATTAACATTCCACTAATTTCATTCCATACTTTTTTCTCTCTCTTTCTTTCCTTCACCGCACAGGGTCAATGTTCAGCCGGTACACTGCCTGTGGCCTGGATAGACGAAGGTCCTGGACCACCGCGGTGTCCACCGCCATGTGCAACGCTGCGTGCGCATGCCGCGTCTAATAATAATAATAATAACATTAATAATAATAAAAATAATAATAAAAATAATAAAAATAGTAATAAGCCATACAATATTGATAATACTAAATATAACATGGAGAACCGGTTAAATGATAAACAACAGTGCCTTGACTATTTGGGCGATAATGAAGAGTTAAGTCCAGCACAAATTTGTAAAAAATCGTCACAAAGTATTGAGACCAAGCTGCAAACATTACGTTTAAGACATTGTTGTGAGCGTACCGTTGGCAGTGCTTTACACAACGCAGCCTACGCCGACGTGCTGCACGGCGGACCGGGCTGCACCGGGCGGCTGACCGAGCTGCTCGAGACGGACGCGCTGGCGGCACGGATCACATGCGAATTTACCGAGGTGCTGATACGGTACGACTGCGGACAGCCGTACTCTATCATCCACCACTGTGAGGATTGTAAGGTAAGTCGAGCGCATAATTTTGGGGGGGTGGAGATTTTGAACCATTCTTTTAAGGGGTCTTTTTAAGAATGTTGGCTAATCTTAATGCTTGGTTAAATATGTTTTTTACTTTAAAGAAACAAATTAATATAGCAATTCGTTACTTCAAACCAATTGTTTGCCATTTTCTATTCATCGCACACACACAAACACACACACAGTCCCACGAGCAGTGAGCATTGTGGCGAATTAGACAAACTTTTGCTTCACTGCCAACCATAATCTTTATCGCTCTCATCATCCATCCGTTCCGTTCCGTGATCCGTTGCCATGGCCCTTGCATAAGTGTGCACGATTGTATCTACAACCCCTGTGTGTGTGTGTGTGTGCGACCGTGTAGCTCGCACATTTTCCACATGAGAGCATCGCTCGCTCTGGAAGCGATTGGCTTTTCCGTTCTAGTGCGGCCCCCGAGAGCAAGGGCACCCGAGGGTTACAGTGCATGAGGATGGCAGGAATGGCCACCGATGGCAAAAGGATAATCGGTCCCGGCAACGACCATCGTACATTGTTGTCTTCCCCGCTCTCCTGCTCGCGCTCTTCTCACCGCAATGCAATGCCGTTTCCGCCGTCCCATTTAGTGGTGTTTGCGGGGAAGCGTAAGGAGCGGCAGCGTGGTAATGAGGACAGTTCGCTTTCGAGCGCACACGAAAATGTGCGTATGTGTGCGAGCAAACGGGATGCTGCGGTGATACCGTCGATGATGATGCTGCTGCTGCTGATGATGATGATGGTTGAAAACGCACATCTTTCCTGTCCCCGTTTCGTGCTGAACAGCGAGCAGCTTCTATTTCCTGCAGCAGTTTTTTGTTTCTTGCTGTTTGCTGTGCTTCTCTTCCTACAGACAGAGTTCGGTTTGCACGCTCCCCCGTAATGAAACCGCTTCCAGTGCTCGGTTTGGCGTGTTTTCTCTTTCGTGCCTTTTGCCTTTAGATGCCCCCGGAAAACAGAGAGCAGAGGTATGATTTTCCCTTCTGCTCGAAAAACTAAACTCACCGGAAATGAGCAAAAAACCGTAGGGTCAAAGGGACACAACAACTCGACGGACCAACTCCCAAAAAATCCGCAACCACGAACACTCCCCGACCGGCCAAAAGGAATGTTGTGCAATTTTTCGTTTTGTATTTTTGCACAAGGTCTTTATGGGTCCTTCTGAGGTTCGAAACTGGGACACAACCCGTGTGCGCGCACGGTGTACGTACGTACGGTTGTGCCATTTCCAAAAATTAGCGCAATGCAGATGAAATGAAAAATTATGCTTAATCGTAGACCTACCGAATGTTTGCCGCAACAACGCTGCGCAAAGCACGGGTCAAAAGGGCACAGAAAACGGGGGCCAAGGAGGGGGGATGGGAACACTATCTCTTGGGAAAATTATCATATCTTCAGCGGGCCAGCTGCCAGCGTTCCCAGCCGCAGAGTGTGTTCCTTCTCACAGCTCCGGGGCCCGCTACGCGATGGAGCTCCGAGGGAGCCCAATGCCGAGTGTAATTACTGTTAAAGTTTCAACGGAGCACCTTGGACCGCCATTACTGCCCCCCCCCCCCCCCCCCCCTCTGCATTTCCTCCGCACTAGTTTGTGCTGCCGTTAACTGGCACCACCAGTCAACCTTTTGATTCTGCGACGAGTAGTTGGGTGTGTATGTGTTTGTGTGAGAGCGTGGCCCATTTCATCGGTGAAGCCCTCTTTCCCGGAGCGTTCGGCAGAGTGTTTGAAGTAGAAACAATTAAAACTATTAGTCAAACCACGCCTCGCCTAAACTGTCCTCGACCGTGTCCGGGTGGCGTTTCCTCCCAGGCCCGAAAACTCTCCACAGCCGTTGGAATGATTATGGCTTGAGCAATGATGATGAGAAGGATGATGATGACGATGGTGGTGGCGAATCTTGTTGGTGGCGGTGATGGCGGTAATGGCGGTTACAACGAATGGTTATAGTTGCACCGAAGGCAACCCACAAATGGTTGCGTCATGCTTTCTGCCCGCGGACGACCAATGTTATCAAGTAATACAGTGCGTTTTGTTTAAAGTGAAATTCTTCTGCACGTCCTTAAAGTTGGTTGTGGCAATTTAAGTTGAAACGCTTCTACCACTACTATGCTTCACTTCATCAAACAGTGTGCAGAAAATACTGCTGCAGCAATGGCAAAGCTGGCGAGAAAGTGTCAACCCCTCTGGGAAACACTAAGGACAGGCAACGCCACCCGGTACAATGTTGCAGATTCGTTTCCACCTCGCTCATGGTGGTGCCCCGTAACCGCGTTTGTAACAAGCGGGCAAATTGATTTTAATAATAGATCTGACAATGATGCCACTTCATCGGGGGAGCCTTTTTTGGGGCGACAACAAGCAGCTGAGTTTTCTCTTTCTCTCTCTCTCTCACACACACACACACACACACTGTCACGATAGATCCGTGCACCAAACGGGGAACCGCGATTCGCAACCGTTAACCACACCAACCAACCAAGCAACGAGCAACGAGGTCAGCTGATTCAATTAGCCCCTCACACACACACACACACACACACACACACACACGCACACGGAACAGTTGTCCCCCCGGGTGGGTTTCGGGGTTCTTACGGGTTGGGTGTTGGGCTCGTGGGTTGGCAAAGGCTTTCAATTAGCTCTCGATGTGTATATATGTATTAGTGAAACGCACATTAATGCTTAATAAGGCACACCCGCACCCGCTGCATGCTGGGACACGCGTGTGTGATGGTCGTGTGCCACTAAAACGCTCACTTTAGCGGAGCCAGTGACAGGCTCGAATGCCGCCGAGGGTTTACCTAGTTTTGCATGTATTCTCTCGGGTGCGGTATGCATGTTTTGATTAAAGCCAAGCGTGATGGTTGATTTGATCAAATGGCACCAATATGGAGAATGGACGGCACTCGTTTATTTGGTGGAGACGCCTGGTGCTGAGATGGAGACGCCTGGTACACAGAAAAGGAGGCGCATGGTACTTTAATTGATAGCAAGAAGGAGACTACACTAGTTAGACGAAATCTCATGCATTACGTAAAACAAACACCGTATTTAAGATATAAATTTCATGATAAATTTATATCAATACAACGGCAAAAATTTAAACGTTTCACATGTCCTAAGTTTGTAATAAACTTTGATTTATCACAGTTATTTGACAAGAACGACGAAAACTGCAAGGAAGATAAAAAAATTCTAATTGCATTGATAATCGTTTCAATAGAATCCAAGAAATCGTTAGAAAAAGATAAAAATAGACAAGAAAAGGCTTTCATCATGAATCATAACTGCAATTCATTAGTAAATAATAAAATAAATGAATTTCGATCTGTAATAACTCCATAAAACGATCAAAATCTTAAAGAATTGGTTTGCCAGTGTCAAAAATTATACTTTATTCTCATATTTTCGGTTCAAGCCGGTCTTGTGGTGCAGTCGTCAACTCCTACAACTTAACAATATGCCCGTCATGGGTTCAAGCCCCAAATAGACCGTGCCGCCATGCGTAGGACTGACTATGGGAGGTTATCCAAAAGTCACTGAAACCCAACCCGACAAGTGGTTGGCTTAACAGAAGAAGAAGAAGAAGAAGCTCATACTTCCATGTGTAAGCAAATTGTGAACAAGATGTTATGGACAAACGTTTAGTGAATTTATAAATCGATCGATATGATCAATGATAGCAAGTTCTCTTAAAGCACTGATAGCAAGTAGACAAATTCTGTTTGTTTTTTTTTCACAAAGCCGACGCAACTGAACCATAAGCTCATTGCCACTAAAGATTATTTTGTTTCAGATAATTCCAGAATCATTTACGCCAATGCAAGCATTTAACATAATCATTAAATTGATTCAAATTAAAAAAAGTCAACTTCATCACTCACAACGAGTGGCAAACCATCCGATCTGCTCCTTTTAGGAACTGTTTTTTTAATCGGCCCATAAAAAAACCATTGCAGTAAACTGTATAAAAACACATATGAAAAAAAAATCAATACCATACCACCAAAACGCACTGCCACTAACAGGATTTCGTTCGCTGCGTTAGTGACAAGCGCTCGGGCTGCAGCTAAATTGGATCAATTGACAACGTTGCAAAACAAATGACGATATCCTGTCACGGCCAAACAGGATTGCTCTCTTGGCACTGGCACTGGTCACAAATGCTCTCGAACTAGTTCCTTCTCTCTCCTTCGTTCGCTCTCCGAGTATCGAAGGAAACAAGGAAGCGCGTTTCGTATCGAATTGGGACAGAAAAAACATTCCACCCACTTTAGAGGGCATTGATTTCACATAAATCTTGTTATGGCCCCCACATAAAATAAGCTGTGATGGAGGCAAGGGGTAACGGTACATCAACGGGCCACACACACACACACACCAGGAAAACACCTTAGGCTGAGCAGATAAAGCAACAAAAAAGAGACAGTGAAGAAGCACGAAAAAAACTCCTTCACACACAAAGTTCCTGCTACACGGTTGGGTGTGTATCTCGCCTGCCCAGAAGTGTTTCGTGCCGCTTGATCGGATTGATTTGAGCTCTCTGGCCGAGCCTTCCTTTCCGCCCGGCTCACTCCATACAGTGGTATTAAGCACAGAAAGAGGGCAACACAACACACAGGGGAGAAAAAAAAACTCATGTGAGCTATAGAAACGGCAACACGGACCAAGCACTGTGTAATGAAAAACGGCAACCGACACGAACAACGAATAAAACAAGGTGGGCGAAGGCGAATACCGTTTTTGCTGCAGGTTGCGCAAAGGCGTCACAGCAGCGGCAGTGGTCGGTGGTAGGAGAGCACCAATGTGTCATCGCGTCACGCCATATGTCACTAATTAAAGGCAAAGTGTTAACAATGCCGGGCTGGATCGATGTTTACAATCATCTTTACGACTGTTGGCTGGAGGTTGAATGATTTTTGTTTTCCTGTTGCGGTAGGGTGTGTGTGTGTGTGTGTGTATGTGTGCTTTTCGATACGCGATACTGTAAGGTGTGTAGGTTGTGTGGAAGGTTGTAAAATGGTACCCGTGATACGCGTTTAACGATTTGAGCCGTGTCGACCGAAGGTGCAACGATTACAAGTTATTGGCAGGTGGAAATGAGATGCTTTTTTGTTGTTGTTGCCTGTGCTGAATAATGACACATTGTTGTTTTTATTATAACAGCCTTTAAGTAATTAAAACACGCTCGACTTCCAGGAGGAGACAACAAACAATTAAACTCTTTAAAAAACTGAATAATTCATTCTCACTGCATAACGGCGTCCAACAGTCCTTGAGCTCTAACGGAGCCAATTAGCAAACCGGTCATTCTTTTTAAACTTGTCCATGAAACGAGGTTAAGATTTCCTCTCTTGTTTTGCATCAAAATGAGCAAACAGAAGAAGAAGCGAAAAACTGTGATCCATTCCCTAAAACTCACAAACCTGCTCTTCCTGAAATATGAAACAATAAAAGATACAGCTGAAAATTCAAGCAAACCAGATCAAAGCCCTAGAAACGTAGAGTGATTCGACCGTTTCCTTTCTTCTTTTTTCCCACCCGACACTCCAACACATGCCGGCAAATGCGGCCAGGCCAAACGGTCACCCGTTTGGAGTACAATTTTGAAAACCGCAGGCATCGCTATTCGCCATCGCGCTCATTAGCCCACGCCGTTGACGTTGACCTTCGTTAAAGAGAGTGGCGCGAGAAAGGAGGTGCAGCAATGGCGATGGTTGTAGTGGAAGTGAAAAATGAAGAAGAAGAAAAACAAAACTACACGCCACACAGGAACCACATCAATCAACATTGAAACATTCCACCGTCCATGATTCACCGCAAGCGAGTCGAATGTGTGGTCGAATAAGTTTGTTTTACGGCTTGGGGAGAGAAGGGTAGGGAGCCGCGTGAGCGCGGAAGGACAAGAATCGTTACCGAGTCGCATCGTTGCAAAGTGGACGGTAAACGGCTATTTCGAGTTGGCGGTAGTGGTGATGTTGTTGAATTGCCGCACCAGCGGATTGGATGGTGCAGATCGCGCGCATACGAAACTCCCGGCGACAGGGTGACAGATTCCGTACCGAGGCACGTACTTGCTTGGCACTTACGGGACGGGTGCTTATTAAGATTTCCCTGGACAGTGGGTACCGCGTGAGCGCAAAACAATTTTGTGCTGGGCGATTTAATTAAACGGTTTTGGGGAACGAGGATGCTGAACGGTCGGTAATGGCGATTCATAATTGGAACCGTTTGTGATTCGTTTATTTAATGGATCTCAATTTTTATTTAAAATCTGTTATTTTAATCCACATGCTGTCAATTTTTGAACAAATCAATAACACTATGATTCCAAATTAAACGTAAATTTCAAAATGTTGAAACGAATTGGTCCCTCCATCGATCGAAAGCAGACTCTCCGGTTGCTGGCTCTACCCTAAACTGCATCATTCATCATCACGATGTCGGCATTCTCACACAGATGCCATTTTGTTCCACTAAAAATTTCCCCAATACTGACGATCGTTTCACACGACCACTCAGCACTCCTCAGTTGGAAGCGGTTTGGGAAAAGCGTACTGATTGACACATTTTGCGACACGCCGTCGAGAGAGGTTGGTGGTGGTGAGGAAGCAAACAAGGTTGTGCATGCTTTTGGGAAAGCACCACCGTAACCGGCGTACCGTACCAGCGCATACAGGGACCGATGCAGATTTAATGCAGTCTTGACAAGAGTCTTGCTAGACTCAAATCCATTACGCCGTGGTGCTAAAGTGGTGCATGTTTCGGCGCTGGGTAGCCAGCTTTTCTTTCCCCGAAACGTTCACGATGGTGCTCCACTTTTCGTGTCCAAATTGTATTTATTCCATGACTTTTTGCCAGAGTCTTTCCATTTATTGTTACAATGGGGTGTATGTGTGTGTGTGTGTGCGGCGATGCATTTGCGCTGCATCACCTACATCATCACCCACACACACACACGCTTTCCTTGTGAAGCGTAGAGCGTTCACTCTTTTAAAGCGTGCATTCCGACTTGGCACACTCGGAGCCCCTCTTCCTTCTTCCTCTTCGGTCCAGTTCCGGGTGCATTGAATAAATATTTTCAATAATAATTTCTTCCACTCGAACGACCGACACGAAACGAAACTTAAAACCCGGTTAAAACCCGAACCCTGTGCCTGTGTTTCGGTTGCCGATTCTTTCGTGTTTTCACAGGACCGCGCGGTTTCTGCGACTCCCCTCCGGTGCTATCGGCAACTCCTAGTTCGCTACCAACGGGAAGATCACATCCACACACACACACAGCATGACTTGTTCCTATTGGACAGACGTACCGACGGAACCATGCCCGCGCGGCAGGGGTATGATAGCCGGGAAACGTGAACTCGGACTGCGATGAGTTGTTCCGACCGAATCTAGGTCACACCACTCAGCTTGGTGCTTGTGTTTGGGAGCGACTTGGGAGCGGTTAGTAGGGAAGCTGTGAGGCCGGGGAAAAACGGGAACAGAATGAAGAATGAACACTTTGCGGTTCTTTTTGTTCCCCTTGCCCCGCTGTCTGTTCTGCGCCGCGTCCTCCCATTGGACCATTTTTGATAGCGCATTGTTAGAGCATTGGGAGCCACTGCAATTTCTGTTTTCCTTGGTTGCTTTCTCTTTTCTTCCTATGGCGCTATGTGGGTGGATTTCATTGTTAGTGTACTGTGTGACTGTGTGTGCGTATGTGTGTGTGTGTGTGTTTTGAGTTCTAGCGCTGTGAGTTTTGCATCCTTTGCCTGCAAACGCGACACGCTCGTGGGGAGGATCTTCAGGAGCCTAGCTAGCCTTTTTTTTTCTCTCTCCATTTGTGTATCCATTTGTTTGTATCTGCTCATCAACGGGAAAGGGTACAAATTTGCCTCCCCACCTTTTCTTCACACACACACATTAACAAACACAGACAGACAGACGAACGCACACACTCATGGCACGTTGTGTGTATGTGCGAAACTTTGTTGCACTGTGTGTCCGACCGAACACAAAGCGCGGGGAAACAACGGGTTGCGATCACGTAAAGGCCATACATTGGAGCCCAGGGTTTTTTTGTTCTTATTCTTCTTCTTGCTGTTGTAACCACGGTAGCACGGGCACGGTACTAAAAGGGCATCCCGAAAGTGGCCTGCAACGTGTGCGCCTTCACGGGCCTTCTATCTGGGTCAGAGCTGTGCATGGTGGTGTGTTCCCGCGTAAGGAGCGCCCAGGAGCGAAAGGGAAAGCAACAAGGAAAAAAGAAGGAAGGATTCTCACCCTCACACACAAAGCGTGGAAGCTTCCCAGTTGCTCAAGGAATAGTTTGCTTTTTTGTGCTCAACCACAAAAAAGGGGCAAAGAATGCGAACAGCGCGCGGCGACACCTTCAGCAAAGTCTTGGAAGGAGTTGCACCGGAGGAGCTAAAAACATGGGCCACACTTGCTTCGTGCAGTTCCTCACACATGGCATTGTTTGTGACATGTAGATAAATCAAACCACTACGCCATTTGAGGCACGGTTGGGATGGAACCCATCCCGAGGTGGAGATGAAATAAGAAATTGAATAATATGGGCCAAGGAGCTGTGAGCAGTGAGCGAGCACTTTCGAGCGCGAGGATAGAAAAACCAAATTGAAGAGGACGGGTGGAAGAGAAAAAACCCGAAAAAATAAGATACCCATAAGGTATGGCACATTGGAACAGGATACGAATGCGGAGTGTTGCTCAGTATGGCAGGACCAGTTGCACTGTGGCCTGAAATATGATTGAACGTTTGGAGGAGTAAGGCAATGGTTTTTTGCAAGTTTTGTGCGAGACTACAAGTGCTCTTAATGAACTTCAAAGCATAGGTTTATTTTATCCAGCACAAAATTAGAGCAAAAACTGTTTACAGCTCCATTGCATCATTCTAAAAGTTAAAACAATAATTTAGTACCTGTTTTTGCCGTTTTTATACGTCTCATTCGGCAATTGGACCTATTTCCGTTAACTGTTACATGGGAAGAAACACACAACTGAAATGGAATAAAAATTGCTACTCCTTAGCGTGCCATTGTCCCGGATCCACTTTAATTAGGTTTAAGCCCCGAAAACAACCATTTCCGTCGAAACCGGTTTCGAAAAGTTTTCCACTGAAGTACACCACTTACACGAGTCATTGCAGTTTGTTATGAGTCTGTGTTTTCTGTTGTTGTAGTTGTGTAGCATTCCCTACTTCAACTGCACGCCCCAGGATTTGCCATGAACGCCAAAAGTGGACGGATTGATTATTTGCCTCCCGTCCGCTGCTGCTCACTGTGGTGGATGTAATTTGTCCCGGGGCACAAGTATGAGAACACGCTCGATTGCTTAAATAAAATTGGCAATTCTTTTTTTGCACTACCAATTTTTCCGAGCACACATACACATACATACACAAGCGCAACAAAGTACGGGGTGCAATCATAACGAAGGGCCACCACGATCGATGACGATCTGCCACGCAAACCATTGCCAGGTCGGACATAAATCATCGGCTAGCCGTAACAAGACGCACTCTCTCCCTCTCTCTCTCTCTCTCTCTCTCTCTCTCTGTTTCTGTTTCTCCCTTTTCTTCTTGCCCTCAGTATGGCATTTTAGCTTGACCTTCTTTCATCTCATTTCTCGGATGCTCTTGGGTTGTTTGTGTGTCCACATGGACGTGTGTGATGGACACTTTAGCTCACCGCAACGCTACCCTACCGTCACCATCGGGCAAAAGGCAAA